>NC_137956.1:10314827-10367327 GCF_963924665.1 Micromys minutus
GTCCCCAGTTTCACCCATGATGATACAAATGAGAAGGCTTCATTTTTATATGTATGGATATCAGTCCATTACGTATAGGTAACATTTTTTTATCTAATAATCTGTAAATGGGCACATAGATTGGTCCCATGTCTTTGTTCTTGTGAATGGTCCTATAGTGAGGACATATCTCATAAATTATAGTTATTTGTGACATTGCAAGGTCACATGACAAATTATACTTCTGGCAAATTTGAGAGGGTTGCTGTTATTTTCCACAGTTGCTGTGCTAATTTACATTCCTACAAACAGTGTACTAGAGTTTCATTTTCCTTGCCAGTCTTTCTTCTTCTTCATCTTTTCGATAATAGCTATTCTGATGCACATGAATGCTATCTCGTTCTCTTTTGACTTGTGTCTCCCTGATGATTAATGATGCTTGGCAGTTTCTCCATTTAGCCTTTTGTATGTTTTGTTGAGAAATGTCTATACAGGTCATTTCACTATTTTACTCATACAGGAGATAGAGTCTCACTATGTTGCCCACAATGGCCCTAAAACTGTAATGCTGTTATTATACACATCTCCTCAGTTCTGTGCTTATTGGGAAGTTCCTTTATTCTTTGCATTTTTTAACTTTTAGCTTAGGTTACTGTTGTTTGTGGTGCTGCGTGTATTATATATTCTCTATAATAATCTATTATTGAATATTAATACTTTGGAAGTATATTTAATATCTCACATATTATGTCATAAATCTCTTAAGTTGTGGTGAAACACATAATGCAACAGGCATATCATTGGCCAGGTGTAGTGGCATGTGCTTTTAATTCCAGAACTCAAGAGGCAGGGGCAGGATGATTTATCTCTATGAATTTGAGGCCAGCCTGGTCTATTGAGAAAGCTACAGGACATCCAGGAATATATAAAGAGTCCCTGTCTTGAAAATTAAAATGGTGACAACCAACCCATACCACTGTGAGCAATAGAAGCCGTGATTCTGTACTGCTCTGTGCTCACATCCATCTGCAATCAGTCTTACAGGCCTGAAGCTCTATAATCTTTTAACAACTCTGACAAAAATCAACTAAACAAGTAATCAAAATTATGATCCAAACTTCCATCAACAAAGAAAACAGCATGTTAGGCATTAATTGCTTCCCTACAAAGAAAGACATAAATCTTCCCTTCCACTGTTTAGAAACAGTAACACATGGAAAAGTCTCAAGAGGGACCTAACTGAAAAATCTTCCCAACAAAGGCTGTTCTGTTCCTTCTTATTCTTTCATGGTAGATAGATAGATATTTGGCTCTGTTACACTAAAAAAAGATACTAAATGCCTGGAAAATACATTCAAAATATTAGTAGAGCATTTTTACACCGGAGTGAGCTTTGTTCTCGTTGGGATAAATTTAAATTTAGATCATTTTAGAAAATATTATTTTTATGTAAAATTTTGAAGTGGAAAACACACAACTTTCTTGGCTTTCCTCGAAAAGTAAATAGTGCTATTTATATCCTGACATCTACAAAAACTAGTGATACATCGTAAGAGGTGATCTCACCTGAAGAGTGGCCTCCATCAGATTGGCCTGTAAGCATGCCTCAGTACTATTTTCTAACTGATGGTTTATGTGGAAGGATCTATCTCTCTGAAGGTATTGCCACCCCTGGGCAGATGGTCCTTAATTATGAAAGAAATATATTGAAAGAGAAACCGAAAGCAAGCCAGTAAGTACATAGTCTTCCTCCATTTCTCCTGTGAAGTTCCTATCCTACCTTCCCTCAAAGATGGAGTATCTTCTGTAAAATGAAGTTAACCCTTTCCTTTCCTCCAAGTGGCTTTTGTCATGATGTATACACAACGACAAATTGCAAAATGGGACAACATTAGTATCAGGATTTGATTCTTATCATGATGGTCCTGACCGTATGACTGGGGAAGGTTGCAGAGAGATTTCAGAGATTTGGGCTAAAAAAATTATTGTCAGTAGCCTACTGACTGTTCTATCAAAGCTTGTAAGATAAGAATTCAGACACAAATGCTGATGATATAGGCTCAGCTAGGGAAGTTTCAGAAGAAAGTGTAAGAGGTCCTCAAAGACTCTATAAACCGTTTGTGCTTATTTTGAACTAAGAAGCTTTGGTTTATGGGGACTGAAGAATCATTCATGGTTAATAAGAGACAATAATTATTAAATTGACATTTTTGTTTCAATGTGACAACTATGCTAATTAGCCTAGAGTAAAATATCTCTAAATAATAAAAGACTAACATCATTAAATTAAAAACCTTCCAGGAAATACTTTCTAAGGGTCAGCATACAGAAGGTGTGGTCTAAATGAGGTCAAGGATACATTTAAAGCTGGAAACTGAACTTGGCAATGTGTAAGCTGCTTTTACTCAGTACTTAGCTTTTATGACCTGCAGTAGTTCTAGAGAAGAGCAGAATCTTGGCAGTATGAGGGGCCAAAAGAGAGTATTGTTAAAGGCACAGTCTAAGCCACAGCAGAGACTCCAGGACTGGGAGGGTCATGGAGCAAAACAGAGCTTTGTCACCATGTGGCAGGGGCAGAATCCCTTTAGAGGCCAAGAAAGTCCATTAGTGGAAATATAATGTCAGTTGTGGTGGAGGATCTGCACATTGAAGAATGTGCCAGAAATGTGAGCTAACAGATAAGGCCAGTGGCAAATGACAGTGGAGCAAATTTGATCCTATAGGGCAGACTCCAAGTCCTGATGATGTTAGAGTCTGAGAACACAGAAGACTGTGAGTTTTAAGTGTCAGACTCTGAGAAATAGAATTTAAGCTACACTGCTAGACTTGCATTTACATTTTTATCTGATTGTAGCTATGACCTCATTATTCCTGCCTAGAATAAGGTGTGTGTGTGTGTGTGTGTTATTATTTCATAGGATGCTGCAGTTGAGAAACTTTGAGCTTTAAAGAGTTGTTAAACCTTAAAGTACTCTACTGTTTTTAATACCAAGGGGCTTTGAGAGCTGTTCTGTGTTTTATATTATGATATTAACAGGAAACCTTTGAGACAGATGGGAAAAGAAAGGTTATGGTTTTAAGTGGTGTTCTTTCATATAAAGTTGACAAGAAGTCGATTAAACTGGTTAGATTTGATAAATTTACACATACCTAGTCAAATGTGAAAAGAGCAAATCTCTGTTGAGAAATTACCTCCATCAGATTTACCTGTGGTATCACTGTCTTATAGAAGTTGAAATTTTAATGTTGAGAGATTTCTATACTGATTTTCAGAGTGGGATGAGTGTTTAGCAACTTTAGGAACAGTAAACACTGATCTCTTTCTCCTGTATTTCTAGATAACACTTATTATTGTTTGCTTTCTAGAGAATAATAATGGAATAAGACATAATCTGGATTTAATTTTGATTTGAATTTCCCCAATAGAATATAGTGTTAAATATATTGACATGAACAAACTTTAGCTCAAAATCAGTTAGAAATTAATACATTTCTAGATACTTATACTGAACAGAGAGAAATTTAAAAACTTAAATAATCCAATAGCAAACAATAATGCTGAAATAGTAATTTGAAATAATTTCTTGAAAAAGGAAAGCTCAGAATCAGATGCTGAATTAAGTGCTGAACTCCCGTAGATAATTTTAAATAAACAGCTTATTTTCTTCATGGTATTTTTGGAAACAGAAAGTAAAAGAACATTTGAAAACTAGCATAGACTATGACACTAGTGGTACTTTGCCACTAAAAGCAGATAAATACGCAAAAAAAAAATCTAGATCAATTTCCTTAATGAATAACAATGGTAACCTCCATAATAAAGTGCTTTCGTTGAATTCAACAGTGCAAAAATGATCTGACATCATGATCACATGGGTTCACTCCAGGGATGCAACATTGTATCACTATAGGCAAATCAGTAGGTTTAATATAGTGTATATACAAACCCCAAATATGCATTGCACCAATAGATTTAGAAAAGGCCTTCAACAAAGTTTAACAGTCTTAAATGATAAATGTGTCTAAACTAATTGTTTAAGGATTTACCTCAGTATAATAAAGGCTGCATATGGTAGACTCTGAGCTCTCATTAGAGTGAATGAAAAAAGAACACAAAAGCATTTTGTGCAAGGTAGAAAATAAGATCAAGTTGTTAACTATATGCACTCTTATTCAGTACATTGCTTTAAATCTTTGCCAGAGTAATAGGCAAGAGAAAGACAGTAAAATGAAAAGTCAAAGGATCTAGTTTTCATACGATATAACCCTATACTAAACATATCCTACAAATTTCAAAAGAAGAACCTAGAATCTGCTGAACCTATTTCGAGAAGTAGCAGGATGTAATGTAATATAGCCATGTAAAAACAGGGTTCTTCTCCATTTGGTATTAATGAATTTTTTTAAAAAAAGAAGTCAGGGAAAAACTACATCTGTGATGTCCTAACAAGTATATATTGTTATACATAAATGTAGCCAGTGCTCACAGGTACAGCTATAATTTTTTAAAAGGATTGTAGGAAGAAACTATAATAGGCAAGAGAAAAGGTAAATTTGGGCAATTTCATGGCTGGCAGGAGAAATGTTTCTAAAATGCCTTTTCCTAAGCCATTCAAATCCAGCACATTCCCTTGAAAGTCCCAACAATATGATTCACACAAAATGGCCATTAATATACTCTCAAGTATATACAATTATAATTAAACAACTCATAATAAAATAAATCTAAAAGAAGTAAACTCTGCTTTTTTTAGTTATGTTCACTTACTTTTTAACATTTAAAATAATACTTTGTATGTAACTTAACAGAATTTCATTTCTAGTATTAGATGACTATTTTTTTCTTTTTTCCTTTACCTAGTACATCAGCTGACACAGTATGCTTGCTTTATAGGCTAACATGAAATACCCTTTACAAGTGATGTAGAGATATAGTTTCTCATTAGCTTTCAGCAGGAAATAAAAGGCAGTGACCATAGATTACTATCTTTCAAAATGTTTCAAGCTTTCTTTTAAGGAATTAGGTCTATTTACTCCTTTTCATAGGGTGTCAATCTTTTTATTGTAATATTACAAGTCCAAGATTACCACATGTTGGTATAATCTACTTCCACCTTGAATGCTGTCACTTTCAATCTTAGGCACATCAGGATTTTAACAGGGTAGTTACTATTTCTAATTCCCTTCAGTTTTTAAATTTAGTGTTGGAGAAGCAGAAATGTATATAAGTTGTTATCTAAGAAAATTTAGTACAAAGCACAAGGAAAGACTTCAGCCCATCACAGCCAACTATGTGGTGGTGTAAATGAATCCTCATTAGTCAAATTATCATTGCATAAGGCCATCTTGCTGTTTATGTTGTTTAAAAAGGACAGTATGTCCTAGCCTGGCCTTTAGCTCAATACCTTACCTCTGTTTCTACAAAATGAGTTCTATAATAGAGTAATATTGATGAAGGAGTTTGGTGGAATCAATTAGTTTAAGCCAGAGGCAAAAGTAGCATGTTCACAGTTCCGTACAGAATCCAAAGGACTGGTGAATAGAAGTAATTGTCCTAGCTACTTCATGGCAATGTCTGCAGATAGAACTACTTTATAAATAAGAGGCTAGTGCATCATGCCCAGACAGTCCGTGAATCTTCCATCTTTAATGCTGCAGTGTAGCTCACAGCCAGGAAATAAACTAGACCAGGAAGGAAAATAGCAACTGTCAAGATGGCAACTATCCAGTCAATTAAAATGTTAACAACTCGTGGCATAAGTAGAGAGTTGCTAGTCCCTTTCCTAAAGATGCTCTTCATGTGGTAATCTTCTAAAAGCCCAAGGCACAGATCTCTACATGTATTTCCTCCACATAGTTTATAATTCAGTCAGATATTATTTGTTTCTCTCCAAATTAAGGTAAACACAGGTCTCCATATCTAGATATCCTCACAATCCCAGCAAGTTGAAACTGTTCAGTTTGAGTTATCTGCCTGGTGCTCATTTTCTCTCTCCTCTGTAGACTGAACAGAGGAGATCTCTGTGATCTCATAAGAGTCAGGCCGAGATGAAAAACTGTAGTGATCCCCAAAGATTGTTGGATGTTGGGAACAACTCTTGGGTACAGAGGCTTGACCCTAAACATAGTATTTTCACCTCATGGCAATTCTAATCCAGTGTTCTGCCAACCTTTGTTAGAGGAGACGGTGGCATGCACATGTTGCCTGTTAAGTGTGCATTTTGAGGTCCTTTGCCTTAATATCCCATTGTTAGGCCCTCATTCTAGAAGCTTATCGTTAGTCAAACTCTAGTCAAAGCGGGTTTCTGATACAAGATATATAAGATTGTGCCTGCATATCAGTGGATAATTTACAGAAGATTAAAAGTTAAAATTGCTATGGCATGAGAGTCTTCCTGAGAATGAACACAAGGATAGGAGAGAAAGGCAAGGAACAATCGGGAGAACGGCAGTGTATTCTGCAGCTTGCTCAGACTACAAGAAAGTCCAGACTGAGGCCCATAGTTTCCTTAATTCAGAAAGTGGCAGATATTTGGCTAAATCATGTAGTACCTGGAAGTACAATTGGAGACTGTGTCTTCAAGTTTTATACAGGTCTAAGTGAAAAGCAGATTTAGCAAGGGCTAAGGACAAAGATTCATTAGTATACTACTAGCTGCTGACACTTACATGGAAAAGATGATCCACATTTTAACAGTTGCTAGTTTCTACAACTTAGTATAGTTTATTGAGACCACACTTGAGAAGAAAGCTAATAGGAATATCACGCCTAGGAAATTTCTAATACTCCTTCCAGGGAGGAAACATTGTTTCCACTTATAGATATGGAGAAGCACCCCTGGTATTGTCCTGGCCACTGGCTTCCCGAGGAACTGTTTGTGCTATGCAGCCAGTGGCCTGAATTCATCTCGAGTACTAAACAAACTTTCCAAGTATGTATTTGTGAATCTGTGTCATCATGACTGGCAAATATACATTACCTATTTCTTACTGTAGGAAACACTTGGTATCATTTATCATTTCATGCTGAATCCTGCGGGGCCTACTTGGTCAGTGGCTGTGGACTTCTAAAGTGTCCCTTTTCTAAATTTTACTTATGTCAATTTATACCTTTTTCACAATTTTACAAAAGATGAAGTGCTGTAGAATATATCCAGGCAACTATAGGAGCCATCACACTCTGTTCTCCATTTCGTATTCTGATCAACCGCGATGTTGTTGTAACCAAGGAGATCAAGCATGAGTGCCTGGGAAATATGTTCATTGATATTTTCTATTTCTGTAACTTTTCTGAGAATCTCCTCAGAAAAGTTTATCTTCATCTAAACACTTTCAAGTGGTACTTTCCTCATGATTTACAAAAAACTGAAAGCCACGTAAGACTAAGGTAGAACCCAAGTTCAACTCCACATGCTTTACTGTTGGTATATAGGAACATGACTTACATGTCAAACACTAAATCATGTTTACGTTTTCTGCCATGCTTTCTAAGTCCTAACCAATAAGCAAAGAAAGGACCAGAGGCTGTTTGAACATTGCCAGAGATTTCCACTATCAGTATCTCCAACCAATCACTGAAAGAGAATGAAATCTCACACAGAAAACCTAATATGGGCTTGAGGAGTCAGATTAGTGCTATGTCTATAAGATAAGTCCTATCTCCCCAAGCCATTGACTCTCTTCATACAAATTACAGCTGATAATAACTCTTCACAGTAATCAGCATGAACTAGGACTTAGAACAATTGTGTGTTCATTAAACCAACAGGATGTCAAAACTCCCAAGCACTTTCTGCTATATTTATCCATTATAAGACAGACAAATGCAGCACAAGGCAAGTTTTTGTGACTTTGTCTTCATTAAAATATCTTTAAAGTCAAACACAATATTTCCAGTTCTCTCAGTATTTGTTTGCAGCTACTCTGGGTGTATTTACACACCATTGGCATATGAATCTGTATGATAAGTCTAGGTATTAATTCTAATTTACTATATGTACTATCAATTGAAAAACAAAACCAAAACAAAACAGAAAACATTCAAGCAAAAACAACCATACCTAAAGTTATATGTTGGGGCAGGACTCCAGGTCTACTTGTAGGTAAAGGATGAGAAAGGGCATCCTAACCATGAAGGCTCATTTCACCTTTTGAAAAGTCCACATGGAGAAGCAGAATTGCAACTATTTCATACTAGCTGCAAACAAATACTATTCTGGAGAGGTTGTCTCAGATGCTAGAGGTGTTGTCTAGAAGATGAGGAAATGAAGGAAGTTAAGTTGCCCTGAAAGTGTAGATGAGGGTCTATTGCCCTGTGCTTTGTGCCATTGCAGTGCCTAGAAGACACCAAAACAAATATGGAATTCAGGTTTAAAGTGTTTTCATTACTAGACTCACAAATTGTACAAGTTAGGACTGGGACATAATTCAGTGAGTGAGCAGAATAGAGCTCAGTTTGCCATAAGGCAATTTTCTGAGGTAACACAATTCTTGTGTTGCTTCAAGACATTGATGAAGTCAGTGAGAACCAAGCCTCTTCATTGTTTACCATTCTCTTTCCTTGAGGAGCTAGAGATCAATGCCAGGGTTGCGCACATGCCAGGCAACACTCTACCATTAAGCTATTTTCCTAATCTTTCTTCTCTATTTTTTTCTGCATATTGCATCAGCTTTAGGCTTGTTCATCACAGCAAAAGAACTGCAAGTTCAGTTCCAAGAGCCACAATAGTCTATTGAAATAGCATCCATCCCAAGGAAAGGGCATTTATCAGCAGTATTATAATGACTGGAAATCTTTCCTTTGAGCTAGGCAAAGGGCCATTTGGAACCCAAGCAGAATTCTAGCTACAGTGAGCTGTGGTGCCTGCCACAACCTAACCCTGTAGGGAATAGGAAAATGAACATCTCATACTTTAGTCTTTGCCAAAGATCTCTACAAAAAGCAGTAAAGGAGAAATGTTAGTGTGGAGGCAATTCAAATACGGTCTATTTATTTTACCTATTAGTTCTTAATAGATGTATGTAGTAAGAATATCATTATACTGATAATATAAGTTAATTTAGATTAGTAGTAGTATTTTTTTCCATCATAAGGTATCCAAAATACCAATAAAATGACCAAAGCGGCCAAATCTTTGACTATTTGAGTATACCACTCTGGTTCAATAAGTTAAAATTTTCCAATCTGCACCATATCCCAAATAACAATTTCATAAACACATGAAGTTATTTATATTCAAAGTTGTTCTAACTCTAAATTGTCTAGACAAAGAAATCTATAGCTGCAATGAAACATGGCAGTTTATAAAACCAATTATAGAGACACTATAATATAACACAAACCCTAAAAGTTCATAGTTGATACCTTTCACAAATATTGAGTAAAAGTGAATAGAACATATGCCTGAACTTCTTTGGGGGATTATTTTGCTACTGTTCAATTTTAATACTAATTGTTTGTGAATATCATAAGTATATTTTGATCATATTTACCCTAGCTCTTCCCCATAGCTCTCACAGATCTATTTCCATCTTCCCAATGCCCATATTTGTGTACTATTTATATTTTAGTTTTTGATGTGTTCACCTTAATTCATGATGCCAATATACTTATGGATATGTGGTTTGCCACTAGAGCTATGGTTAACAAACCAGAAGCTATGGTCTTAAATAAAACTGATTTTTTTTCCTCAATGGGTACCAACTGTCTATAGCTCCTAGTTTGAAAGAAATTGAACTTGAAATTCTTTCTGCTCCATGCCTGAATATTTACTGGCTTAATTTTGTACAAGTGTTGTGTCCTTTGATTGGAGAACTGAGATCAATCATTTACACATGCTATTGAAAGGTATCTGTTACTTGCTGTCGTTGTGTTGTTAATTTTTGTGGTACAGTTTGTGTTTCTACAACCATTTGGAGGGAATTATTAGTGGTTGAGTGATCATGCCTTAATGGGTTTTCCTCACACTATCCTGACTATGCTGACTCCTATCTGCCTGAAATATTGTTTCCTGAGTTTTCTTCAGGTTTGTGTTGTTGGATATAAATTCATTAGGCTATTGATAGCATACAAAATTTGTATTTTTTTCAACTACAGCAGATAGTTTTGCTGGATATGTTTATATAGGTTGGCCCTCATGGTCTCTTTGTTTACAAATTTCCACTAAGAAGTAAGTAAATATGTTGATAGTTTTCCTTTATATATGACTTCTGCTTTTCTTTTGTCTTGCTTTGTTTGCCTTGCAGCTTTCAATACACTCTCTTGATTCTGTATACCTGGTGTTTTTACTGCAATGTGTTGTATGGATGTTTTTTATGGTCCAGTCTATTTGGTGTTGTGTTTGTTTCTTGTATCTGTATGAGTGTGTCTTTCCTTAGTTTGACACAGTTTCTTCTATGATCTTATTAAAGATGCGTTCTATGCTATTGGTTTGGGTTCTTCTCTCTCATCTACACCTACAATTCAAATTTTTGTGATTTTGGTTTTTGATGTCCCACATTTTCTTTTTTCTTCTATCCTGTATTGTTCCTAAAAATTAATGTTTGCTGCCTACTTTATCTAGATCCTCTACTTGATAGCACCAATATTACAATATCCCACTTTCTGCCTGATTGATTTGTTCTACTTATAATGATTTCCTTTGATGTTTATTTGTAGGAAAGGGAGTATTATTAGATTTTCATTTCCAGCTTCACTTTATTTTTAATACTCTTCAGTATTTCTCTTTATTTATTGATGTCTGCATCCAAGTCCTGAGCTATCATTATTATTTCCATCAGCCTTACATTTATGTTTCATTGGGCATTACTCAGGAATTTTTCTCTCCTTGATATCATTGCTTTGTATATTAGTGTTTTCTAAATTACTTAAATTTTTTTAGGAAATTTGTTTATGTATGGTTACCTTTCATTTCCTGGGATTTATTTTTTTATTTCTAATTGGAAATTTTTTTTTCTGTACTGGTAGCTTTTGGAGAAGAGAGATAGCTTGATCTTTATTATTGCTTGTATTTTTTGAGATGTCTTCTTGTTAGTCCTATGTCTGACATAGAGCTAGTAGGTTGAGGCAATTAAAGGAACAAGTGTGTGTGTGTGTGTGTGTGTGTGTGTGGATGGATTGGGCCTACAGGATATAATTGGCTTAGGTAGAACAAAATCAGATAGAGAGAGGAGTCTGGGCTGCTAAGCATATCAAGGTTGGAGTGTGTTAGTGGATCTTGCTGTATAGAGGGGTTAGATGTGGTATGATGGAGAACTGTGGGTCAGGAATAAGTTGGCTAAGTACTGATCATCAGTGGCAGCATAGAAAAGGGTTGCTAGGCTAGGCCTTGGCACTGAATGGGGTACCTAGACTAGAAATAGCAAGCTGGGTAGGGTACATGAAAGGAGGAAGTCGACCAGACTCACCAGGCAAGTCTCTTGGGAAGAATGTGGCCTTCCTTTTCTCCTAAACTTAAATGTTACATCACTTACCTGAGAACTTGCTTTTGCTAAAACATAATCTGTTTGATGAATTGTGACCTTTCTAAACTAATATAGGTATTTGCCACTGTTAATGTGAACACATGTGACTCTCTCCTGACTATAGTTATTCCCAGCCCAATATGAACATTCTAGACTAATCTGAGTAATAATTTTGATCTTTATTCAGATGTTGTGAACATGTGTCTCATTTTTAATTGGTATTCAGATATTCACACCAGGAGGAAAGAGAAGGGTGTAATTGATTGTTCTCAACTCAGAATGTGCACTGCATTAGAAAATTTGGAAATTTGGCATACAGCTTTGTATTCATAATGCAATTTCTTGGGTAATATCTCTTTTGAGTTTGAGGTTTTGCTGTAAAAATGCAAATATTGTCAACATTATTAGACTTGTAACTTATTGTTATAGATTATCTGAATGAAATTTATATAAAAGTGTATTAAATGACAATGGGATAAATGTTCAGATTGGATTAAGATATTAGTCCAAATGAAACTTTGTTAAAAAATTACAGTTTTTAGACAATAAATATGAATGAACTCGGTACAAATTCTGATATTCTGTGTGCTACTGTAACTTCAAAATTAAACATTGTTAGGTGTTTCTCTAGTCTAAAAATGCCTCTTACAGATTCAGAGTATGTCTGTGTGGTTACTATTTGATCACATACATAGAAATACCCAGTAAATGTTTCTGTGTTCAGTATTTGAAAATTGTCATCTATACAAGATGAAAGGAAATTAAAATTCATTTTGGAGTGCTCTTATTTTTACTCTCTTAGTTAGACTTTTATTGCTGTGAAGAGACACCATGACCAAAACAACACTTATAAAAAACAATATATTTAATTGGTACTGGCTTACAGTTTCAGAAGTTTAGTCCATTGTCATCATGGCAGAAACAAAGGCAGTGTATAGTCAGACGCTGTAGTTACTGAGAGTTCTGCATCCTGATCTGAAGGCAGCTAGGAGGAAATTGTCCTCTATAGACAGCCAGAAGTAGGCTCTGATTCTCCCTGGGCGGAGCTTGGACACAGGAGACCACAGAGCCTGCCTACACAATGATGTGCTTCCTCGTAGGCCACATCTAGTCCAATAAGACCATGCTTCCTAATAGTGCCATCTCCTATCACCAAGCTCTAAAACACATAAATTTTTGGGGGAGGGGGGAACATAATTTAATCAATCACACTCACAATGTAAAATAATGGATTTTAGTTTTAATTAAGATTTCGATGATGGAGTATTAAGACATAACTGCTTTCTACTCTTTGTTTTAGTAATAGTCAGGTAACTATGTGTGCTGGTTTAAATGAGAAATGTGTTCCACAAGCTCACACATTTTAGCAGGTGGTCTCCACTGTTTGAAGAGGTTATGGAGGGGTGCAGCATTCCTGGAAGAAGTGCACAAGTGGAGGCAAGCTTAGAAAATTTAAAACTCACCCCAGAGCAGGTTCTTTCTCTGCTTTGAGTTTGCATTTGAACATGTGAAGCTGACTGTTCCTGTCTTCCCTGTCATGATGGAATGTTATCCCTATGCCTGTGGTAAGCCAAAATAGAATCCTCCTTTCAGAAATGTCTTTTGGCCATGATGTTTTATCACAGTGACAGAAAAGTAACTGCTGCAGAATTTTGCTGAGGTATATGCAGGAGCATTGTCCGTTTTTAACACTTTAGGAATGCCCCATGCACTCCACGCTTCAAGACAATGAGTAATAACATGAGAAGCCTTTTCTCCTGATAAAGGAGAAGCAAAGATAACTCCTGAGCAAGTATCAATGGACACATGTACATATTTTAATTTTCCAAAGGAAGGAACATGGGTGACATCCATTTGCCAATGCCTCTTTTGGGGATATACCCCATATTAATCATTATCTCTTGTGCAGGCAGGGAATAATTATTTATAAGTTTAAGACCTATAAATAAATTCTGTTAGAATGTCTCTTTCCCATAGATTAACCAGTAGTGGAAGGACATACGGTGTAAAAGTTCCTTTCTGTCCCTCAGGGGTTTTCCATTTTAATAATTTAGAATTTATAGCAGGACTGGCTTCATAGCCAAGGCCTTGCAAAGAATGGGAAGATTGATTAACTGGCCACTTAGCAGGCCACCACCTAGTAGATATGATGCTTTTGTTTGCCCCAGAGTCCAAAAGTCCTTTAAAAAGTTTTCTTTTAATCTCCAAATTTAGGTTGGTCTAGTATTTAAATCTACTAATAGATATGCTAAGTCAGTTCCTGAAGAACTGAAGCCTTGTTCCCTCTTCTCCCTTTGTTCTCCCTTCTCACCCAGTTTGATGCAAATTGGGCAGGACTATTGGGGAGGATGAGCAATTGAGATGGGAAACAAACCCTTAGGGGAGGAGCACATGATCTTTAGTTGGCCTTTATAATTTTGATCAATCACCCCAGGGTGTACTACCTAACCTTTAAGGGTGGCAGATGTGCACCCAAAAGCAACCCTATTGTATTAGCCTGTAATGGCCCATTAAAGTCACAAGGGATAGGCTGAACTCCCATTTGTGGGGTCAGGACAATTTTGGTGGTGGCACGAAGGTCCAATCCCACGGAACCTGGAGTGGCTCTCCGCGGGGGTTCTCCTGCTCCCAGACTACTGGGGAGCTGGTTGCCCCATATATTTGAGGGCCCTTAACTGCCCAACGTACACCCCGAGATTGACAGCCAATCCAAGGATACAGGGCTGAATCTCTTCCTGTACAGAAAGGTGACCACTTAGGTTTGGCTGGAATAAACAAATTACCCTTTGGCTGGGAAATAGGCCAGCAACTGGCAATCCAGGTGGCATTAGCCTATCCAGGTTTTTTGTATAATTAGCAGTGATTCTATAAGTTTAGACTGACTTTGCCAACTCTTTAACTTGCTTATGTTCGAGGCAGTGATCATCCTCAAACAAGGGAAACATTTGCCTGATGGTATGGCATGTCTCCGAAGTACAAAAGAACTCGCACTTCCTCTCTGGGTAAAGCGGAAGAGCAGAGACGGCGGCTGCTTTAAGAGCTTCCGGTTGTGTTACAGGAGTCCTCTGCTCGGGCTGAAACCGCTCCACCTCACATTCTGCTGCCGCCTCCTCCTCTAAATCTTCCTCCACAGATTCAAATAATTCATCCTCTAATTTTTTTTCTGCCAGCCCTATGGCCTTTTGTTCCTTTAGCGGACACAAAGCATTCTCTCCGGGAAACTTGTACTCTGTTTCCCCGGACAAGATCCTCTCTTTTCCCGGCGGTTTTTCTGCCGCCACCTCTCCGTTTCTGACTTGTTTTGAACATGTCTCTTGGAGACTACCTTTTTAAATTTTTTTTGCCATCTCTCCATTTCTGACTTGTTTTGAACATGTCTCTTGGAGACTACCTTTTACGCTTTTTTCTTGCGCGCTCCCTTTTTTATTACGCTCCGTTTCTGACCCACCCTCTTGGTGCTGCGTGATAACTTTCTGTCTAGATAACTTCCACAACAGTAATGTTACAACAGTTACCACAAATGCAAGAAATAATCCTTCTACTTCTGGAGAAAATCCAAGAAGAGACATGCCTAAGTTTTTGGCACGCTCTTTTGGCACCCCGTAAATTCCAAAGAGAGACATGTCTCTCGGAGCTTACCATTTACCTTTTTGCAGTTCTGAATTCACCTCAGCAAACTGAAGGGTCCCCTCGGCACTCCCGGGATTTTCGGCACCACTTGTCGCGTGCCCACGCTTCCCGCCAGTAGGAAAAGGCATGCAACCACAGGATTCTTCTGCGAACAACCTTTATTGTACAATACTCTGAGCAGGGGATCTCCTCCTTGAGCAGGGGACTTCTCCTTTGAGCAGGGGACTTCTCCACTTGGAAGAGAAAAGCATTGCTTATATATGCCCAGGAGACTCGTGTCGCTACATGATTGGTGCGCCCTCCAGTAACTCAATAGTATGCCCGGAGAGCGGGCTATGACGTATGTGGCGCATGCGCATTAAGTCTCTTGACTGGGCAACAGCTCTGTTTGCTGAGTTCTTGGCGGGAAGCCGGCGCCATGTTTGGGTGTGGCAAAAACGGCTCCCTACAATTATGGAAGTTTAGACCAGAAATACAATTCAATACTGTAAGTAGGTTATCACAAAAGGGTTCTGGAAGGAGAGCAGTATAAGAATGAAACAGACTGTAGGGAATCAGCTCAAAAAAATTGAGAAAGGATCAACATTAGCCTCTGCAATGGAGGTCATTTCTGGAATTTGGGAAAAGAATATGGCTGCCCTCTGGTCTGGAGGTTAAATTAAAAAGGTAATTGATTACTCTATTTGGAGGAGGAAAATTGAAGACAATAAAATGTTGACTCTGTGGCATGATTGCTATTAATGATGCTTATGAAGATCTGCAGTGAAAAGTAGCAGAAAGGCAAAGAAATACAAAATGTGCAAATCAGAGAGTAAGAGGAAAATATCTCCACAAAGGTATTTGGGAGGAAAGGGGGTGACTGTTGAGAAGATACACATCATTAATACTTTTACCTTCATGCTCTGGGAAACAATGAAGGAGAAGGGAAATAGCCTATATTGTTTACTATGTTTCACATTTCTTTTACCCACAAGGAGGTTTCCCTTGCCTGATCTTGGTAGGTGTTTTAAAGATGGCTCCTCGGGGGAACACTGCTATGTATGTGTCTCAGCTACATTACATGCACATGTGTGTGTGTGCGCACACACACACACACTCTAAAATTAGCTTATAAAATGTAATGTTTCTCTGTGGTTTTTTTTCCAAACATTTCCACCATCACAGCACCTGTGCCGACTGCAAGCAGATCATATCCTCACTTCTCCTTTGAAATGCTATTCCATTTTTAAAAGCACTTTTGCCATATTACCTAACTCAATCTTTCATCTCACATCTAACCTAGATACATGTTCCCTTAGGAGACTTTTCTTCAATACTATACTCACCCCAATCAACACCCCCCTTTTTTAGTTCTGTTCCCTATTCTCAGTATGTATCACTAGAAACACACAGCAGGCATGCAATGCTTTTTAACTGGAATCCGCCAGCACACAGCTATGCCTGTGTACATGTCTTTATCATCTTTGTATGCTAGCAGTGAATGGAATGTCCCAAGTCATCAAAACAATGTGAAGATTTGTCAGAAGTAATTGGTGTCATTTTATTAGCTCACAGCTGATTTTTGGAGTCTAATCTCTATTTCAACTCCACAGGCACAAATGTATTTAGTAGTGAAAACAGATGTTGGACAAATATTTTATTCTATATTATGCTGTTACGTCAGTCTAATCATGAGTTTGAGAAGAAAGAAGATTGCAATTTAAGAGGGAAATGAGCAATTTGACTCATTATACCTGGAATCTGATAAGTCAGTTGCTATCATTGTATTTATGATGTGTTGCTGAGGAGTTGTCCTTAATAGTGTAAATGTAATAATGTAAAGCCTTTATTCTACGTTTCTAATCATGAGAAAACATAATTAAGAAATCTGATTTTAAATACAACTGAATGATATAATTAAACACAAGATAAACCTCCTCAACAGTGGAGCTAAGTGGAAAACAGCACATTTATTTTAATATGATTACATTGGTTTGATAGAAATGGATGCATTAAGAAAACACTGTTAAAGGCTCATTAATTTACCTATCTCATATATATTCATATAATAAAGAGGAAGAAAACAAGTTTCTTTACAACTTTGTCACATAATTTGTTTCAAACTATGATATTCTTAACGTATCCTTGTACTTCTTGCCTCTGCAAATCTTTGTTCTGAATCAATGTTTCAGTGTGATACATAAGAAGTCAAGCTTACACAACCAAGGAATCCAAGGTTATTGTTTTTTTCCTGAAGTTTTAGAAATCTAATTTTGGGTGTCTAAAGTTTAGTATGAATTATTTCTTTCTCTTTTCATTTTTATAGGAATAAATCCCAATTTTCACCATAATCTGCCAGCTATAGAAATGATTGATCACATGCTAGTTTAGACAAAGGTCAGGCACACAGGAAACAAAGGAGAGGACACAGGTATTATTTTCTTTCCAGTCTTTTTCTTTTCTCTGCTTCACATAGACTGATTTAAAAAAATACTAGAAAGGAAAAGAAATTTAGAAATGCTATTTCAGAGCTAATTGAAGTAACAAAGCAAGAAAACAAAAACATAGCAACTTACAAACACTAGTTGTCTCCATTTGGTCATACTTTATTTTGAGGGCTTTCACCTCAGTTGCCTCTATAGAGAGTGAGGGAGCAAAAAGTTTCAAGATGGCTGCCCTGGCTAGGATTGGGTCTGAAATCCATGATAGCACAGTTGCCCAGATATTCTCTATCCAGGTCAGCACAGAGCAAGCCCTTCAGTGCTATTCTTCTGTTGAGTCATGTTGCTCAGAGCCATCTCAAATATGTGAACTCACACAATCCTTCTCCCTCACCTTCCTGGAATTATAGACACCGGTCGCCACACTAGGCACAAATTCTATATTGCGTTGGTTTTAAATATTCACTTTGTTTTAAATTACATTTATAATATCTGTGTGGGTATGGTCATGGCTGTGTAAGTACCTGCAGAGGTCAGAGATATGGGATTCCCCGGGAAGTGGAGCCACATGACATGAATACTGGAACCTGAATTTGGATCCACTAGAAGAATTCTGTGGTTTTATATGTTTATTGACTGGTTGGTTTCTTTTTTCAGCAACCAACATGTTGTTTTATTTTGTTTCAATTTTCTTTGTTTTCAGTAACAGTAGGAAAACAGAAGGGTTCAGTTGTTGTTGCTGTGGCTGCAAGAGAATCACAAATTCAATGCCAGCATTGCATGCCATAGGGCAGCAGTTCTCAACCTGTGGGTCGCAATACACAAACAACCCTTTCATGGAGGCCACATATCAGATATTTACATTATGATAAATAACAGTAGCAAAATTGCAGTGTGACATAGCAATAAAAATAATTTCATAGTTGTTGGTCCCCACATAAGAGACTTAAAGGGCAACATTAGGAAGATTAAGAACCACTGTCATAGGTTCATCTGTCATAGGTCCTCAGTGATCTGCTTTTGATCGTGGTGTTTATCACAGTAATATAGATAAATTAAGGCAATTCTTTAACAAATTACACATATAGTTGATTTCCCAAAAGGTGAGATTTCAGTTTCTAAATGGTAATAAATTTGGTGAAAACAAAATTACAAGTATGAGATGAAGGAAAATGGAATAAGAAAAACACCAAAAATCCCAATATTTGATAAGACTATTATGAATTTTCATTATCATATTTTTAGATTCTCTGTTCCAACTTAAATATTTAATTTTCTTGTTTTATTACAATTTTTTTTACAATTTTAAACAGGTTATATTATGAGTTGCCAAAAAGGACAAATTAAGGATACATTTGTAGGATGATGTCATTATACAACAAAGCAGGTCAAGCCTATCATTGAATGAGAAGAAAGGTAGGTAGAAAAAGGCTAGAAAAGTGGAAGAGGAGAAAATGGGAGATTCAAGGAGGAGGAGACAACATGAAACCAGACATGGATGTTTCTCTTGGCACATCTCTAGATGGATAAGGTTGTTATGATTGTTTCTAAGGGTTTCTATGGGTCAGTTTATCTTATATAGATGGAAAGTTTGTAAGCTTATTGTGTAGAGGGACTGTGAATTGAGAATTTAACATATAAACCTGTTTAAAAAGCTAATGATTGTTGAGTCTTATTCTTACCGGGCTGTAGAGGACAGTGTGTGAACATAACACACTGGGGAGGTCATGGAGCACATGGAACAGAAGTAGCCAGAGAGGGAAGAGTGAACTTCCTGGGAAGGGAGCCGAATGGAAAAGGCTGCTTGTAGACTGTTTGATAGATAGCATTTAGTTGGGCTTGGCTCCACACCAGAGTAGCTTCCACAGAGTGAGACTGTGGTGCTGTTATCAACAGAATCTTTTTAATATTTATTGCTACATACATTGATTTTGTATCTTACCCTTCATTGAAGAAGCAAAATTGAACTGGTGCAAAATTATCTTCAAACTGAGGAATGTTGCCAGCTTTTGCAGGATTTCCAGGTTAAAGAGTAGAGCAGATGAAAGCATTCTACCAAAGTTTACTGAAACTCTGAAGTTCGTTAGCATATATCCATGTCCTAGAATATAGCAGAGATGCTGTCAGCTCATGGAGTGCAGCCATGTCATAGATTGGCAACGTTTTCTCAAATGGTTTTTAAAGTATTATATAATCTAACTCCGGGTAATTCTCTGATTCACCTTAAGTGATTCAATCGCCTATATTAGGACTTGTTTTCTGGACTAATTTCTTTTCTTCTACTTTTTTATTGGATATTTTATGTATTCACATTTCGAATATTATCCCCCTTTCCTTGTTGCCCCTCTCTCATACCCCTGCTTCTATGAGGATGCTCCCTCTTCCACTCACCCACTCCCACTTCATCACCCTGGAATTCCCCTACACTGGTGAAACCAGCCTTCACAGGACCAAGGGCTTCTCCTCTTGCTGATGTCAGACAATGTCATCCTCTGCTACATAGGCAGCTGGAGCCATGGGTCCCTCCATGTGTAATCTTTTGTTAGTGATTTAGTCCCTGGGAGTTCTGGTGGTGCAAGTTTGTTTGTTTGGTGTTGTTGTTCTTAAGGGGTTTCAAACCCCTTCAGCTCTTTCAGTCCTTTCTCTAACTCCTCTATTAAGATTCTCATGCTCAGCATGATGGTTGGCTGCAAGCATTCTCATCTGTATCAGTATGGCACTGTCAGAGCCTCTCAGGAGACATCCATTTCAGGTTCCTGTATAGTACTTCTTGGCATCAGCAATAGAGATTGTGTTTGGGGCAGTCTCTGGATGGTATTTTCTTCAGTCTCTGTTTCACTCTTTGTTCCAATAGTCCTCTCATCAGTACTTTCCCCCTTCTAAGAAGGACTAAAGCATCACATTTTGGTTTTTCTTCTTTTTGAGCTTCATATGATCTGTGAATTGTATCTTGGGCATTCTGAGCTTTTGAGCTAATATCCACTTACCAGTGAGGTCATACCATGTGTCTTCTTTTGTGATTGGGTTATCTCACTCACTATAATATTTGATAGAGATGTTCATCTCAAAGGCTACTCAATGGACATGCTATTGCTTCTTCCCAGTTCAGTACTTAAACATCATCATAGGCAACTCTGTACACCTGCCCATTCCACCTTCCTACCTTCATTGTTCTTTATAACAATTGGCCAACACTGGTTTCACTAAATGTGATAAATGGTGCACAAAAAGATAAGAAAAGAACATTCTGGATATGGATAGAGTATGTATAAAAAAATCTTTCAGTTTTCTCAGAGTTTGTTATGTTGTAGGTCAGTAACAAGAATGCAGTGTATGTATGTGTGAGCGAGTAACAGAGAGAATCTATTCAGGTTATCATTCTGGTAAAAATAACAAGAACTCTTCAAACCCCCTTTTAAGTTGAATGTACATATTACATTTACAAATAATTCTTCTATATCAACATTAACTTTGCTTTGTTTGTTGCCAATACAGCAGACACTGGAAACAAAACTGTTTTATCTAAGCATTAAAAACAGAATTTAGCCTGATTGAAGTTTTAAAAAAGATATGAGTTACATAAGACATCTTAAATTGTAAGTAGATTTTATTATAGCTATCATATTAAATTTGCTTACTAGTTGCTTGATCCTTTAAATGAAATTTTAGGAATTACATTCAGCATGGAGTGTAAATAAAATCGCAGATGTTTAAAAACATTAACAGGCTGGTCACTGATTTTCTCATCCCATATTTTAAGACATTTAATGTGCCAACTTCCTCAATCTTAAAAGTCAGACAACATGAGAATGAAAACTAAGTGATTAAGATTTTTTTATCTATTATGATAATGAATGTTCCAGCCACGATATGGACAGATGGACTATTTGGTAATTAATTGAAACATGGATCTTTGTCTCACATTTAGATAAACAAAGAAAAGAAACAATTAAACTGTTTTAAGATACCTATCTTTCTTAAACTTAATTCACAGCTTCAAAATTGTTTTTAAATAAACCAAACATTATCAGATTAAAGGTGGTTGTCTCCAAGTGTAGTGTGGATACTACATTTAATATATGATATCAAAATGAAACAAAACCAACTCTCTGGGGAGAATGAATTGAGGAATGGGAGATTAGATTTAGCACTAAGCTTTCCCACTGATGGCTGGGAAAGCCACTTTCTCTTACATCAAAAGTCCTCTGAGTAAGATGAAGGATAAAGGCTTCTTTCCATTTCAGAGTGTTGTTAAGGACTGAAGCTCTTCTGGTGTGTGTGGATGCAACCTCCCAAAGACATGAGATCCGGAAATACAGTTGAAAGCGAGATGAGTAATTAAAGAAGTTGAGATAGGTGACTCTGAGAAATCCCCTTGATGAAAGATTATGTGATTAATTTAAACAAATGGTCATATTTCCACAGTGTGCATTTGGTTTTCCAGTGAGGGTGAAAAGAAGGTTAAAGAATTGATATTATGTGAAATAAGTATAAACTATATAGATTATTATAACAGACACTACTATTAGTAAGCAGCCCATTCATTTTTGTACACCTTAGGTATGGTTACCAATCGAGCTTCAATTACTGGCATATCTTGGAGACAGTGTGCCTGCATCTTTTATTCTATACTTTCTCATTTAAGTCTTCGTTCTCAGTCCCGTCCCACTTCAGTCTTCTGTTGTTTGCTTAAAGCTGATCCTATGTAGAAAGCTTTTGTTGTTATTGTTCTTGTTCTTGTTGTTATAGGTTAAGAATCTGCTTGGGTCTATGGCCTTCTACAGATTTAGAGGGCACAGAAAAGTCACATGGCCTCTTGGAGATACAGAATCTTAACTCAGAAATTATACCGCCAAGACTCGTGTAGTAAACGATATTTCAATCTGTACTTAAACTAAGGATTGTTTCCAGGCTCCCAGCTGGAGGTCATCAGCAGTCTGGATGCACTGGGGAAGATGTGGCCCTTACTCTCATTAACCTTCTCCTGTGGCTTATAGCAAATATCTGAAAGCACTGTAAGAATATGAAAATATATAAAATACTAAAACTGTTTTCCATACTTTTTCCCTCAGGTTTGACAAATGCTAACATAAATATTTATCATAGTTATTTTATTCTGGTACGTCTACCTCTCTTTATAGTTTTCCTTGACTCTGAGAGAAATGTACAGTGTGACTTTTTAAATGTGTATACTCAAAAGGTTTTAATCACATTCTTTGAAAATGTTCATGCGTGTGTACAATGGATATTGATGACATTCACCACCCCTACTGGCCCTCAGGCCTTCTTGATAATACAGCCCTCTCAAGTCTTTTTTAAAATGTATTTGATGAGACAGGTTTAAGTCTATTGATTCAAGATTAGCAATGCACTTCTGCACATAGGTGTGAGATGACCCACAGGGTCATGGGAAACCACTGGTTTGCAATCCCAAAGTAAAGTAACTTTTCCACTTCCTGAAGCCATCAACTGCCAGCAGTTCCTTAGCTAGTGGTGGAGTTCCAGGGTACCCTCCTTCCTTTATGTTATAAATTAGAGTTGGTATGATCTTTTACAGGTCTTGTGCAGGTGACCACAGCTATCCTGAGTTCATGTATGTAATAGCCATGTCACATCATGGGAGAAAATCTGTGTAGTGTCACATTGGTTTCAAATCATAGACTAGCAATTTTTTAGAAGCTACTTCAATATCAGTTTGTCGGGTTTATCCTCACAAGTAATCAGACAGTTGTCAGGCATGTCAATATGGTGACATCACATTCTTAGTGTACTTTATCAAGAAGGACATGTGAATGTGGTGTCTCATTTGCTGTGGTTTAAATTATATCCACTGGCTAATTCAGCCTTTGCTCACTGGATCTACTACAGGTGCATTACTTTTTCTTTTGAAATTAAGGATGCTTCACATGTATCATTGTGACAAGGCTTTGGCCAACAAGGAGACATCAAAGTCACAGAGTGTCCCGGTGAATCCCTGTGAATGTCACTACCCATGCAGTCATAATGGTAGTTGTTTCCTTCACCCACATAGACATCTCTGGAGACATGGCTGACTGGCACATACATCAAAGCAAGTTCACTGTGGTCTCCAGGAATCCAGGTGTATAGCCAGAGAACTAAGCCCCAGGGATATCCTTACATATGGCACTGTGTAGACATGGCTAGTATGCACATTCATTGATTTCCAATTCACAGTTCACAGCAGATACAAAATGTGAAGACACGGTTGTCACTGTTAACACTGTTGTGACAGCTGGCCTGGAAACACAGATGCCCTGTGAGGGAGAGACACAAATGAATGCAGTAGCAACTCCTACCAATCTGGGGGAGAAGGGAATGTGCTGAGCTGTCCTCAGAGGATCAATAGGGTCTCACTGAAGGCCTGCCTTCCTCCTTCAACTACCTTGGAGCTTCAGGGTATGTTTGTATCTGTCAGCATGGATCTACAGACAGAAAGAGTCTAGCACATCTGTCCTTTGAGAGGCTCTGCCTAGCAGCTGACTGAAACAGATGCAGAGATCCATAGCCAAATGTTGTACTGAACTCCAGAAGTCTTGAGGCAGAGTTGGGGGAATGATTGAGGAACCTGGAGGAGATAGGGACTCTACAAGAAGATCAACAGAGTCAACTAAAATGTATCATTGGGGTTTTCCAGATACTGAATCACCAACCTTAACATTACGGACCTAGCCCCTATCCACCCCAAGCCCACACATATGTAGCAGATGTGTAGCTTGGTCTTTATGTGAGTTTCCCAACAACTGGTGTCAGGGCTTACCCTAACTATGATGCCTGCTTGTGGATCCCACTCCCCTAACTGGGCTAGCTTGTCTTGCCTCAGTGAGAGAGGATGCCTATTCCTGCAGTGATTTGAGGTGCCAGAGTGGGTTGGTACCCAGGGGACTCCTTATCCTTTCTCAGAGATGAAGGGAGGGTACAATGAGAGGCTGTGTGAGAGGAGACTAGGAGTGGTAGCTGTGCTTGAGATGTAAACCAAATAAATATGAATAAACAAATAAATTAAAGACAATAGGGGAATACACTTTGGGACTATAGGAAACACCATTTACAAATGATGCTGCAAACCCAGTCTTATGACCTATTAATGATTCTTGCTTTAAGAGATTATTGAATGGTTATTTTTAATTCCATCATGTCTTCTGCATTTATTATTTGCCATTCTATTCTTTACTTTTACTCCATTTACATTTCTGATAGAAAGCAAACCAACTTTAATCCTTACTTTATCTGTTGCATTATATTTCTTCACTATTTTTATTTTTCTTGACATTCAAACAGTTCTAACACTGACAAGTGAAAAGCTCTTGAAATCAGGCTCCAAACCCATTGACATCTCTTTGTATTCTTTAAACGTCTCATTAGATTCTAGGATGTGAAGATATCCCAGATTAGCCATAAACTTACGTTCTAGGAGTGTCAATACCTTACTCCCTCTAAATTCCATTTTACAGTACAATTTGTATTTGGAAACCCTTAAGCATAAAAAATATGAAGTTTAATACATTAAAGTCAAATTTGAAATGACAAACCAAAGGGAAGGGAAGGGAAGGAAAGGGGAGGGGAGGAGAGGGGAGAGAAGAAGAGACAGAGACAGGAAAGGAGAGAGGAAAGAAGAGAGGGAGAGAGAGAGAGAGAGAGAGAGAGAGAGAGAGAGAGAGAGAGAGAGAGAGAAGAGAGAGAGAGAGAGAGGGAGAGAGAGAAAGAGAGAGAGAGAGAGGGAGAGAGAGATCAGTTTAAGAGCTTTTAAGTACTTAGAATGCTCCCTTTTCTGGATCTTCTCAGCAGATCATCTGGGAAACTCACACACAGAGATAAGAAACAAACCCACGCACCTATATTTATATTCCTTTATACCATCTTTAGTTCTTGGGAGTTGCAAGTTTTGTACAACCTGTTTTGCTCATATTCAGCTCATTTCCCCACTGTTTCCAGATTCCTCCCTTCCCTGCCTGTCAAACTCTGTGTTTCTTTGTTTATGCCCTTCATGACGAACTTGTCCATCTCAAATATCGATGTGTGGTGTCTCACGGGAACACAGTCAGCTTACCAGGGGCCACCTTCTTAGAGAAAACTGTCATTTTCTCTAGCAACAGCTAACAATTGCCGTTTGCTCCATTGTTCAACTGGAGATTGCACTCAAATGTGCCTTCCATGCAGGACTTTGATCTGACTGAATATGCAGCCGCCCTGTGTGGCCTCTTTCCCTTCCTCTGTTCTTTCTTCCTTTTACACCTCCTATGAATGATGGATCACACACCTCTCTTGTTTCTTGTCCTGTCTCCTTTCATGATGTAGGTGATATCCTCATAAGGACAAAGGGAGCAGAAGGTCGGGGGGGGGGGGGGCAGGTGAATTGACTTCTGGAATCAGACAGGTCAGCTTTATTCTGGGTGAACAAGGACTATATAGATCTTGCTGAGTGGGTAAGGAATTCCAGGGTGGAGATTGGCTAGGGTAGGAATGCTTCATTTACATGATGAGAAAGTCTGAGAACCTGCCTGGTACATTGTCATTGTGGGCCGGGATGTGGGGATTGAACCTGTAATCTGTCTACCGGCTACATGACTTTCCTCAGAGGTTTTTTTGGGGTCTTGGGCAAGAAGGGCTGAGTGGTCATAACACAGTACCGAAGAAGCTGAAGGAGACTTATGTGCTGAATCATGCAGCACTTGAAGGAAGCTCCGTACAGGGTCATCCTCCAGAAAAGATCAGGCAACTGTGCTGAGACACTTCAGATAAGGTCAGGCAGAGAAGAAGCCCTGCTGAGAAAGAGATTCTTCATTCTGTGCCAGGCTCAGAAGGCTTTTCTTCACTTGGTAGACTTTGCCCTTAATAGCAGTCTTCCCACAGTTGTTGAGTTCTCTAAGTACATAACAAGACCATCTAGAATGACATATACTTTTTTGACCTGTCTATCAGTTTTAACTGAATTAAATGTCACCAGTCTAGTATTGAATGGTAGTATATCTAATACTTAGTAGCTAGAGTGTTTCTGGAATTTCTACACTGAGTGATATGCTGACTATTGTAGGGAGCCGTTTGTGCTGCACCCAAACATGGTGCCGGCTTCCCGCCGAGAACTCAGCAAACAGAGCTGTTGCCCAGCCAAGAGACTTAATGCGCATGCACCATATAAGTCACAGTCCACTCTTGGGGCACATGATTGAGCTACAGGAGGATGCACCAATCAGGTAGCAACACGAGTCTCCTAGGTTGTATAGCAGTGCATTTTCTCCCCCACGTGAGGGAAGAAGAGGTAGACAGTGGGGAGATTGTGGGAGACCCCACGTGGAGGGATGGCGGAGAGGCACCACGTGGAGAGAGACTCGGTAAAAGAGATTGCGGGAGGTCCCGCGTGGACAGAGACTGGACAGAGAGATTGTTCGTGGGGGACTGCGCGTGAGAGGCCGTCTAGACAGTAGAACTCGGTAGGGAGTCCCCAGCTCAGAGAGAAGTTTCCTGCTCATGAAGCCCCTGCTCAAAGTGCTGTTCAATAAAGGTTATTCACAGAAGAAGCTGTTTGTTTTGTTGCACGCCTGTTCCTAGTGGCGGGAAGCGTGGGCGCGTGACAGACTATAATATTAATACTTTTCTTTAAAGTTAATGTTCTTACAATGCAAAAAATTAATGGGCCTAAATCATTATGTGAAGTGAAATAAATTACTTTAACCTCATTAAAATTGTTATAAAATGACTAATAATGAGAAGTTTGGGTGAACAGTTATCAGGAACTAGGATCAGTGAAGCTTTTGTAATGTACAGATAGAAAATATTTTACCTTGTATGGGTTGTGTAGTTTCTGTCACAAGAACTCTGGTCTGCTTTTATAGTTCAAGAGCAAGAAATTAAGTACTTCTTGTACCAAATGTGTGTAATTTATGGAATCAGCCTGGATGTAATAGTACACCTTTGTAGTAAGTTCCAGAGCTATAGTAACCTTTGAGATGAAGACAGAAGACTCACCCTGAAGCCCATGGTCCAGTTAGCCTGCATATGCTTTTCTCACTTGGTTACCACTCTTAACACTTTTTGTTTGTTTCCCAAAGTCTCTATTTCCTTGCTTAATTTTTCATGCATGCTGAAGATATTCTCATCTACATTGCTGATTTTAAGCTTCAGGCCCTGGGTTTAATTCACCGGATTTTTGAATCACCTCTTAGATCCTGGAGCATTTTTTTTTTTTTTTTTGTCAGTGAACTTGAAATCCTGACTTGGCATTTTGTCTCTTTTGGTTTTTATCCCAGTAGTCGTAGCTATGAGTTTTAAGAAGTCATGCTGCCTTGCTTTTCTGTTGTGACTGCATTCTTGCACTGTGATCTGAACCTCTATATATTGAGCAGCTTAGTATAGAAGCTTCTACTCACAGAGCACACATAGAGTTAAAATCAAACTGCTGTAACAGTACCAACATTAAACTATGCCACACACACACACACACACACACACATCACATCACATAGCATGAACACACATACACACATGCACACACACACTTAAAATCAATTAAAGTTCATGAAAATTTCACTAATAATCATATAAAAGAAAATGGGAAAAATAATGTAGATATGACATGAAGTTTAAAATTATTTAAATTATTTAAAATTATTTTGACCACAAATATATGTACATATAATAACACACCAGGCTGGAGAGATGGCTCAGTGGTTAAGAGCACTAACTGTTCTTCCAGACGTCCTGAGTTCAAATCTCACAAACCACATGGTGGCTCACAACCATCTGTAATGGGATCTGATGCCCTCTTCTGGTGTGTCTGAAGACAGCAACAGTGTACCCACATGTATAAAATAAATAAATAAAATCTTTAAAAAATAAATTGACGGCTTATCCTTTTATCGACCTCCACAGACTCTCTCTCTGTGGACGCCTCTATAGTGTGGATCCGAGCACACATTTTCGGTCCCCAAACCACCCTCTCTCAGCTGTCTTTCTTTTAGCTTGTTACTCTGGCTACTGGCTACTGTGCCATCTGGCACTGCTGGGATCTCTAACTTGGTGGCCTTATGCCACCTCTAGGAATTTAGTTGTGGTTCACTTTGCCACCCCTGTTGTTTTTGTCCTGGGTGTATATGACTGCCCCTGCATATTGTTTTCACTCACTTTCCCCTTGGTGTGTTGTTGCCAAGCCTTAGACACACACATCCCAACTGTGTGGTAGGCTTTATGTGTTCTGCCACTACACCCTTTGAACTCTAAATAGTAGTCACATCAAAGAACACACCAAACTACTCTGATCCAACAGGTATAATATAATTTGCTAACCTTTATAAGTCAAATGATCTTGTACAATTCCATCCCCCATAAAACATTCATAACAACCTTATTTATGAAGAGATGCGCTGAGAGAAACAGAAACATCGATCTCTCTCTTTGTTCCTCCCGAAATCCCTCCTCCTCTCCTCTTCTTCCATTTTCCTAGCCTTTTCTCTATCTCTTCACTGCCCAATCATGTATCACCTTAACATCAACTTAACATATGTATATATACACACATATACATATACGTATATACATAAATATATATGCCTATACATATACATACACCATATATATATGTATATGTAGATATATATATAGAGAGAGAGAAGAAGAAGAAGGAAGAGGAGGAGGAGGAGGAAGAGGGAATAGAAATCAGTCCATGTGTTGAGCCCGAAAGCAGTCCTGATGTTCAGGAAAACCCAGGTGTGGTTACTTTGTAGAGTGTGATGCGTAGGAGAGATGACCCTCCCTCAGACTATGTCCTGGAACCCTGCGGAGGAGATATTCCACTTTTCTTCTGGCTTTCTGGGATTGTTGACTGACACATCGTGACAGAAAACCAGAAGTGTGAAAAGTGACATGCTCAGTATGAGACACTTTCACAACATCAAGTTCCAAAGTGGAAGAGAACATAACTTTATGTATCCTGAGGTACTTGGCGTTAATCGCCCTGCTAGAGGAATGTGTCTGTGGATCCCAATAGATTCTGACTCTGCAGTGATCAACAGTAGACAGATAGCTCTAGAGCCACCCACTCACTGCAAACACAGAGCTTTGGGACCCCAAGGATTGATTCAGCTAATGGGACCCACTACTGACCATCAAAGGGAGGGCTCTCAGAGAGTTTCCCTGACTGAGCAACCTATTCCTACCTGCCCCCTTTGAATTGTTAGTGTTCAACTCTCTTTTCTACAACACTCTCCAAAAGACTCTGCTCACCCTGGAGCTACAGCACTTCAAACTGAGTGTCCCTTCCTGAGATTCTTAGGGCAATTTAATTTTTATCAATACATTCAGTCGTCTTTGGCCTCAAGTTACAGAACTGAACAAATGTGTTTTCTTCTACTGATGACCCATCTTCAGGAGGAATCACTGTGTCTGAAGCTGGTAGGAGCTGTAGGATTATCCTGAGGCTAAACCAGTCAGTCAGTCACTCACCTTTGGAAGATGCTCAGCTTCTCCTCTCCACAGGGGAGCCCTGCTTGGCTGGAGCCATGCTTAGCTTAATTCTCATAGAGGTTGGTTCCTTTCAAGTGTCCTCTTACCACCTTTGTGAGTTTCTATAACCTGCCATCTCTTTAACTTTGTGACAGAGCTCTCCCTCTTTCCCTTTTTCATTCTCTCCTTTTTACTCAGTCACACAAAAGCAGCGCTGAGCACACTAATTGTCACTGGAGTCCTTGTGGTATAATTATGCTAGAATATGTTTAGAATTCTTCACTCTGGGTCAACTTTCATTTATAAAACTCAACATAAAATTCTGGTTTCTTTCTGGATGCTTTCTGTGTTAAGTACTTATGTTTCATTCTTTTGTTTTTCTTAAAGACCCCAAATACATATATAAACTGATTGTTCATGGCTGCCTTTCATTATTTTCTTTAAGATTCTTTACTTTTTCCCTCTACCCCAGTCCCATTCTCTTCAGAAATCTGTGCTTTTCTCCCTCAAGTACTTCTTTGAGAAATTCACATACAACAAAATATGCCCATACTCTTCAGAAATATGCATTTTTTACACCATAAGTTTTTAAGCTTTTTTAAATACATGACCAAAGCAAACCATGTTTTCTGGAAAGCTGTGAAGTAAGAAAAGGCTCTGGAGCTCACAACACTGAAAGTCAGGGGTTTTGAGCCACTATTTCACTATGTAGGAAACCTTCTAGTGCATCCTGAATATTTGTTTGTCTGACAGCCCCAAGGAAATCCTAATTCTTAGACCTGGAGGCATGCTAGCACTAAAGTTGTAGCTAATTTAGATCACTCTAAAAAAGCTGCAAATTGCTTTCACAAAGAGTTAGCATATTCATAATGAAATTAACACTTATACACAAGGCTACAAATTGTGTGTGTTTTATTTACACTTAGTTTTCAGAAGAAATCCACAGTTACATGCATTCCCTTCATACAATCCCTACCCTGAATCTCTAGATATGTGAATCTTTATCTCAAAACTCCGTATTTGATGAATGAAGAGAAAGCTATCAAGGTGTCCCTACCAGACACAGCATATGCTATGGAATGACAGGAGTTTTCAATGTAAGTTCACATCAAAATAAAAGATGTTTTTAATTAACTGCAAATGGCTTTGCTGATGTCCTATCAGTAAACTGTGCTTTCTTTCATGTTGCCTTTAGCTGCATTTTCCGCAAAGTTCTTTCATCTCCATCTTCTGCTTTGACTGAACCAGTGATTGTTTGGAGCTTCTGAATCTGTAATAGCCTGGCTAAAGGTCTATGCACATCAGGGAGCCTCCAGATTGCATTGGTACCAGAGTTTTAGTCACTCAACCTAAAGCATGTGTTTTCATTAGCAAGAGCTTTTCTAGAAATATTAGGATGTTTTTCCTCTCTGTTTCTTGTCATTTTTTATATTGTTATATACTTTCAACATATCCAGCCAAACAGAATTTAAATGTCTGATTGCTTTCCTTCCCTCCTTTCCTATAATTTTTCCCTCTTAATTGCTGCTGTCTGGGAGCTGCCATCATGACCCATGAAGCTTCTTAATGGCTAAAATGAATCCAAATTATACTGATATAGCTATTTCTTTAAGCATGACCACAAGTGCATTCTCCCACCTTTAAACATAAGGATTTCATGATTATCATTTTTACTGTTTGTCTGTCTCATTAATGGAATACCATGAAGATTAAATAAATGCCATTTCCTAAGTGTTCCCCCCATGGCAGAATACCTGAACTGGATCTTTGCTTAGTTCACTCCCTTAGTCACTGTGACCTTTTCATTTTTTATGTCTATCTTCAAGAGATTCCACCTCCCCTTCACAATGGGTGAGAGAAGTGTAGAGTACTGTGTACAATATTTAGGAGATGCTCAGTGATAGCACACAAATGTGATGAACGTATAAAGGAGCATATACATACTCCAGTGGGACCATATTCAACTATATTTCAGAATTACTGTTTTTACCGCACCTTCAGCCCATGTCTTTTTTGATGTTTTATCAGCACAGTGAGTAAGAAAGGCAGGACTTTCTTAGCCAGACTCAAAGCTTTCCCTTTATTTTATGAGTCATGCTTGAACACTTGACATGGAACAGAACACCCTCTCCAGCACTGGAAGGGACAGAGATGACAGTAGACTGTATGCCCTTTGCCTGGTAAACTAGCTCTAAATGGAGTTCAAGAGTCTCTCACCCTGCTCATTCTGGTTTACTACCTATTCCCTGATTCCCAAGTGCAATCAGAAATAAAAATACTTCTCTGTAAATTGCCCATTGTCAACATTGTAGGGAAACTAGAACTAATGTTCTTCATATTGAAAATTGAGAACAGCACTGGATTACTTATGCAGTCTCATTGCTTTCCCATGAGATAAAACAATATTCCTCAGAAAAGTTGCTTCCAGACAAGCACCGCCAAATTCCTCTAAATGAAGACGCCAGATTAAATCTCAAAAGGTAATTCTATAAAGATATAAATGTTAATATATAAGTTTACATCTAATTAAGCACATGTACTTATGTATATAAATTATGTATGTAAACTATTTCTATAAAAACAGTTGATTTTACAACATCCTAATGCAAATTATGTGAGATACTAATCAAAACCTAATTATATAATATACTGCTCTTTTCTGTTTCTCAGTCATTAAAATTAATTTTGTATATAAATTATTAAAAGAACTATATAAATAAGAGGTCTTCCAGATCTTCTGTGTATTCTAAATATTTTATATACTAACATACCATGCAAAAATTCCTTTTAAATTTTATTAAACTGTGGGCTACAAACCTACTTCAGTATTAAGAAGAAGTGGATTTCTTCCAAAGCACTCTAATTTTGGGCATGTGATCAACTTCTAGAGGCTAAGCTGTTACAGGAAGCCACTTGGAACTAAGAGTAAGCACAAAGCCTTCTTAGTGTATATGTCTTTATCTTCATTTCTATCCTAAACTCCTTTACATATTCATAAAATACTACACATGGAATATGAAAACTATTGATAATAGACACTTGTGAATATATAAAGCACTTGGCAATTCAATATTTTTCATATACTCTAAAGTTATAAATACAAGTGTAGATAGTAATGGGCACCATCAGTTTCAGTCATTAAGAAACCTCTAAAATGATAACATCACTCTGCTGTTAATTATAAATATCAACAGTATATCTTGCACAAAATAGGATGGTTTGTACACACCTGTGCATATGTATTTTTGCATGTTTTTTTAAAGTCAAGTTATTCTCATTTTCAATGATCAAAGATATTTCTCCAACTTTACCACATAAGTTTCCAGTCTAGGGATAATTGGGAGTTGCATCCTCTTCAGTGTTTACACTTCCAAACCCCACTCTGTAGAATTTCCAAAAGACTGATAAAAATTCAATGAGAGATAAAATATTTCCCAACAACAAGCCAACATTTCTTCCTACTTGGATTCAGACCACAGATGTAGTCAGATTCAGAAATCTATAGGCAAACTGATAGAAATTAGAATGAGTTATACAACACATTCAAGTTGTTCCTACATGCAAAATTGTTTTGCTCTATGAATTGTGTTTTAAACATATGCTTTCCATTCTGCTACATATAATCTGAGCCTTTTCAATAACCATGAACATCTCTTGAAATAAAGGACTTTGCAAATCAAAATAATAATTGACATAGATTTGTTCTTATAGACCTTTTGGTAGGAGCTTTTTGTTAGAGCTATGGAAACTGCATTACATTGCATGCAGCAAAATCCAATTCCAACCAAATTCCAGTCAACTCCAGGAAGATACTACCAGCCTTATGTGACCGTGGCCATATGGATAGCACAAGCCTCTCCTCTCTTCTTCCTCAACACACTCAGAATGACTTCATTGTTTGATCTATGGTGCATTCTCTCCTTAAGTCCCCCTCTCCTTCCACTACCCCTTCCGCTCCTCCTTTCCTTCTCCCTCTCTGTCTCTCTGTCTTTCTCTCTCTCCCTCCCCCTTTCTCCCTCTCCTCTTTCTTTTTTCTCTCTTTTCTCCCTCTCTCTCACCCCTTCCCTCTCTCCAGTCTCCCCACTTTCTCCTCTCTCTCTCTCTCTCTCTCTCTCTCTCTCTCTCTCTCTCTCTCTCTCTCTCTCTCTCTCCTCCTTTGATAAAGGCATCTATTGAAATTTGTTTTTTTTTCTCCTTACCATTTTGTTTTTCTTAGATGTTTTCACAATCTAAATTGTTACCTATTTGTGTTTGCCCATTGGATGCTCGGTCCCTCTACTAGAAATTAGGCTCTATGACTTTGTTGTTTTTTTAACTCACTTCAGTATCTTCTTTCTCTTAACTTTCAAGAGTTGAATGAAGTAAAATATGTGAATGTAAAGTTCTTTATAGCCCTACCACATGACTGAGTGCCTGAAAGTATTGTGGAGTTTTATGGTTTTCAACAATTAGAGAAACATTTGTGAAGAGAAAAAAAGTTAAAACTGTTTCTTTCTGCCAAGCAGTCATGGAAGCTGAATCACTTCCTTCTAAACAAAGTGGAGAGGGGGTTGATAAATATCAGAAATCCCACAAGGAAATGTCATCACTAAGAAATAACAGTAGTAGTCAAAAACGTTTTCTTAGAAAAAGAAACTATTTCAAATTTTACTGTATATTTAGAAAATAATTTAGGCATTTATTACAAATTTAGACTTAGAAGTGTCTTTCCATAGATATTTCTCTGAAAATCAGAGTCAAGATGTCTGTTTATTGTCATGATAATTGATGATAATGCATTCGGGCTTTAAAATATATCACATACTTTATTAGAGTCTTGGAAGCCAGGATATTATATAGTGTGTCTAGCTACTTGATATCTATAAAGGCCTGAGATTGTTTTAAAATGAAGTTTATGCGTAGTTAATATAGTAGGAGCAAAGTACTTTAAAAATCAGAAATATAGCAGAGTTGTGGCTTATATCTCTAATTTCAGTTCTCAGAGACTGATCAAAATGGCAGGAGTTCAAGGACAACTTGAGTTATAGAACAACTTCAAGGCTAGCCCAGACACAAGACCTTGTCTCAAATAAAAAAGGCCTCAAATCTGGACCATACAACAAAAAAATTTAGTGTTCTCCTTTACTTTAACTAAATTTCAAATTATTTTGATAGGTTATTTAGAGCTATAAGCCACAAATACAAAAAGACAAAGGCCTTTGTCTTCTCTCCAGGTCTAGATTGCCTCACCCAACATAATACTTTTCAGTTCCATTCCTTAACCTGAAAATTAATGACTTCATTTTTCTTTACATCTGAGTAGAATGACATTATTTACATGTACCTCATATCCATTGTTCATTTGTCAGTTGACTGACATATAGATTGTTTGCATTTCCTAGCTAGTGTGAATAGTCTAATACTGAACATGGCTGAGCAAGTAGATCTACAAGGGGATATCAAGCCCTTTCCATGTATGCCACATAGCAGTAGAGCTAGGTCATAGGGTAGATGTGTTTCTAGCTTGTTGTGAATTCTCCACAATGGCTTCCATCGTGGCTATAACAGTTTGCAATCTGAGTAGGGATGGATGAAGCTCCCCTTTATACACATCCTCACCAGTATTTGATTCTGTGGCTTTCTGCATCTTAGCCATTCCAGATAGGTTATATGACATCTCAAAGTCATTTTAATTTTTATTTCCCTGGTGGCCAAGGTATCTGATATTTAAAAATATGTTTCTTAACTATTTTATTTCTTCTTTTGAGAAGTCCATTTAGATCTATATGTCACCCTCTCCCATTATATTTGGTCATTTTTATTCAAGAGTTCCTATGTTGAGGAGCATTCAGCTCCTTGTTTATTCCAAGTCTTTTTGTTTGGTTGTGCTTTTTGTTTGTTGGTTGGTTGGTTGTTGATTATTAAAATTAAAGTAGATAATATCAGTTCTTAGTGGTTTTTTAGTCAAATTTATTATCAATATATAGAAAGGTTACTGTGTTTTTCATATTGATTTTGTATTTTGCTCTTTTTGTCTGAAAAATTTCACCTGATCTAAAATCCTCGTTATGATTAAGATCATGTCATGTATAAATATAGGTATTTAAGCTTTATCTTGTCTTATTGTTACCCTTTTGGATTTTGTCTCTTCCCTTATAGCTCTGTCTAAACTTAATATCTTAAGCAGTATTTTGAAAATATCATAAATTGGGCATTCCTGGCCCTTATTTTAACCCCAATATTGCTAAAAATGCTTTCAATTCTTCAACATTTAGTATAATGCTGGCTATAGATTTGTTATATATAGTCAAAATTACAACTTTCTCTTTTATTTTCCAGTTTCCATTTGGCTTTAGTGAAAAATGAATATTGCACTTTGCCACAGTTTTTCTACATTTATTAGAGTCATTATTATCTTCTAATTTATATGTCATAATACATGTATTGACTTGCATATATTGAATCTAGTCTTAGCATCACTGGAATGAAGTCAACTTGGCTGTGGCATATGATAACTTTAATGTATCTTTAAATTATATTTGTGAATATTTTATTTTTGTATCTATATTCATCAGAAAAACTGATTGTCCTTTTACCTTTTTTCCTTTTTTATGTTCTTGTTTGGTTTTTGTGGTAGGGAAATTCTACCTGTTTAGAACAAACTAGCATATGCCTCTTCCATTTCTCTTTTATGAAGCAGTTTGAGAAGTGTTGGCATTGGATGTTTCTTCAGGTACTTTTTATTAATTGGATATTTTCTTTACTTACTTTTCAAATGTAAAAACTTTCCCAGTTTCCCCTCTGGAATCCATTTATCCCATCCCCCCCTGCCTCTATGAGAGTGCTGCCCCACCCACTTCTTAGAGACTGACAGTTTTTTTTTTTTCAGAATTCTTAGTTTTGAGTTTCCATTGTTATAAGATGTGCTTCATACTCCTAAGTTAATTTTGATACATTACATGTGCCTAGGACACATTTATCTGATATTTGAAAATGTAAATGTTCACTAGAGCAATGTTCTAGATTTAATGGAATCTGTCATAACAACATATTTTCATCCTTCAGCATTATTAATTTAAAACTTCTTTTTTGGTTTTACTGGGTGTTTGTTAGTCTCATTGCTCATTTCCCAGGGCCAACATTTTCTTCATGTTATTTTTTGGTCCTTTAGATTTCACTTGTGTTCATTTCTGCCCTCCTGTTTAGCAGTTCTAGCTCCCTAGTCATTTTGTGTTTAGCTTGTTCTTGTTTTTCTTAAACTTTGACGGGATTTAGTAAATTATTTATGCAGGATCTACAAAACTTTGCAATTATAGTTATAGTTATTGTTTTACGTACCCCTGCATGTTTGTTATCTCTGTGTGAGTGTGGGTATGAAAATGGAGGTCAGAAAACAATTTGAGGGTTGTCTTTCTTAATCATGGAACCTAAGAATCATATCTGTGCTGTCAATTCTCTATGGTAAGCACTTTACCTGCTGAGCTGTCTAATCAGCATACACTATAATGATCTGCCTTCTTTGAAATGCCTTTGCTGCATCCCACTGTTTCTGATAATTTACGACATGTGAGTCATTTGATTTATTTATTTCTATCTCTGGTTTCCTTGGAGACCACCATTTATCCAACATTATATTGTTTAATCTCCTAGTATTTTTTATATGTACTGGTTATTTTTTCTGGTTTATTTATAAAGTTTGCCATTCCTGTTTGCTAAAGTCAGTAACAGAACTGTTTTATCTTTGTCCCTTTGTGTGTGTGTCTCTGTCCCTATGTATATGTGTGTTTGCCTATGTGTGTGTTCATGTGTGTGCATGCATGCGTGCATGAGTGTGTTTATGTGTATGTATGTATGTGTGTGTATGTGTGTATTATGTTGACCACCTTCTCCTCTATACTTCCAGAATATTCTATTATGATCTATGTAAATTTATGGTGCTCTGGAAAGGTTATAGACTTCTTATTTATTTTAGATTCTGGCTTTCCTTTATTAGCCAAAGAATACTTGTCCAACATCTTATTTAAATGCAGAACTTGATTTAACTACACTGTTAACAGCAATCAAAAATCATATAATAGCAATGTAATAAAGAGAAAACAAGCCTGGTTATAATTCCTTTTCAGTTTCTTAAAATGGTCAGATTAAAATAATCTCCTAGGATCTCATTATACAACCACAACAAGGCCCTCAAGGAGCCCAGGGAGCCAGTAATGGTAAATTTTTTTTATTCTTTCTTTCTTTTTTTTTTTTTTGGTCACAAAAGAGAATATTGTATACTTTTACACTTACTTGATTGAAGACAAATAAATGTAAACTAAAATTAAAATGATGCCATTTAGGAATAGCAAACTATCATTCTGCTAGGCAGGATAAATTACAATTTAAATTTTGGAGCAAATTGCTCCTTTCAGCTCCATAGATTCTTATGAAAAATAATAAGTCTGTGTGCTGGGTGACTCTCAACATCAAAAAGTTTGTTTTTCTCTGTATGGGAACACAAAATAAGTGTATCAGGCATGTGGACTTCTCAACCTTATCACTGTTTTTTCCAGATTTCCCAAAGAACATATAAGACATGCTTCTCTCTACCTAGTTTTAGACAGGAAGTGCTACCGGGCCAGCACACTGCCATCATGACTTCCTTTTGTTTTAATCACCTTCCTATATCTCTGTATCCAAACGAGTCACAGTTGGGGTTTCACATTATGAGGCAAATTTTATAAGACAAAATTCAGCCCACAGCATCATAGAAGCAAACAGTGAGAGCTCTTGAATCAATACCAAACTCATATCCTCAATCTGCCATCTCCTAACCATGGGACCTTAAAATTTCCATGGTGTATTTCTTTAAGCGGCAAAATTGGATACTAGTATAAAAATCATGGAATCCATTTGATAATTAAATATATATGTGGTTCAGCAGATAACAATTTTTAGATAAATCTTGTTACAATTATTAGATTAACCAGTTACTATAGGAAACTATATGTAGTCCCTAAGGGTGAAACTGTGATTTCTTTTCTATTGAGTATAGTTCCTTTAAAGCCTTACTTTCAGAAGATGCAGAGATGGTAACAGAGTAGCCATTCTTGCTCTTCCATCAGATAGATAGTAAGTGAAATCATTTATAAATGCAAATCTTGGCCTTCAGTCCAGTCCAAAATCAGCTCTACAAAATGAGCTCACAAAACAGTGTTTTAATGACATCACCAGGTAATTTTACTGAATACCAATATTTCACCCTCAATGCCAAAACCACAAGACAATCTTCTAAAGGGGCAATCCTTCATAAAGCTGGCCTCTTAATGCATCATTGGCCTAGAATGCTTTATTTCCTATGGAATTTAGCAGCTTAATTTCTAAATGCGGTTTCATGGAACTTTTATACAAATGTATAAATACTATACCATAATATGAGAGCATATGTGTATCCCGGTGTTAGGCAGAAACAGAATAAGTATTAAAGAGGTAGATTTTAGTTGAAAGCCTTTTGCTTTTGATTACATTAATTTACAACTCAAATCTACTTTAGAAATGACCTTGTGAATTCTGGTTAGTGTTTTTATTTTATTAACAGAGTAACTGTCACAAAAGGAATTTTGCTTTATAGGATTTATACTAATAATTTGTAGCAGTAAATATTAACAGTGTAAAAAAGGCACCATTCCACGCTTGCTCCAGCTACTCTTTGGCCCCTGCGGCACAGCAGCCACACATTTAATTCCCACTGAAGGTTGCTGCCATGCCTGCTCCATGCAAGAACTGCGATCTCACAGTCAGCTGTCACAAATCCCTGTAACTCAGAAAAATCAAAACTCTAGAAGCTCATAATTTATCAATCACATTTATATTAGTAAATTCTCACCCCACAAAATGTCCACACAACTGAGGCAATTCATATTGCTATAAACTACCCACCTAGATAAGACAAACTTTCCTGTAATAATCTATCCCTTATAAGATATTAATATCTACCTGTGGCTATTTAAAGCCACACTGATCTGCATTGTCTTTCTCTTTCTCCTTCTCGGTTCTTCTCTCTTTTTTCCTATCTCTTCCACCTCTCAAAATCTCGGAACCTAGCTTTCTTTTATACTGCCCAATCACAGGCCTTACCTTATCTTGTGCCTGCTCTCACCTCATATAGACATTGACCCATAGTAATTTATGATTTATAATCTAGGTTTGGCTCTCTCATTTGAGTAGCATAATTTGATAACACAAGTTATTTAAAGTTTTTTTTTGAGAATCAGAAACCATTTTCACATAATTTTGTTGGATCCATGGCTTTGGCTTTGAAATATGATTTACTTTATTATAAAAAAGAGCATGTCATTTCTCAAAGTTGATATTGATTGACTGGAAGCACTCAATGAGAAAGATCTGGCTGGCATTCAAGTATTCACTTGCAGCAACATCTCCAAGGCATTAAAATTAATACTTTAATAAGTCAAAGCCATGGTTCTGTTTCACAGATGATATAAAATGGATCAAATATTTTATTAACCTGTGATCTATAAGATTGAGCATGATGGCAAATGGGAAGTAGTTCACTGTCTTTGTTAGTTCTCTATCAAAAGGCCTATCTTGAACAGCATAAGTCATTCCTTCTTTCTTTACATAATATTAATACTCCCACCTGTTAATTCACTTTCACAATATACGTGACTAAATCTCTTATCAAACTAAAGGTCACAGAGCAAAATACCACATTTCCATGAATGGCAAAGAAGAATTAAATTGTGAGGATAGATAATGGGGAATAGAAAAAGGAGAGGAACTGACCTAACAAACACAAGTAAAGTGGTCTCAGTAGAAACCGCCTTAGAATTTTCTTGCCAAAAACTAAAAGAAGAGCCTATGCAGTTTCCAGGCTTCCAAAGCACTGAAAGGAGAAAGTGAAAAAGGTAATATGTGGAAAAATTGATTAGGCTAACTGGATCATTGAGAAGCAGGAGGACAAGCATACCCTTTCTCATCAAATCACATCCCTGCATTGACTCTGAAAGATGTGATTATATCTCTATAGTATTGAAGGCATTTCCACCAGTGTGAATGTATTACAACAAGATGCCTAAGTAGTTTAGTTATTATTGTACTCTTACAATACACTTGTGTGGATATTTTTTCTATTGACAACTGAATTGGAAGAATTAATGATGTCTTTCAAAGACTTTAATTAGAGTTCTATTGAAAGTAAAAGCAAGGCTATTGATTTATTGAGTCTTCATTAAGTTAGCAGTTAACAAAAAAATAACAGAGATTTATACAAAATATATTATATTAACTCTTCAACCAAAATATTGGAATTATTTTAGCATGCTAGTAGCTTACCATCTTAACTCTTTGGACATCAGTTTTGCTTTTTAAAAAACATCATTAATAATAATTATTACATATAGATGAACATGGCTTGCTTTAATTAGCAGCTTAACAGAAAAACTATTTACATGCTAAGTCTCACAAAAAGCAATTTACAGTTGTAAACCTATTCACAGCATATCAGTTTACTATAGACCATTTTATTTTTTTAATACTTTCAATAATACTACAGAGGTCAAAAAAGGTCATTCACATGTTAACTATGAAAAAAAATACTACAGTGAAAGAAACATTACTTGACATACTTGAGATCCTTTGGAAAATTTCCTTTTAAACATTCTACTGTTAAGTCTTTCGTGCTTTTAAAAATACTTAGGGCTTAGTAAGAGTGCAAACCTTTACAGCCACTTTGGAAATCAATTGGCATTTCGTCAGAAAACTGGGAATAGTTCTACCTCAAGACCCACCTACACCACTCTTGGACATATACCCAAAGGATGCTCCACCACTCCACAAAGACACTTGCCCAACTATGGTCATAGCAGCTTTATTTTTTGTAGCCAGAAAATGGAAAAAAATGTAGATGTCCCTCAACAGAAGAATGGGATAAAGAAAATGTGTAACAAATTGCCACAAACATAATGGGTTAAAACAGATTTCATTTTATTGTGTCCAAGGCTCAGCATTTTAACCATGATTTACCTGGGTTTTCTTTCAGTGCTAATTTATACTACAACCAAAGACCAGAAGACTGAGCCCTCACAGTCCACTTAGAAGCATGTTCAAGTTATTGGTCTAATTTGCATATTGAAGTTTATAAAACTGAGATTCTTGGTTTGTAGATACAACCTCTACTATACAGGCAGCATTCAGGGGTACTTTTCTTCAATACTAGCAGAATAGGGTTGCACCAGATTCTTTACTCTTTCCTTGGGCTCGGGATAAAGTATTTGTAAGCTAAGCAATACATAGAATATTTTCTCTAGGGGTTTATTCCAAGTTAATGATTGAGCCTGCCTTATTCTTCTCTCCACATACCTTTTCAACCACCAAGATGTGGCTAGGATTCTTATCTAGGAACCCACCCTAGTCTATCAATACTGGTGCCTCTATCCAACTCTGGGGATCTAACAGTACCCACTCTGGCTGTCCCCAACATAACTGCTACTCCTGTGTCACATCCAACCTGGGTGTTAACCTAGCCATATGTTACACAAAAATCAATTATAAATAATTATATCTACTGATTTCTAAGCTTGTTAAAATATCGTTGCTATTGAAGCATGGAAGAAAAGGGTTGCTTTTTTTTTTTTTTTTCCCCTTTGGTGTTGTTCTATTGTTCCCTACCTTCTTTAAGAAAAGATTCCCAGCAGCAAGCATGAAACCTGCACAGGTTCAAACCAGACAAGGACCCAGCACTAGACAGGGAAGTGGACATAGAGTCCCACCCCTAATCAATAAACTATTTGGAACAATGCCTAATTGCAAATGAAAACCCAGTAAGAAAAAAAATCAGTCTTCTCCCATGGAATTTCACTGGGCGTAGCACCTGTGCTTCAGGACAGGCTCCATGTCCAGGAGTAATTGGCCAACACAAAATGAACTGTATAGATTTTTGTGGATGATATGCTTCATTTTGTCTTTTTTTTTTTTTTTTTCTAGGACTTTCAATCTTCCTGGTCTTTTGTTTCCTTTGATTTTTATTTTTGTGTTGTTTTTATTTAAAAAACAAAAACAAGAGGTTGGGTGGGAGGGGATGTGGGAAGTAACTAAGACTTATGAGAGAAGAAGAAGCATGTCCAAAATATGTTGAAAGAAAATATTAGTAATAAAACAAAGTTCATACTTCTTGCAATGGCAGTTTTTATTACTTGAAAACTTACATAATAATTTTTATTATCTTTGAATAACCTTAAGCACTGAGATACTTTTTACTTAACTGGGGAAGACTAATAAATCACTGTGTGGCAGATGCTATTAGGCATCACAAACCTTTCTTATGTTCCTTGCTAAATTACTGAGGGCTCTCTGAAATGCCAGAAAAGAGAAATAAACTCAACTGGCTAAATCTTTGTAAAGATTAAAAGACTGCAATCAAATTTGCCAGAATATTAATTAGCACTGAATGTAAGATTATTGGTATGTTTTCTGTATACTTTTGTAAGTTTTTATTATGTCTGTTAGTTTTACTACATTTCTGTTCAGTGGAATGGTCTTCCCTTTGGTATATATAGTTCCATATGTTGAGGAATGATCATTGTAATTAGTAGCAGTTGTGACAAAAGACTAGACTGAAAATTGTTGATATGTTAGTGGCAGTCATCTCTAGTTAAATTTGGATTTTTTTCCTTTAAATCTACCTTTCTTTATTAGGATTTTTAATGATTGTGAATTAACTTTTTTTATAATGAGTGATCAAAACAATCTTTAGGCTCACCTCTTCTGAAACCATCTTGAGCCTTGGGAAGACAGGGTGTGAATACATACATTCTATTTCAGGCTAAATATTTATTTCCCTTTTATTTTCTGACCCTTCACCAGTTAGGGAGTCTCTGTGTTCATCTCTATCTATTTCAAACAGAAGCTTCTCTGATGAGGATCCAGGGCTGCTCTACTCCATGGATATAATGATATAAATAAAATTTTGTTCAACACAGTGTCTATCAGCAGAATAGTAGTAATGGATTCTTTGTTAAGACCTAGACACTGCATACATACAAGTTCTTGGCACAATAATAATGACAAAACACATTTCATCTCATGGAGTAGGCCTTAAATCCTTTCCAAAACTGGCAGGTTATTCTACAATATTTATGCTAATATTCCACTAGTGGACATGTTTTGCCAGGCTGGTCATTATTGCAGTTTTATCAACTACAATAGATTTATAGCTAGTTAAGACTGAATATTACTTTCCTCCCCTACCAGGTATAGCATGTTCTAGCACCAATAGTGATGAAATTCCAGCTTTAGGTCTTCATGCTCTCTGACTCAGTCACGTATGTATTTACTAAATATATTAGTAAATAAGGTCTTAGCATCAAGTTGTGGAGGTAACCAAAATCCTATCATATTTGTGGATCTATGAGACATCATTGGCCAAAACTCTGACAGAGGAACAACAGGTAAATTATTCCTGACACTGCAAATTTTATCTGTTAACCCGTGTGTAGGCATAGAGTTTTTAAAACTTACTTAATTAGTCAACCTCCTTTCTATCCCACTGACTAGAAGAAGCAAAGAAGAAAATAAATAGGAAAGGGGAGTTGTGGACCTGTTTAAAAGTTGTTCCTTGGGAGTGATTCCACTCTTTCTTGTCAGAATATCAGCAGTCCAGTTCAATAGCAAACACCAAACATGAATCAATAGCAGTGGCAAGATCCAGCAGAAACAGCAAGGCTCCACTGAATTGGAATGAGTCAGCAGAAGTGGCTAGAATAGCTAGGAATACCTCAAGAAGTTCTTTGACACATATCTATCTATGAAATGAAGGCTAGGAAAGACCAGCAAAGACCACTGAAAATCAGCAAAGACCAATGAAGACCAGCAAAGACTAGTGCAATGTTGCAGAGTATTGCAATGTAAGATTGTCTTCTAACTGTTTGTCCTGGTACATTTATATATTCTCTCTAAATAGCACATGTCCTGTCAAAACTCTGTTTCTAGCAACATGCCATATACCCTCTCATAAGACAGGTTCCAGAAAAATATTATGTTGCACACTGAGTCATTAAAAAAACCCAGAAATTTCCACTTCAGCAATGATGTCTAACAGTTGCAATGCCTTGCCATTATAGAGTAACTCAATTTTAATTGTTTTCATACATGTGCACACATATTTTAGAATGCTTTTACAGTGTAGGTATACACATGACTTTTGATATGTTTTTAGTGTTATTTTTTCCCAGCATTTTCTCATCTATCCAGGCCTTCACTTTACCCATCTTTGCATCCATTTTTGCCATTATTCCCCCTTTAGCCCTTTATCCTACACAGTGTATTGGAGATGCCCCTAAAGTTGAATAAATTATTATGCAACCCTTAGCAAGGCCTTCCAAAGGAGGAGAGATGGAATACTGTGTCCCTCATTTTGAAAGGACAAGCACGGAAGGAAAAAGCAACACTAATCTTCACTCAGTGTATCTGAAGAAACTAAGAGATGTAAATGTGACTTTTATTTGCCAGATGTAATTGCCCTCTTAGTGGCTCAGTGTTGAACATGTTTGCCCATTCTAGTTCTTTCTGAACTCTGATTGATTGGTTTAACTCAGTTGTTCTGGCTCAAACTCCTCTACAAGCTGACTGATTCAAATTGAATTTTCTTGGCTTCTTATTAGATTGACAGCTCTGAATGGCCTAGTTATAACTTTGGCCATCTATTATAATTATAACAGCTCATCTCCCTCGTGTTCTGTGGCTTCTTCTGTCTTTACCTGTGTCAAGCTTGTTCACTCTGTTACATATATTTATAAAATGGTCCCACTAAACTAAAATACACACACACACACACACACACACACACACACACACACACACACACACGCACACACACTCCACCCTCTTTTCTCTCTGTGTTTATCTTCTAAGTCACCTCTTTTAACTGTCTTGCTAAGAGTTGGGTATATCCTATCACCAACTCATTCTGGTTTGTCACTTTTTCTACCCCTTAATGAGATGTCACTTTTAAACATGGCTGCTTCCTTCTACAAACTAACATTACCTACATTGTTAGGATTAAAGATGTGTACCAAGGGCATATCTGTATTCCAGCTCCAAGGATTAAAGGTGTGTCTTTCTAGCTATATCACACATACCAAAAAGACCTAGAAGGTCCTTGGATGAAGCTCATTACCAGAGCAACCATATTACTGGATTGAACTTCCTCAACAGAGAATGAGATTTTAGTAAGCACAGAGATGGACCTGAAGTGATAAAAGTCATCAAATAATGGGAAATTCCTACAATGGGTTTTTACAAAAAGGACTGTGAGAAATATTTGCATATTTACCGTAATTTCCAGAAAAACTGTTATTTTGACACTGCTCAAATTATTTACCCACTTTTCAACTTTATCTAAGACTTGTTTTACTTATACCAAGAAAATATAGATTACTAACACTGAAAGACTGATGTTTATAATGTGATAAACTTATCATAGTCTGTTTTGTCATTCTCCAGGTATCTAAAACCTATTGGAGGAAGTACTATACAACATAAGCAAGGTAGACACAGACTTTGAACACTATTTTAAATATAGAAATGGAATATATCTAATAAAATATAAATGAATGGTGAATATGATCTTTTGTACTCATAAATTATATGTACAAAATAAAATTAGTTAAGGTACTAAACATACAATAATCAGTCAAAATGATAATTATATCTACTTGATTCCCAAGGGTGTTAAAGTATTATCATTTTCAGCACTGTTCTAGGAAAATGAAATGAAGAAATTAAAATTTGACAGAGATCTATGTGGTCTACATATGAAAATCTGAATTTGGGGGAAAATAAATATTAATTGATGAGCATTAGTTGTGTCCAATGTGCTGTGTTGGGTGAGAGGAAGGATAAAAAAAATACTTAATTTTCATGTAATCATCTTTAAAACATGCTTCACAACAAGTGCCACAATCACCTGGTACACTTTAGAAATGAATGAGGAACTCAGAGGAATTCAAGATCTCCAGATGATTCTAGATATGAAAATTTGAGTGCCATGGTCTCCCCATCTACTCAGCTGAGTTTTTATTTGAATCAATTTTTCTCCCCCAATATAAGTGAAAATTACAACTTAAATACCTTTATTTTTGTTCCTTTCTAAGAGTTATCAGAAAGTTACAGTTACTGCATATAGTCTCAACCCTTCTCAAAGGCCGTCTCTTCTTTCAAACCATAGAGATCACACATCTCCTTTCAGAAATAACTGCAAAATGGGTGATTACCATGCTGCCCCAGGGTCCATGCAGGAGAAGCACACAACCCCCACTGAACCTCAGTACACTTAATGCTGAAAGAAATAAATGACTGAGTAATTAATTACATTGGTTCAGTTTCTATTGTTTCAAAGGGTGGAACACGATTCTTTATATGATATGAATAAAAAATGAGTAACTTGTTTTTCTGTAATTTTTTTCTGTGACTTTACTGAGCAACTATGAGAAATAAAAAAAAAATAGCATAGACTACAGCTTATAATATCACAAGTAAACATACAAGAAAAAAAAAACATATAACATTGTTGGTAGAGCAAGCGCTAATATTGGGTATATGTTCTATAGCTTTGAGATACTTCAAGACATATGATACCACTTATGTGCTGCCCATATATGAAGCTGCATTCTTCCTGCAGTTGTGGAAATTCTCTTTACAGTCACTTTGTGGGCAGTGTCACTCCTGCCTTTCTCTGCAGCACTAGGGTGGTGATGTGGTGATGCTTCCTTCTGTGATATTGCCTCCTGCTTCAGGAAACAGATAAGAGAAGGGAGATGCAGATGAGGACATCTTCTCAGCTGCAGTGCAAAAATCCACTATTTCAGAGCAAAATGAGATTCAAATGAAATAGGACTCTCCATGAATATAATAAGGACAAGGAATATTGTTTTTCAATGTTTTTAGATTTAAAAGTCTATTAAAAACAGTAATAAAATAAAAATGATTAAGTCTAAAATTAAAAAATCTAAATTTCAAGATAAGTACAAAGCACAGAGCAATTTAAATTATGTTCAGAGATGACATAATTTCAGTTTAATATAGAAACAAAAGACCCAATTTTTACTCAGGAAAATTTAACAAGTGCTTATAAATTGAAGTCTACCTACTAGGTTCTTATTTTGTTATTTTCAAAACCTGTGTAGTTCTGAATTATGCATTCTAGTTTTGAATATTACACCTACTGGGCTTCCAAGTACCCTAGAAGCAGACACTTAACTAGAATTACCACCATCTGTCCAACTGATAGGCCCATGGCTGGCTTGTTAATACTCCTGGTGTGCTCTGTTCTTTTATGTCTAAAACGTGCTTGTGCTAAAGCCAAACTAATTACACAATTTAAATCCTGAACTGCTCCAAGCTTCTGATAAATTGGTGTGTAGAGATGGTACAAGTTTTATTCATTTACTGGGAGACATAGAGTGTGCTACTAATATTTCATAAAATCCAGTCTAACGAAATACATCATCACTAACTCAAATAGAACATGTAGTTTCTAAAAGCCTTTTGACATAGTAGACATGTAATATATCAGGTATTTTAACAAGAGCTATGTAGTATATAAGACATTTCAACAATAGAAGAGCTTGTTTCTTTTAAGGATCAAGTTCTTAAATGAATGGATCAGTATGCATTATAACAAGGGCCAAGTTAGGGAAATAAATAAAATTCTAGATTACATAAAATCTCATTGAAATGTCATTTTTAATAAAACAATATACCACAAAATATTCAGAATTATAAAATGTGAAAAATATGCAATAAATTTGAATAGAGGCAACCAAGCTATCAGGCTTGTAACTAAGGTAAAACAATCCTGAGGTGAGTATTGTTAGTTTAGTCATTTTATAAGGAATGAACTAAAAGAATCCTACAGAAATAAAACAAAATAAACTAAAAACAAAGATGGCAAAAACTCATTAATAAGTTGGAAATGTTTTCTACTCTCTTACTCCCTCTTCCCAGTGCAACATGAGATTAAATATTGTCTTGGCTACTAACTCATGATCTTGTGAAAACCCCAATGTCTTTAAAGTGGAGAACAATGAAAGAAACTGAAGGTGGCAGAGGAAATCCACAGCTGACTACACTGTCTTGAAAAAAAGTTTGAATCCTCTCATTGCCTTAGAAGGTATTATTAAGAGCATTAAAGAGTCAAATCCAACGGCCAAAGTTCAGCCTCAATGAAAAATAAGATTAAGTGGAATAATTTGAGGCTATGAAATTTCACAGGCCCAAATGAATGTTTAAAGTAGAGAAATCAATATAGACACACTTAAGCAAATATTTACAATATATAACATGGTCACTTTAGTCACATAACAATAATAATAATAATAATAATAATAATAATAATAATAATAATAATAATAATAATAATAATAATAATAATAATAATCTTCTTCTTCTTCATCATCATCATCATCTTCTTCTTCTTCTTCTTCTTCTTCTTCTTCTTCTTCTTCTTCTTCTTCTTCTTCTTCTTCTTCTTCTTTCTGCTCCTTCTCTCTTCAATCTCTCCTCCTCCTGCTTCTTTTCTCTTATTCCTCCTCCTCTTCTTTTTCAGAAGTGTCTTACTATGTGTCCTTGGCTTGCCTGAAATTCCCAGAGATTTACTTCCTTGCCTCAGAGGATATTGGGATAAAAGTGTACATCTCCACACCTGACTGAAACTCACTCTTTAACCTATAGTATCAGTCACTTTCTGTCATTGGGATAAAATACTGGGAAAAAACAATCTTACAGGAATAAAATTTTATTATAGCTGGTAGTCTGAACCCATGGTCACTTGTCCTTGTTGCTTTGGCCTCAGGCATCACAGAACCTTCTACAAGAAGCATAAGGCAGAACTTTTTTTGTCTCTGGTGGTTAGTATGAAAGAGAGAGGGAGGGGTTGAGGTTACTTTACTGGTGACTGTAAAGATATGATCCTAATAATAGAACTTTTTTTTTAATTGAGCATGTTGTCTTAAAGTTTGTACCTTTTACTACCTCCAAATTGAAGACTGCACTTTCCACATCATTACTATCGTGGATACTCATTAGTCATGGCAATAGTCATACACAGGAATTAATATAGTCCTTCATTTATATAATTGAAATCTTATATTTTACAGAAAAAATATGAAAATAAGTAGACATTTTCACAGTATGGGGATAGTTTGAGGATACTTTTTGATTTGATAATTTTTCTCATTTGGTAGGATGTTATTTAGATTTCCAAGAGGATGGCTTAAGCATTTGCTGTCAAGTAGAAATGTAATTGTGTAAAATCTATACACTGCCTTACTTAACACATTGTCTCCTGGATTGAGAGCAGATGAGACACTAAGAGATCAGTTTTTAGCTATACTGTATTAGCAGGAGAGGAAAAGATGATGGGTGGTCAAATGTTGGCCAAATAAAGCTCACTAAACAACATGAAGAAAACAAGCAAGATGTTTTCTAGGCATAATGATGTATGCCTGTAATCCCAGCAGAGAGCAAAGGCATGAAGGATTTCTGGGATATATCAATAGGTAGAACATTCAAGGCCACTCTGAAATATGATACTTGGCCTTGAAAGGAAGGAAGGAAGAAAGGAAGGAAGGAAGGAAGGAAGGAAGGAAGGAAGGAAGGAAGCCATTAAAAATATAGATACTAAGGATCTACAAAAAAAAGCCCAGTGAAAATATTGGGAATCAAAGGAATTTATTTTCAAAGACTGTACTAGTGAATATAATATAAATGCAAAAAGTAAATGACATTTAAAATTTAAGACAGTCTCCCAGATTAATGAGTTCATGAGAAAACTTGATTGACAGGTATGTCCACATTCCACAGAACTGACTCAAAAATAATCTCTAGTTGAATGAGGATAGCGATGTTTCTATTTGTGTTCTTAGATTTTCAATATTCTCTCCAGACCCATGAATAATCATGCCGTCCATCCTGCTTTGCAAGTTCGAATGTGTTCTTTAATTTCATCTGGAATCCCTTTTCATTTTGCTTCCTCAAATATTCCTAATTATATTTGTTTATGGAAAATAAAACTCTGTTGTTTGTATAAGTGTTTATATGAGAAAGGAGAAGTGATATTAACCACTGATATTCTATGTCATGCTTAGTTGTGCATTATTCATCATCCACACAGGGCAGAAACCATTAAGGGGACACTGAGTTTTTCATACCCTCTATCTTCAAATCTTGTCCATTGCATGCCCTCCTCTTGATCCACACATAGCTTAGAACTGTTTATTTTACTGGTAGTCATGCAAGGGTCCCTGTATAATGGGAAAGAGTATACTAAAAACCTAACCTCATAGCCACTGATCCTCACCAAATATATCTCCCCTGTTATAGCCTAGAGATTATTAAAACTCAAGTTTCCTTTGATGTTTCTCCTTTTGTAGCCTCTAGTTTCTTGTGTCTTTATAGTAATACCCATGCCAGAGTCAGCAGCTTCTCAGTCATTTCATCTGTCACTGTATAACTATGAATCTATTCCTTTCCCCATGATGACATAAAATCCAAATCTTAAAGCTATAATGTCTTTCTCTTTCTCTTAAAGAGTTTGTTTCATTGTAATTATATATGTGGATGTACGTGTGTGGGGGTTGGAGGTGGGAGTAATTTTACTAAATGTGATCCTTGCAAAGGCTAGAAACAATACAGATATGAAAGTCAAGTTGGTTATAAGCTACATAACATGGGTGCTGGAAACTAAACTTGGCTTCTCTAGAAGAGCAATATGTATCCTTAACTGCTAAGCCATCTCTCATGTTTGTATCATTAGATTATTTTTGTAATGTTGGCAATCAAACCAGACCTTTATGTGCAGGAAAAGTGCTTTATTCCTGAGCCACACAAGATGGGGTGCTTTATCCCTGAGCCACACAATAATATGGGGGTAGGGATAAGTGCTTTATCCCTACCCCAATATTATTTGGGATATCTTAAAAATTGATCATAATTCTACCTTCTAGGTTCTTTCTGATTCCTCATCCCTCCTCTCAGTGTGTGTATGTGTGTGTGTATTTTTTCATATGCATATAGAAACTAAATATAATAGAAACTTCACCCTTACTGATTAGTGATCAAGGTCTCTGGACTATCTAGTCTCAAGTTTCTTGGGTACCTGGTGCTGGGGATGAGTTGTATCTGATGGAGTGAGCTTTAAATCCAATCAGATATTGATTAATTAGTTCCACAAGTGTGTACCACTATTGCATTAATATCTCTTGGAGCCATGGAACCATTGCAGAATAAAGGGTTTGTAATTGAATTGGTACCTTCCAGTACCTTGATCACTAACTTGACAGTAAGGGTAAAAACTCTAGGTAGGCACAAACTGGTCTTTTACATGTTTTTATTTTTTTGGTTTACAGTCCACGGCTTCTGGGGCACAATATGCCTTCAAGCTCCTGAGAGACCAATGCATTTCTTCAGGTAGTGAAGCACTCAGGCTGCTTTGTGTTTCTCTGTATGCTTCCTTAGTAGTCAAGGAAGCACAGAAGATTGACAAGAAAATTTGTTTTTGACATTAATCTTGTGTACT
>NC_137956.1:10372327-10677327 GCF_963924665.1 Micromys minutus
GGGCAGTCCGAGCCTCTGGGGTTAGCATCCCACTATCAGTGACTGCATATTATGTCTGTTCTTTTCTGACTCACTCAGGATGATATTCTCTAGATGCAACCATTTTCTTAAGAATTTGCTTAAGTCATTGTTTCTGATAGCTGAGTAGTACTCCATTGTGTAAATGTACCACAATTTTTGTATCCATTCATCTACTGAAGGACATCTGGGTTCTTTCTAGCTTCTGGCTATTATAAATAGAACATTGTGGTGCATGTATCTTTGTTGTATATTGGAGTGTCGCTGGAGTAAAGTTCTGATTTGCTGGCAATCAGTTGGCTTCTGTGGCTCCGACTTGTAATCAGACAGTTTCTGCTGCTCAGACTGGCTAGCAAGCAGGTGCTTCTTTATTTGTAGGAGTTTCAAAGAACAAAGACAGACTAGTGATTATCCAAGTGGTACAGAATATGTGTTTGACTTTTCATTCCATGTCCAGGGTTACAAGTTCAGTTACAATTAGAAAATATAAAAAGAGCAGATTTTATTCCCAATTCTTACTAGTCCTATACCTCCAGTTTAGAGAATCTAAAGAACATCATCTCCAAAGCAAACACAATTACTATATGACAGCTGCCTTAAGGCTTGTTGTGATTGCTGTCTGAAAGCACTCCAGAGGAACAGAAAGTATCTCAACAGTCTTATTTATGAATAGCAAATTCTAATACCTAATTTCTTTTACTATATGCTTTATCATCTATGTTACAAAATAGGAAAAGTTTGTTTCAGTCAATCTATCTTATTTACTGAACTGTATTTTTCCACTACATTTTTAGACTAAGCCTGTAATAAAAAGAGACCTTAAATCTGTAACCTATTCTGCAGGCCAGTCGGAGTTTGTAATTGTCTTTGCTTACAATACACACGTTATTCTGTTTGAGTTTGCTAAGGGGCAGATACCCCAAGAAGATTCTTGAAGTAATGGCTTCATGTAGCTATGTGCTTATGTGTTCTTAATGATCTCCAGAGCATAAGGAAGATTTCCAAATAGTGGTCACGTAAAATTAATTTTAGAATGTTGTAAAAAAGGGGTAGGTATAAATTTTCTCTGGAAAAGACATAAAATTTACCATAATACAGAAAGTCCCTATGAATCCAACAGAGAGAAAGCAAAACCCAAAAGTTAGAGTTAGAAGAACAGGGATTGTAGCAGTCCACTCAGCTTAGCTGGAACTGTGTCACGCAGCAGTGCTGGCTTCCTGATTCTCACCATTTCCTTGGACATGGCTGTAGCATCCTGACTTTGGGCCAGGAAGATGGTTAAGTAAGAGCACCTCGCAGAAGCATAAAGATCTGAGCATGAATTTCCAGCACCCACATAAAACATAGCTAGGATTGTATTGGCCTTTAAGCCCAGCATTAGTAAACAGACACAGTGATTCTTGGGAGCTCAATCTCCATCCAACTTGGCTCAAAACAGTGAGCTTCAAGTTAACTTGGAGATCTAGTCTCAAGAGTCTCAAAGTAAAAAATGACATATCAGAATGTCTATCCTGCACTGTCCTCTGAGTCACACACACAGATGGTTACACACACATATACACACAAACATCACATACATCCTACATTCATGCACATCTCCACACCAAATAAAAAAGAAACGTCCTTCTTACATGAATATATAATACATATCTACACACAAAAAATAATAAAACACCTTAGACATGAATATACCATGTACACAAACTTGACATAAAGCAAAATAATAACAGATTGTCTTTTTCCAACTTCCTACAGATGTTACTCTCTATCTTCCAAAGTTTAATTTGTTCACATTATGGCAATTTTAAGTAAAGCAGCAGGAAAAAAAGTTGACACAAATCTGTTTATAAATAGCATGTATCTCTTGTAAACCCTGAACTCCTTTGCAATTCAAGTCAGAAAAGATATAGTAATTTCTCATGTCCAGGGAAAGAAATAATAAGTCATCAATGGTAAAAAGGAAATTTTCTATAAACTTCACCTGTCCTCTGAAAAGAATGCAGAAGGAGATAAATATCCCCTTTACCTTTTCATAATTACTTAAATGGTCTAATCGGCAGTCTGCCAGCTAAGCCCTATGGATGAAGCACAAAACACTAGACTAAAACAAATATCCCTTAGCATTTTGATGGCCAGAAGACTGTGTCACATGACCCCAGGCAGACCAGATGCAATAGTTTTCAGGGGTTATGAGAAGCTAAAAGACAGTTGTTCTTTCTTAATCCTGCCACAAAAGTGCGTGTTTGGGGGGCGATTGAGCTGTTTAGATAAAACCCAAAAGTAGAACTGAGATCCCTGAAGACAGAAGCCAGACCTCAGTGTTTAGATTATGACTTGAAACAAGCCTTCCACACCCCAACTTCCTCATGTAACCAGTGAAATTCATTATTTTTTAAAAAAGAAATCTTGCATGAAAAAATAAAACATACCAAGATAAAGCAAAACCCACCAGATTAAGGGATTGAAAGGCAAAACAGACAGAAGGAAAGGGGTACCAAGAATGGGAATCAGAGACTCACTTGTCCACATACTTAGGGATTTCATAAATTACTAAGAGAGACATTATAGTCCTTCCACAGAGGACCTGGCGCAGACCTACATAGGACCTGTGTGTGCTTCCTGCTTCAGTCTCTGTGAGTTTATGTGAGTGTTATTCAGTTGATTTAAAGGGCCTTAATCTCATGGTGTTCTCCATCATTTCTGGCTCTTACACGTTTTCTGCCTTCTTTCCCATGGGATTCCTAGAGTTCTGAGAGTAAAAATCTGATAGAGACATCTTTAAAGCTGTGTATTGCAAGGATTCTCTCTATGAGTAATGTCTGCCTAGAGGTCTCCACATCTTCCTGTTCACATCTGCTTCAGGAAGAAGCTTCTCTGAGAATGAGTGAATAGGTAACTGACCAATGAGTATAGCAGATTATTATAAGGAATCATTTAATTGATACTTTTTTAGGTAGGACAGTAGTGTTCAGTTTTACCCTAAGCTCTGGGATAACTAGTCTTTCTTTTGTGGTTACTGAAGCAGTCTCAAGTTTGGGCTCTATTTCGTAGTGTGGACCTTAGGTCAGATCAGACAGTTGTTGATTACTCCTATAAGTTCTGTGCCACCATTGCCCTGGAATATTTTTGAGTCAAGGCAGATTGAAAGTCAAATGTTTTGTGGCTAGGTTGCTGTTTACATTTCTCTTTTGATAACTTCTTGAGTACTTTCTTATTTTCAAGACACTAGCATGTAGGGTTAAAGGATCTATCTAGGAACCAGCTTAATCTTTTCATGCTAATTGAGGTGTGTGTGTGTGTGTGTGTGTGTGTGTGTGTGTGTGTGTGTGTATGTATGTATGTTTGTGTGTGTGTGTGTCTGTGTCTCTGTGTATGCTGTCCTCAGCAATGTGGCTCTGTTGTCAGTTTCCAGAGAGCAAGCCATTTTATTATCAACAGTCAGAATTGTTTGGGGATTTTCAAGTTACCTCCTTGTCCATCAACTCAAGTGAATGAAACACAATCCTTAAATCAGTCTAAGCCAGCCTCTTTGACACTTGAAATAAAAAGTATGAGCTAGGTATATACTGAGTTCTAAAGTCTTCAAATATTTTGTAAACACTAGATTCAGTAATATGGGATGCAAATTTGTAGACATCAAGTTTTTCCTATTACATGTGTCATATATATATATATATATATATATATATATATATATATATATATATATGTGTGTGTGTGTGTGTGTGTGTGTGTGTGTGTGTGTGTGTGTGTCATATATATATATATATATATATACATACATACATATACACTACATCAAAGCACAGAAAATAGAAGTGTAAAAAGCTAGGTTTGGGGTAGAATACAGGGACAAAAGTCACATGTTTAAAGGTGAAGAGAAGGAATGAAAAGTGGGCTTTGTAAGCTAAACAAAGGTCTTGCAGAAGTGTCAAATCCTAGGGCCCAGCTAATAAAGTACAGTGCAAGCAAGAGAGAGAACAACGGAAGCATCCCATAACTATACAAGGGTTTAAACTGGTATTTAAAAAGGCAGACTTGAAAGTAGTGCCCGAGGACTTGGGGATTAGCTGGAGGCTTTTTATAGGTCACCCTTGGAGTCTGCACAGGTGAAGAGAGTTGCTGGAGGTACTGAAGAGACAAAATGCACTTGACAAAATAAAATATTCAGTTATGTATCCAGGCCAAGTGATATATTCAGAATTCAGTAGACCTTCAAATCCCCAAGGCGAGATGACTTTGTACAAAAGAATGTCTTCATGTAGAAAAGCACTCCCTTGTGATGGAATGGTAATTCTCTCTGACCTGCAACCAAGTCACTGGAAGTACTCCAAACAGGAGAGGAAAGTTGTGTTTTCCTGCTTATCTCCCAGTTAAGTACTTCCGGCTCCAACGTAGAATGTGACTGGCATTGAGTGACTCATTGTAAAACAGAAAAGGCATGATCTAAACTTGCTGCAAGTGTACATGAGGTTAAGCAAAGCAGTTGATGTTCAGAAGGCAGTGGTAGACTGGGAATACTGAACCCCACTTGCCCACATTTGTAACTTATAGTTTAATGCTGACAAAGCTAAGACATAAACCTTTAACCAGGTTGTTCTTGAAATTTATTCTTGGGCAGCTGTACCTGGGAACTTGTTGGGTGACTAAATAACAAACCTTAGGTATTGGTTGACATGTGTAGTTTAACAAGGCCACCAGGTGATTCTGACTCACACCGAATTTCCAATACATTGTCTTCCCTGTGTCCTCTCAGCTGCAGCAGATGAAGTCTTCCCACAAACAATCCAACCTTAATACTTAATGAGCAAGTGCTGGTCATAAAAATAAGGCAGAAGCCCTGAGCTATGGTTTAATACTATTTTTCATTATCAGTAATTTCAACCCAGTGACTTCCAACAATGTTGACCCATATTTTAACCAAAACAAGAACCCTTACTATCCTAGAGAAACAAAACATTTAATCTAGTGAATGAAAATTATCTCCAAATTTTGAGTTTACTTAAAATTTTTTGAGTCTCTTATACCTGTTGGAAGTCTTCTACTTGTTTCCTTTTTGTATATTCTGAACCAAAGAAGAAAGACCTACAAAAAGAGAAAATGTCTGGGTCTATAGGTCAAGGTACAGTATAGCATTTGCCCAGTATGTGCAAAGACCTGGCTTTAATTCTCAACACCCACATGGTGGTTCACAACCATCCTTAACTCCAGTCCCAGGGGATCTGAGATAACAGGCAAGCACTTGTTATTCCTGCACACATGCAAGCAAAACAGACATACCTATAAACAAACAAACAAACAAACAAATAAGAAATGACTTTTCTCATTAAAAGAGAGAGAAAATAGTAGAAGTGAGAAGAGGGGACTTACTGGGATTGTCATGTTACTTTACTGAATATCCTCAAGCAAAAATATCAGTAAGATTGAAAAGGAAGGAAATGATGAGAGGCAATAATACATAAATGGGACTTGAGGAAAGAAATATTCAAGGAAGAACACAAGGATAAATTTGATTTTTGGGCACATTTTATATTATCAAAACAAGTTTTCTGATATATAACCACAAAATGTGTTTAGCAATAGGTTTGATGCATAAATGTCTGAATTCTGTTAAGATTCAAGCATGAATCTGTTAAAATACTGTATTTTAATTTAATACAGAAATATGTATTTGAAATGTGCTGAAGATTTAACCTAGAAACAAATACCACCTAGATTGAAAACAATAAGAATACTGACAGAATTTTTATATGAAGATATTAATAATCATGAGTTCTCACTATTTTATTAGATATTTTTATTTACATTTCAAATGTTATCTCCTTTCCTGGTTTCCCCTCCAGAACCCCCTATCCCATTCCTCTTCCCCTGCTTCTATGAGAGTTCACACCCACCCAATCTCTCCCACCTCCCCACCTTAATATTTTCCTATACTGGGGCATTGAGTTTTGACAGGACCAAGGGCTTCTCCTCCCATTGATGCCTGACCACCATCTAGTACATATGCAGCTGGAGCCATGGGTCCATCCATGTGTACTCTTTGGATGGTAATTTATTCCCTGGGAGCTCTGGTTGTTTGATATTGTTGTTCTTATGGGTTTCTAAACCCATGTAGCTCTTTCAGTCCTTTCTCAAACTCCTCCACTGGGGACCCAGTTCTCAGTTCAATGGTTGGTGACAAGCACGTGACTATTTCTCGGGGTCTGGCAGAGCCTCTGAGGAGACAGCTATATCAGGCTTCTGTCAGCAAGCACTTCTTGGTATCCACAATATTGTCTGGGTTTGGTGGCTTTTTTACCGCTTAACCAAAGAGAAATTCCTCTCCTTGTAACTCTAGTTAGTTTTGCTGGTGATTATAGTTGAAAATGTATATGGATAACAGATTATTTGACCACTTTGAGTAGAACTGATGATCAGAAAACACTACTGTGCACACATGAATAAAAACACCACACCCACACAGAAAGCATGGTGCCTACACTGGTGATCCCAGCTCTGAGGAGTCCCAGACAGGCAGACCCCTGAGGTTTACTAGACTACCTGGCAATCTCAGGATGGTAAGACTCTGTCTAAGAAAGCAAGATAGAAGATCATCACAAAAATCACCTTTATACCTGGGAATATTTTGACATATGATTGCTTCTTCTGTCAATCACAAAACTTTTTGACAAAGTGATTTTTATATAACTGTGTGGGTTTCATTAAAGCTCAAATGTACATATGTTAACTTTTATTCTTTGACTGCTCTATGAATATGCACACATGTGCACTTACACACAAATATGTACACACACCCTCTTACATGCATGCTTTATTCCCATTATCCTTCTTATAATTGCACAAATGGCATTTAAAAGGGAGTCCTGCCAGCTTGCCTTCCATTGCTACAGTTCATTTACTTTTATGCAAGTAGCTATAAATGTCTGTGACTATAGCGTGTACACTGGTGTCTTAGGAATTCTAATCAATGTCGTTACATTAACATGTCTTGAAATTAGGCTTCAGCTCAGCCTACATCCTATGTCCCAGAATGAGATTTCATTCACGTAGCAAATTCCCAGGTACATTTTTCTCTTAGTTGAAATGCTATGATTTTAATGGCATTCACTAGAAATGCAATAATTATAATTATGCTTCAAAACAGCAAGTCTATTAAGTAAGAAAACAAAAAACAAAAACATAAATAAACATCTGTCCCATGAATGCAAAAGGAACTGCCAGTTGATCACCCTCTAAAAGAAGAATAAAGCATTTCCATGGAGAATATGTTGTGTGGCACCATTATTAACCACCCTGTGTTTAGTATGACAAAAGAGAATGCTTTATAATAATATGGTCAGAGGAACTTGGGCTGATTTGTGTAAGGTGATTCAGAAGAATTTTCTTTTCTTCCTTTTATTTAATTGTTGTTGGTATTTGTTTACATCATTGCATTGAGTATTCAAAAAGAAGAGTAGGGAAATGTGAAGTAAGTTAGCTAAAAGGAACAATTATCTTTTCTGATCATGGGTGAGAGAAAAGGACGATTTCATAAGTAAGAATGTTGTTAGCTGTAGTAAATATACTGGTATGCTAGTCACTCTCCTTGAACATTGTTTTTTCTCTGTCCAAGTTAGGTACTAAATCTCTCAAGATTGTGTTTAGTATCTCTTAAGAAAGACTTTTATTATTTGATTTTAATTCATTTTAGATTATATTTTCAATTTCTCTTTAATAACTCCATACTAGTTTTTCTCTCTTTATTTATAAGATGTTAAATCATTGTCACAATCTTTGTTTTAATTCTTTAATATGGCTCCCTTATTTTTAAATAAAGGAATTTATTATTTAAAAAAAAAAAGCATGATTGCTCTCACTGAATAAGAAAAAGGAAATTGTGTAACATTTTGCAGTCTCAAGTGCAGCATTAATTGCTTAATGAGAAAATTTCAACACAAACCAAATAACAAAATAACAGATCTTGAGAGGAGAAAAGAACCAATTTTTTAAAACCAGATTTAGAAGAGAAATATCCAAGTAAAGACTTACAATCATCCCTATTAAATTCAATAAACTAAATAAGTGACCTTGTCCATGCATCTGTTCAACCATTAAGGCTTAAGCACAAATCTAGGTCCAATAGATAAAGCAGGAAACAATGTCCTGGCCTCCAAGGCTCAGAGACACATATGCTGGTATGGAGTGACTCCAAGAATGTATTTACATGGCTGAAAGCCAAACACAAGTCCATTCTGCACAGAAAATACTCCTCTTGGTGCATTGCCTGTGTTTTGTGAGCTGAGCCTATGCTCGTGAGTAAGAAGTGTTGAAAACTGGCTTTCAGACTGAAGCATCACTATTGTGTGGTCAGGGGTCTGAAGCCATAGAAAAGTCCATGCTGTAGTCTTTACTCATATTTGCTGTGTGATCAATCAGCTCCTAGGCTGCTATAGAGGAAGGGGGTGGTAGCAAGAATGGAGCAAATATTTTTCTGTCTGTCTTGTGTCTGTATATAGTATTAGTCTAATGTCTAGATATTTGGAGAAATTGAAACTGCTTGACAAATGCCTAAAAAAGAGACAATAGACTTAACTGTGTGAAATAAATAGATCAGTGCCTACTTATGAAAACCAAGCACAAGTGTTCATGTAACTTAAATAGTTTGATGAGCTCACAAAGTGGACCATGGGATTCATCCAATATCCATACCTCCTGTACCCTATGAACTATCTACACATACATTTTCTCTACCTTCCTTAGAGATCTCACATTAAAAACTGTATCTTTATTTTATAATTTTTGTAATATCACTCACTGTCTAACTTTTAAAAATACTATAAAAATACCAGTTTGTGTATCTTAACAATTTATGACTATACCATATCAAACCGAAGATTTTATTTCACATAATATAATGCATTGGATAAAAGATCCCCAAAGTGAAAAGTATTTTTTTTCAAAGACCCATGTCATCACTGTAAAAATTGTTACTAATATAGCAGCTTTATGTAACCAAATAATGTGTATATCCAAAGATTCTTGAAATTATAGTGATGAATAATTTTTAATGTATAGTTAACACATATGTATACATATATGTGTGTGTTGAATGGATAACCCATAGGAGATATTCATAATCCACATGCCTCCTCTAAATGAGATCACAGAAGAAGTAATCCTCCCACTCCAGCCAAATAACAACCTAAGAATCATTCTCATGAATTCCTGTTCCAGAGTGTTTATTAACCAACTATATACAACTCTCACATGATAATGATAAAAGAACTGGATTTTATGAAGGATCTTAACTCAAATCTCTGTGAAAGCCTATCTCCTTGAAGCCATTCCTCAACACAGCTCTGATGCTCCCTGGTCTCATGTAGTGACCATTTGAATTCATTTCTTATTTTATTAAAGCATTTTTGACAGAGGTGCTTATCCAGTATGCCCGTGGTATGGTGACATATGAATAAATGCTGTGGTCAATGCTATAATTACACATCATTATGCCATATTATTTATGCTACTTTGATAATGGCAAGTGTCTAGACCAACCACGGTGTTCATGGATAGATGGCTGGGACAGAGCAGACTGTGGAGGCAAGCATAACTATATGGCACAGAAGACTGAAACAGATTCTCCGTGGATGTTCTGGAGAACTTTACCAGAGAAGTCCGTATTTTAGGCCAGTACTGGCCTAAACAATCTCTATGTTATCTTGGGACTTTAACTGTTGAGTCTCCACATCTTTCTGAACAAAAGCTATTCAGGAACCCTCTTTGCAACAAAGGTCAACAGGGGCAATGGGATAAGTCCCATAGCTCCTTTGCATTTCTGTCACAGAGAGTCCCTGTGCATGGACAAAATGACTTATACATGCAAAACAAAAACAGACAACCATATAATTGGTGGATGAGGGTCTAGAGATCCAGGCTTTGCTATAGAACGTGTCCTCTAACAGAAACTCCTACTACTACAGGAATACATTGACTTAATGACTCTCCCCCAACCTGCAGCCTGCAGCATCTAATGAAAAAGACCATTAAACGAGGAGAGATAAACGCTGTCAACACAACTAGAACAAATATTGTCTAAAGCCATAATTCTTTCATTTAATTTTATTACTTATTTCTATTTTTATTTAAAATAAATAAACTAATCTATTTATTCACTTTACCTCCTGATCACAGCCCCTGCACCTCGATCTCTCCCACAGCCCCCTACCCCCTTCTCCTCTGATTATCTCTAATTTTTGTACTTTGTTTATCTGTTGTGTTTTAGTTTGTATACTGTCTGAATTGTTTCTCATAGTGGCCTTTCCTTCTCTACACCTAACATATATAAACAAGAATTTCTGGAAAAGAGCTATGTCTGCAAAGGCTGACAGACTAAAAATTTCAGTAACATGGAGAGGGTTGGATTACTGTACTTACAGAGCATAGCTAATAATTTACCTTGAACTATCTTCAGACTAGCCCTTTGTTTGAACTTATTAAGAGCATGCTAGATTTCCACCAATCAGTTGCCTAGGAGTATTGTCAGCCAGCACCTGAGCTTTATGGCATAGTTCTTTGCATATTGTTAAAACCTGTCTACCTGATAGGCTCACCGGTGTATTTGAAAATGGTCTTGATTTATGGCTTTCTTTGTTCTGTTGCTTATTGAAAGGTTTATAAACTGCTACCTCATTGGAACATGGTATTTGGGAAAATCCAAATCTGTGTTGTTCCTGGGCTATGGCCACTCATGCATGGTTTCAAGAAAAACCATTTTTATGCCTTTGTGTTGAGACCTATTTTTCTTTGTCAACATATGCAATGTTTTCTCTGCTGCATCTCAGATCTCTCCCTTGCCCACACACTTTATTTCTCCCTCCTACTCATTTTTCTTCATCTTTTTTAACTTTGCTTGTTGAGAGTTTCGGCTTAAAAACACTATGAATTGCAATTTTCTCAGGGTCTATCCATGTGCTCATATCTTTTACTAGGGTCATGATTGAAACAGATGACTGTCATCTGCTGCAAGATGACACACTGACAGTTGCCAATCTTCATGTCTATACTGAAGTTGACTTCTCCACAAAATAAGGGAAAGGAGCAAAGCTCTAAATAACAAACCTTGCTAAGCAAATTAAACAGCAAACAAAAATTTTGAAGGAAAAAAAAGAGAGAAAACAAAAACCCTGAAAGACAAGCCCATGCCTACAAAATACAGAGAATGCAAAAGAAGAAGTGGCCAGAGCTGTGCTTATGGCCATGGCCTGAGCCAACTCTACAAGGATGTTCATGGTATGTGCTGCATCCTGAAGCAATACTGCTGCAGGGGCCACATGAATGTGGGTGGCTTGTGCTGCTAACTGTATCCATGTCATCTGCAAACAGTGATATTTTTACTTCTTCCTTTCACATTTGTATCCCTTTGATTTTCTTTTGCTGTCTAATTGCTCCAGCCAGGACTTCCAGTACTATTTTGAATAGGTATGGGGAGAGTGGATAGCCTTGTCGAGTACCTCAATTTAGTGGGATTGCTTCAAGTTTTCCACCATTAAGTTTGATGTTGGCTATTGGTTTGCTGTATATTGCCTTTACCATGTTTAGGTATGGACCTTGGATTCCTGTTCTTTCCAAGACTTTTAACATGAAGGGGTGTTGAATTTTGTCAAATGCTTTCTCAGCATCTAGTGAGATGACCATGTGATTTTGTTCTTTCAGTTTGTTTATATGGTGGATTACATTGATAGATTTCCTTATATTAAAACATCCCTGCATCCCAGGGAGGAAACCTACTTGGTCATGGTGAATGATCATTTTGATGTGTTCTTGGATTTGGTTTGCAGAAATTTTGTTGAGTATTTTTGCATCAATGTTCATAAGTGAGATTGGTCTGAAGTTCTCTTTCCTTGTAGGGTCTTTGTATGGTTTAGGATCGAGAGTTATTGTAGCCTCAAAAAGAGTTAGGAGGTGTTCCATCTGATTCTATCTTATGGAATAGTTTGAAGAGTATTGTTGTTATGTCCGCAATAAATGTCTGATAAAATTCTGCACTGAACCCATCTGGACTTGGGTTTTTTTTTTTTTTTTGTTGGGAGGCTTTTGTTGACTTCTTCTATTTCTTTAAGTGTTATGGGATTATTTGGATAATGTACCTGGTCCTTGGTTAACGTTAAGATCTTGTATTTGTCTAGGAATTCATCCATTTCCTCCAGATTTTCCAACTTCATGGAGTATAGACTTTTGTACTAGGATCTGATGATTTCTTGAATTTCCTCAGTTTCAGTTGTTATGTCTCTACTTTACTTTCTGATTTTGTTAATTTGTATACTCTCTCTTTGCCCTCTAGTCAGTCTAGCTAGGGGTTTATCAATCTTGTTGATTTTCACAAAGAACCAGCTCTTGGTTTTGCTGATTCTTTTGATGCTTCTTTTTGTTTCTTTTTGGTCAATTTAGATTATTTCTTGCCGTCTACTCCTCTTGGGTGTATCTGCTTCCTTTTGTTCTAGAGCTTTTAGCTGTGCTGTAAAGTTGCTGATGTATGTTCTCTCCAGGTTCTTTTTGGAAGCTCTCAGAGTTATTAGTTTTCCTCTCGGTACTGCTTTCATTGCATCCCATAGGTTTGGGTATGTTGTGTTTTCGTTTTCATTGAATTCTAGAAAATCCTTAATTTCTTTCTTTATTTCTTCTTTGACTCTGCTATCGTTTAACAGAGTGCTGTTTAGTTTCCATGTGTATGTGGACTTTTTGTTGTCTTGTTGTTGTTAAAGACCAGCCTTAGACCATGGTGATGTGAGAGGATGCATGGGAGTATTTCAATCTTCTTTTATCAATCGAGGCTCGTTCTGTGTCCAATTATGTGGTCAAATTTCGAGAAGGTGCCATGGGGTCCTGAGAAGAAGGTGTATCCTTTTACTTTAGGATGATATGTTCTGTAGATGTCTATTAATTCCAGTTGGTTCATAGTCTCTGCTAGTTTTACAGTGTCCTTGTTCAGTTTCTGTTTCCATGATCTGTCCATTGGTGAGAATGGGGTATTACAGTCTGCCACTATTATTGTGTGGGGTGAAATGTATTTCTTGAGCTTTAGTAGAGTTTCTTTTATGAATGTGGGTGCTTTTGTATTTGGAGCATATATGTTAAGGATTGAGAGTTCCTCCTGACTGATTTCTCCGGTAATGAGTAAAAAGTGTTTTTCCTTATCTTTTTTGATAACTTTTGGTTGGAAATTTACTTTATTCGATAGTAGAATAGCCACCCAAGCTTGTTTCTTGGGGCTGTTTGCTTGGAAGTTTTTTTTCCCAACCATTTACTCTGAGATAGTGACTGTCTTTGTCTCTGAGATGAGTTTCCTGTATGCAGCAAAATGCTGGATTTCGTTGATGTATCCAGTCTGATAGCCTATGTCTCTTTATTGGGGAGTTGAGTCCATTTATGTTAATAGATATCAAGGAATAGTTGTTTCTGTTTCCTGCTATTATTGCTTTTGTAGGTTGAGTTGTGTCTATTTCTTTTGGTTTTTTTTGGTTTTCTTGTTTAGGAGTTTTCTTGTTTTTACTAGGATTTTCCCTCATTGTATTGGGTTTTCCACCTATAATTCTTTGTAGTGCTGGGTTTGTGGTCAGACATTGTGTAAATTTAGATTTGTCTTGAAATATCTTCATCTCTCCATCTATGGTGATTGATAGTTTTGCTGGTTGTAGCAGCTTGGGCTGACACTTGTGCTCTCTTAGGGTCTGCATTTATTTCTGTCCAGGCTCTTCTATCTTTTATAGTCTCTGTTGAGAAATTGGGTGTGATTCTGATTGGTCTGCCTTTATTTGTTACCTGACCTTTTTCTCTTCCTGCTTTTACTATTCTTTCTTTTCTTTGGGCACTTGGTGTTTTGACTATTATGTGTCGGGAGGAATTTCTTTTCTGGTCCAACCTATTTGGAGTTCTGAAGGTTTCTTTTATGCTCATGGTCATCTCATTCTTAAGGGTAGGAAAGTTTTTTTCTACAATTTTGTTGAAAATATTTACTGTGCCTCTTAGTTGATATTCTTCTCCCTCTTTAATTCCTATTATCCTTAGGTTTAGTCTTTTTTATTGTGTCCTGGATCTCCTGGACATTTTGGGTTAGGAGCTTTTTGGTTTTTGCATCTTCTCTGACTGTTTTGTCTCTGTTTACAATGTTGTCATCTGCCCCGGAGATTCTGTCTTTTATTTCTTGTAATCTATTGGAAATGCTTGCTTCTGTTACTCCTGATTTCTTTTTTAGGTGTTCTACCTCTAGGGTTATCTCTTTTAGTGTTTTCTTTATTGTGTCAATTTCCGTTTTAAATTCCTTCTTCCATTCCTTCATCTCTTTGGTCCTGTTTTCCTCTAGCTCTTTGAGTTCTTTGAGTCTTTGAGTGTTTTTCTTCTTTCCTCTTTAAAAGCTTCTGATTCTTTTTGCTTTTCCTCTGTTCTTGTTTAAGGATTTCTATCATCATCTTAAGGTATGATTTTAGGACTGCGTCTTCTTTTTCTGGAGTGTTTGGCATTCCAATGTGTGCTGTTATGGGAGAGCTGGGTACTGGTGTTGCCAGGTTGTCTTGGTTTCCTTGGAATATGCTCTTTCGCTTTCCTCTTGCCATCTTATTGTCAGTGATATGTTCTTGTTTTTCCCTTGTACCTTTTCTGTGTCCCTGGATCTCCACTGGTCCAGGTGGCAGATGGTCTGAGCCCTATTCTGTGCCCCAAAGCCGCTGGGTGGGAACAGAGGTCCCAATGCTGGGTTCCTGGTCCCTGGAATAGGCAGGGCAGGGGGTGTACTTTCTGTGTGCACTTGGCAGAGATCTCTCTGCCCCCTGGCTGCTTGGATCTCCTTTTCACCAGGCCTTAACCTTTGGGAACTGCTGGTCCAGGTGGCAGATGGGCCGAGCCCTGTTCTGAAAATTTTCTTTTTTGATCCCACAAAAGGCTTTAATTCTTTTTAATATATATAATAATTGTATGTTTAGTATAACTTAATATATAATTTATTATATGACATATAACATAAAAATAACATACTACAAAAAAACATAGCCATAGCATATAATATGTAGGATATAATATATATATGATTTTAATATGTAAGATGTAAAATGTATTTTTTCTTTTTTATTGGATATTTTCTATATTTATATTAAATGTGGTCTTCCACAGTAGATGACTTCAGCAGAGGTGTAGGGAGGAAGGACACAGCTCCATTTAGAGGATATGGCACTGAGAGTTTGGCCACACCTCATTGAATATACAAATAACACACATCAGACCCTATTTTGTTGGGCAGAGGAGACAACAAGGGTGAAGATAGGACAGGAAAGGACTTAGAATCAAATGTGATAGGGGTATATGGCATGAAATCCTCAAGGAATCAACAAAATATTGTGTTGAGAAAAAAAAGATCAATGACTCTGTAGTGAACTTGCATAAACATTTGAAAGAAGTAAGGGAAAGGAAGAGAATCATCTCAAGACTTGGCCAAGAAAATTATCAAAGTGTAAGAAGTAGTTTGGTTATTTTGAAGAAAACAATGAAAAGCATGTATAAAAATAAAAAATTGACACACAGATTAGATAAACCTCTGTGAAAGCATTTGGAAGATAAAAGTTGATAGGTATAAATCAAGATACAAAATCTCAAGTAACTAATGGATGCACCTCAAACTACTAGAAAAACATAAACAATCTAAATCCTAATGCAGTAGATGTCATAAAGTTATAAAGACAAATGAAATAAAGTCTAAAAGAACAAAAATAAATAGAATTAACTGAAAAGTTTGTTCCATAGAAAATGACTCAAACTGACAGATACCTAGTGAAACTAATAAAAAAAGAAGACGTAAATAAAATGGAAAAAAAGGAAGGAAAAGGGGGAGATAGGCAGTAAAAACTCATGTTAGAGGGAGAAAAGCTAGTTGTAAAAAACAGACTAATATAAAGTAGAAGATTAATAAGAAATACTTTACAAAATAATATTAAAGCTAGAAAAGCTAAAAAACAAATTCTTAGATATAAATAACCAACTAAAATTATATCAAGTAGTTATAAACAATGACTAACAAGAAACAACTAGATTCAGGCATGATATATGTTTGTAAGTATATTGATTTGTTTTTGTGTGTTGGAGTGGTACAAATATATTTGTTAAAGTTAGAGGGCAACCTGCTGGACTGTTTCTCCCTCCCTCCCTCCCTCTCCCCCTTTCTCTACCTCCTTCCTTTTTTGCATGGTAAGCCATGAAACAATACTCAGTAAAAACAAAGACTAGGGATTTACTGCTTATCCTGTCAAACTTTTAAGGATGTCTATCCTAAGGCCAACACTTCTCAAAGTGTTCAACAGAGTGCAGGTGGAATTAGCATAATCCAACATGCTAAATGAAGTATATATGATGATAATATAAGACCTGCAAAGGACATGATAATAAAGGAAACTAAAGATCAATCTCCCCAGTGATCAAAGATGCAAAATTCTTAATAATAAAATGCCTCCAAAGGGTATTCAATACCATTTTAGAAAATATCTACATCATAACTAAATAACACAAAATGACAATCATATAATTTTATCCTTCTGGAGATGTAATTTTGACTTAGAATATGTAGATTAGCTCATGACATACAACATATAATAGTTTTCAGTAAGGAATCATAATACATGAAGAAAATTTTTACTGTGGCGGTTCTCAACCTGTAGGTTGCAAGCCCCTGGGGATTAAATGACTCTTTCACAAGGGTCACATATCTGATATCCCGCATATCAAGATATTTACATTATGGTTCATAACAATAGCAAAATTACAGCTATAAGGTAGCAATTTTATGTTAGGAGTAACCACAACATGAGGAATTGTATTAAAGGGTTACAAATATTAGGAAGGTTGAGAACCACAGTTCTTCTGCCACATAAAAACTATATCTCAACATGGTGAAGGCTATGTATGACATACCTACAGTTAACATATTAAAAGCTTAAAATCTGGAAACATTTTTCCTAAAATGTGGTACAGATAAAGTTAAGTACGTTTTTCTTTCTTATTCAACATACTACTCCAAGGCTCATACCAATGAGAAAATAGAAATTTAAAAGATATAAATAGCAAAGGAAAATGTCAAATTGTCCCCACTTACAAAAGATGTGATATCAGACTTAAAGACTCTAAGAACTCAACTAGATAACTCATATGTCTGATAGTTTCACCAAAATAGTAAGATACAAAATCACCATGCAATAACTATTAACTTTTTTATGCCAATAGAAAACTTGCTAAAAAGGAAATTAGAAAAACATCTTATTCACAATGTACTGAGAACTATTTTTTAAATCTAGGAGTAAAATTATTATGTATTTAAAAGAGCCTCATTTCAAAATTAAGACACTGAACACATTGAAAAGAACAATAGAAGGTAAAAAGATCTGCTACTGTCAGAGTCTGGAATAACTAATAATGATAAAATGGATATTTTATCAGAAACAGTCTATGCATTCATTACATTTCTTATCAAAATCCCAATGACAATTTTTACAGAACTTCAAAAGAATTCAGAAATTCATATATAAGCATGAAAATCCCTGAACAGTCAATGAAACATCAAGAAGGAATCGCAATGTTGGAGGCATTAAAAAAAACTGTTCTTAAATAACATCATGTAGGTCCTACTTTGTTCTTTGTTGCTATGGTAAACACCATGACCACATGACACTTGGGCAAGGAAATTTTTAATTGGCTAACATGTCTATGTTATAATTCATCACTGAGAGAAGTTGTGGCAGAGTTTAAACAGGACCGTAAAGATAAAAACTGACGAAGAATGTTCCTCCCAGACTTGTTTTATCTTGCTTGCTCAAATGTATTTCTATGAAACCTCAGAGCATCTGCCCAGGATGGAATTGTTCAGAGTGAACTAGGCCATCCTCCACTATTTAGCAATCAAGAAAATATTCCAGACATGTCCCGCGGGCCAATCTAATAGATACTGTTTTACAAGTGGAAGTTCCCTCTTCCCAGATGACTCTGTTTGTGTCAAACTGACAAAACCACAGCTGCTCCCTTGTCAACTTGACATACAGACATCACTGTTCCACCATAATCTTTCCTTTTCAATATGTCCTCAAGACCTGTGTTAATATTAAAAGGTCTAATTTCAAAACTCACACAGGCTTTAAATATACTTTAAAAGTCCCCTTTAAAAATACAATATCTCATAATTGAGAACTGTAAAGTCCAAAGTAAGTTACTTTTTTATTTCAAAAGGATGAACTACATCTTCTCTCAAATATAGTAACAAGCAGATCAAAGTAAAACCAAATTTTGTCTGTGTCAAAGACACCACATACAGTTCTGGAACTCACATATGATCTTCTAGGCTCCAAAAAGCTAAATAGTTGTACCTTATGTTTCTTAAAATCTATCATTTCCTCTTGCAAAAAGTGTCAGACTGCAACTCCAGGTATCATAGCATGCCTTTCCCTACCCATCAGGCTAGAGTTTCCCTTCTTGGAACTGATTGGCAACTTGACTTTACACACTTGCCTACTGTCAAACTTTCCAAGTACCTCCTGGTCTTGGTGGACACCTTCTTGGGGTGGGTGGAAGCATTTTCCACAAGAAAAATTTTCTCCAAGAGAAATCATACCCAGATTTGGTCTCCAAGCTTTCCTCAAATCAGACAATGACCCTGAATTTACTACCCAAATTTCTCAAACTCTATTTAAAGCTCTAGACATCCCCTGGCATTTTCATATTTCCTCTCCTCTCCCTAATATTCAGGTGAGATAGAAAGAACCAACTGCTCTTTAAAACCACCCTTGTCAAGCTGTCCCAAGAACTTCACCTCAGCTGGGTAAAACTCTTGCCCCTGGCTCTTTTCAGGCTATGAGCTCTCCCCAAGCAACTGTTCCTCATCTCATCTGTTAAATTCATGTATGGATGTTTGGTCCTAACTCCTGGTCTTTCACCTAAGTGCTCTCCCCTCCCAAACCATCTCCTCACCCCATTACTTTGCCACCTCTGCTCTCTCCTATGGAACTTTGCTGACCATTATCTACCATGGCCACACACTGTCACCTGTCCACTGCTGGTCAACATTGGAGACCAAGTTCTTCTATCCCCTCCATATTATTGGCCTTCACCTTCTCTTCTAAATGGCAGGGCCATTTCAAGGTAATTTTCATGACCCCTATAGCTGCTAAACTTGAGGGACTCTCTCATTGGATCCACCTGCCTCACCTCAAAGCTTTCATCCCTCCACCTAAAAATTCTTTATACCCATCAACCCTAACAAGACCACTCTCTCTTAAGCTCCAGAAGACATGGAGACCACCTTGTCCCCAATCTTAGAAAATGAGACTTCACTCCAGCACCTGTACTCCAGGACACTGGATTGGACATGGGTTTCTCATCCTTCCTCTGCTTTTCATTTCCATTAAGAGCAGCCCTTACAATTGGAGATTTGAAGTTCAAGGAACCCCCACTGATAACAATCTTTCCAAATAGGGTCATAAACTGCCCTATAGCTGGATGCCAGGAACCAGTCCAAATTGCTCCCATCCTTGTATCTGTTATCCCATGTAAGTATTATGGTCTCTTTACTTGCTTTCTCTTTGATCAGACAAAAGATATTTGTAAATATTGGCCAGATGAATATGGGAGCTGCTCATATTGGTCTTGCCAGATACATATGCTAGGATCATGGACCAATTACTTCTATCAACTATGCAAGATGCTCTTTTTTTCTACATAAAATATCCATGGAATCCCAGGTGGGAGACAGGAGTTGTTGGTAAGCTCTACCATAAAAAACAGGTGGTGTCCCTAGTAAGTACTATCTGCATCCAGAGAAAATATCTCTCATTTTCCCAACCTCTAGATATTGAAAAAGTAAGAGAAGTAATCAATACCTCTCTGACATCCCTCCTTATGAATAGCACTAAATTGCCATTTTGCCTTTTGATCTCAGAATACCAACTCCTTAATATCATCTGACCTGGTCGCCTTAAAGATTTCTGGATATTTGTACATCCTGGAACTAACATACAATAGCCACTTACAGCCTATACAGTGATATTGCCAAATAATGTTATCTCAACTTTTATCAGCTGCTCCAACTCCACAGTGTTTCCATGACTCCATACTCAATCCCTCGTTTTTGGCCTGGCAAACTGTTTTAAGATCTTCAGGACACATTCTGTAAGGTCCCCACACTGCAATAGAACCACAAACCTTGATACCTCATCTCTGAGAGAATTCCCTGCAGCATAAAACATGTCAGCTCTTTGTGACACTCGGGTATTCATCGCCTACCTGAGCTAGTAAGGAGTTTGCAAGTTGGTATTTATTTCCATTCTCTGAACTAGGAGTAATCCAGTGAAACAAGCTCCTACCAATCCCACTTGCAGATATGATAGCTGCCCAACAACATAAGAGGGCAGTTGAGTTTGTGCCACTCCTGGTCTCTGTGAAAATAGCCATAGGTGATGGTGCTGGAATTGTAAGGATAGCTATTTCCATAACCCAATATGACACATTTACTTCCAAGCTTAGCATCGGTTTTCAAAATGTCTGAAACCAGGCTTACCATAGAGAAAGAGATTGATTCTTTGGCAGCTGTGGTGCTTCAGAACCAATGGGGCTTAGATGTCCTGACAGCTAAAATATGAAATCTTTGCCTATTCCTCCAAGACAAATGCTGTTTTTATGTCAACCAATCTGGGATAGTGAACTAAGTACTATGATACCTTTCTAGTCCCATAAAGTAAAAAGTATTCCATTATGTTTTTTGGGGGAAGTTATGGAAGGAAGTTGTTCAATTCTATTATAATCCAATCTATGATATACTTTATGTATTTGTTATATTCTCTATTGTGAATAAGAACTTATATAGCTTATTGTAACTTTTGTTTTCTATCTTTGGGAAAAATATACAGATGAAAGATTACAGTGATTTACCCAACTGTCTCAGAATTACATCAGAAGAAATGCTAGAACATTCTTAAGACCATATAAAATTTAAGAGTTTTTCGTTCAGTGAATGGGCTGCATGTTGACAACATACTGTTCAAAATCTACCAATGTCTTGAAGCATTACTCTGTGAGTTGCAATAGAACCTAGCCATGTTTTCTATTTCAGAAAAAAAAAAAGATTGTCAAAGCAGTGATTAGTATTTGGGGCCTGATTGTGCTTTCTCTTTTCCATAGGAAACTAACTGCCTCCACTTTGTCCTTTGGTGTTGAAGGTCTTAGCAATTGTGTGGAGCTCTTAGTTGTATAGAAAGCCTGATCCCTGTGAGAAGTACAACTCCATGAAAGGGCAAACAGGATGGCATGCTGTTATCCCTCCTCACATTTATGGGTAATCAATGTCCATTTAGTTGTGTGCTCTAATACACAGTGCCTGCTACTTAAACAAATGAAGAATATTTTATATGTTTGTTAGAGGCATTGATTATACTGTGTATGGTTCCTTGAAGCTAAAAAGGGAAAATCTGAAACAAAAAGAGTGACAATAATTTCAGTAAGGAAATCCTTGTTATATCAAAAATATATAGATGGGCATAATTCCATCTGTAAAAGAAGTCAATTGGGGATGAAGTGTAGATATTAGAGAAAGAAATTACACTTCGTGATGGATGAAAACCTCAGGGGCATCAGGCTGTTCTTAGAAGTACATCTGTGGATAGACAGCTATATTTCTATCTTTCCATGTAAGGGACAAAAGTGAATTTGTTTGTTTCTAGCCTGGTAGGCATACCTACATCTAGTAAACACCCACTCAGAGAGACTGATCCAAAAGTATAGAGCCAACAGGATTTGAGGTCCATAGAGAACTTTAAAGAAGTAGTTGACCAATACCATGAAATTAAAAAAGTGATTATCACAAATGCACAGTTACAGATGAAAAATAAGATGAGGAGAATAATATGGGCTATACACTGAGATGCTTTTACATAAAACATTCATACCTTCACACCCATGGGCAAACACACACAAACACACACACACACACACACACACACACACACACACACACACACCCTTGCCCCTTGCCTCCCTATAAAAACCCAATAATAACTAAATAGAAGCAAGCTGACATTATATTAATGTTTATAGTCTTTGTAACAAGTAAAGTAATACTGGATAATGTATATCATATGAAAAATAAAACATAACAATCTACATTAAGTTCACATAGCAATGGATATTTTTCCAATAAGATCGCTATTAGTGTCAACAGATTTTCTAGCCACCTATCCTTAAGGTACCTCTTTAAAATTAATGTAGGTTTAAAAATGAGATGAGGGTTTTAATAAGGAGAAAACTGACTCATCTGAGAGTTAAACACAAAGGACTCAATTACAAATATTTAATGATGTATACTTCATAAATTTTAATTCAAACTTAGAGAGTATAGTCAAACAATGCTCATAAACATAGGAACAGAGACAAGTGGTGGCCTCTAAGCAAGGTAATGTTAGAAGCAGGCTCACTGCTCTGTTGACTTTTCACTCTACAACATTCTGCATTGGTTAATTCCTAGCATTCTACCTCTCAGTCTGAAGAACTACTTTTTTATCAATGGCCAATTTGTGTGTTCCCCTGGGCTAAAATTGCTCTCTCAGCCATATCTCAACCCAAAGGAGTCATTCCCAGTGAGCTTTACTAAAGATTTAAATTTACTGGAAGTACAACTTAATTTCTCATTATGCATTTCTCTTACCAAGGCATTTTCAAATCTTAAATATTAAGGAATGTATAAGAATTAATACATTTATATTTGTCCTCTACACTCTGATGACTTAGTAATGAATATAATAAGGTTATTGAAGTTTTCATTTAATTTTTCTACACATACACTTTTATTCATTTATAAGGACACATCAATCAAAAGAAAAGCTATTTCTGAAAGATGGTACAGCACCTGTTCCTGGAGTAGCTGACAGTTCTTGTGTATTATAAATGATTTGTATTCTAATAGAAAAAAAATCACTGGAGTCATGTATAATTCTAAAGATTTTAATCTTTTTAGCAGAAAAATAACTCAGTGTGCAGAATATTATTGATTGGTAATTTGCATTTTTGTTAAAATGGAAACCAAATAATAAAGGAATTTGAACATCTTTTTTTATTAGATACTCTCTGTATTTGCAATTAAAATGTTATCCCCTTCACCCACCTAACACTCACATTCCTCCTTTCCCTCTACTTGTCTTCACAAACGTACACTAGCTCGCAATCACTCTCTCCACCTCATTGCCTTGGCTTCCCCTACATTGGGAAAACTTGCCCTCACTGGACCAACGGCCTCTTCTCACATTGATGTCAGACACTGCTAATCTCCACTGCATATGCAACTGGAGCCATGGGCCTCTAAATGTCTGTTAGAAGGTTGATGATATAGTCCATGGGAGCTGTGGAGGATTTGTTTGGTTGACAATGTTGTTCTTCCCAAGAGGCCACAACCTCTTTCACCTCCTTGTTTTTCTGCAACACACCCACAACACCCTCACCAGAGTCCCCATACTCAGTCTGATGGTTAGCTGCAAGCATGCTCAGCTGCATGATTCTGGCAGAACTCCTGAGGAGGTACCCATATCTGGTTCTTGCTGGCAAGCACCTGCCAGCATCAGCGATAGTGCTTGGGCCTGGTGGTTGCATATGGGGTGGATCTCCAGGTCAGGCAACCCTAAAAGATCCCCTCTTCAATCTCTGTCTTCTACTTGATCCTGTACCTCTTACCATGAGTGTTTTGTTCTCCCTTCAAAGAAGGACTGAGGCTTCAACATTTTGGCCTTCCTTCTTTTTGAGTTTCCTAAGGTCTGTGAATTTTTTCTTGGGTATTCAGAGCTTTCTGTAGCTAGTATTAGATTATCAGTGGCAGCATACTATATATATTCTTTTGTAACTGTGTTACCTCACTCAGGATGATATTTTATAGTTACATCCATTTTCCTAGAAATTTCATAAAGTCATGGTTTATAATAGCTTAGTAGTACTCCATTGTGTAAATGTACTACACTTTTGGTATCCATTCCTCTGTTGAAGAATATCTAGGTTCATTGAAGCTTGTGGCTGCTATAAAAATGGCTGCTATGAACACAGTGGAGCATGTGTCCTTATTATATGTTGGAGCATCTTTGGCGTATATGTCCAGGAGAGGAATAGTGGGTCTTAATGTAGTACTATGACAAATTTTCTAAGAAATCACCAGACTAATTTTCAGAGTGGTTGTAACAGCTTACAACCCCACCAACACTGGAGGAATATTCGTCTTTCTCCACATCCTTGCCAGCATCTCTTATCATCTGAGTTTTTTATCTTATCCATTCTCATTGGTATGAAGTTGATTCTCAGGGTTGTTTTGATTTGCATTTCTCTGGTGACTAGGAATGTTGAGCACCTTTTAGGTGCTTCTTTGCCATTTGGTATTCCTCAGTTGAGAATTCACTGTTTAGCTCTGTACCCAAATTTTTAATAAGATTGTTTGATTCTCTGGAGTCTAATTTCTAGAGTTCTTTGTATATATTAGATAATAGCCCACTATCAGATGTGGGATTGTTAAAGATCCTTTCCCAGTCTGTTGGCTGCCATTTTTTTTTTCTTGACAGTGTCCTTAGCCTTACAGAAACTGCAATTTCAAGAGTTCCCATTTGAGGGCGCAGAACAGAGCTCAGCCCATCTGCCACCCGGACCAGCAGTTCCTAAAGGTTTGAAGACCAGTGAGTAAGAGATCTAGGCAGCCAGGGAGCAGAGAGACCTCTGCAGAGTGCGCACAGAAAACGTACCCCCTGCCCTGACCGATCCAGGGACCAGGAACACAATATTGGAACTTCTGTTCCCATCCGGCGACACTGAGGCACAGAACAGGGATCGGTCCATCTGCCACCTGGACTAGTGAAGATCCAGGGACACAGTTCAGATAAAAGGAAAAGACAAGAACATATCACTGACAACAAAATGGCAAGAGGAAAGCAAAATAGTATATCCCAAGGAAACCAAGACAACTGGGCAGCACCAGAAGCCAGCCCTCCCATAACAGTAAACAATGGAATAACAAACACTCCAGAAAAAGAAGACACAGACCTGAAATCATACCTCAAGATGCTGATAGAGATTCTTAAACAAGAACGGGATGAAAAGTAAAAAGATTAAGATGCTTTTAAAGAGGAAACAAGAAAAACACTCAAAGAACTCAAAGAACTAGGGAAAAACAGAACCAAAGAGATGAAGGAATGGAAGAGGGAATTTAAAATGGAAATTGAAACAATAAGAAAACACTAAAAGAGGTAGAACCCTAGAGGTAGAACACCTAAAAAAGAAATCAGGAGTCACAGAAGTAAGCATTTCCAATAGATTACAAGAGATCGAAGAGAGAATTTAAGGTGGAGAAGACAACATTGTAAACATAGACAAAACAGCCAGAGAAGATGCAAAAAACAAAAAGCTCCTAACCTAAAATGTCCAGGAGATCCAGGACACAATGAGAAGACAGAAACTAAGGATAATAGGAATAGAAGAGGGAGAAGAGTATCAAATAAGAGGCATAGTAAATATCTTCAACAAAATCATAGAAGAAAACTTCCCTACCCTCAAGAATGAGATGACCATGGGCATAAAAGAAGCCTTCAGAATTCCAAATAGGTTGGAACAGAAAAGAAATTCCACCGACACATAACAGTCAAAACACCAAGTGCCCAAAGAAAAGAAAGAATACTGAAAGCAGTAATAGAAAAAGATCAGGTAACATATAAAGGCAGACCAATCAGAATCACACTGGATTTCTCAACAAAGACTATGAAAGCTAGAAGAGCCTGGACAGACATCATGCAGACCCTAAGAAAGCACACGTGCCAGCCCAGGCTGCTATACCGAGCAAAACTATCAATCACCATAGATGGAGAGATGACGATATTTCAAGACAAATCTAAATTTACACAATATCTGACCACAACCCCAGCACTACAATGAATTATAGGTGGAAACCCAATACAATGAGGGAAAATACATCCTAGTAAAAACAAGAAAACTCCTAAACAAGAAAACAAAAAGAAGAAAAAAAAAAACAGTCACAACTCAAGCCACAAAAGCAATAATAGCAGGAAACAGAAACAACTATTCCTTGATATCTATTAACATAAATGGACTCAACACACCAATAAAGAGACATAGGCTATCAGACTGGATACATAAACAAAATCCAGCATTTTGCTGCATACAGGAAACTCATCTCAGAGACAAAGACAGACACTATCTCAGAGTAAAAGGTTGGGAAAAAAAACGTCCAAGCAAACAGCCCCAAGAAGCAAGCTGAAGTGGCTATTCGAATATCGAATAAAGTAAATTTCCAACCAAAAGTTATCAAAAAAGATAAGGAAGGTCTTTTTACTTACTATCAGAGAAATCTGTCAGGAGGAACTCTCGATCCTTAACATATATGCTCCAAATAAAAAAGCACACACATTCATAAAATAAACCCTACTAAAGCTCAAAAAAATACATTTCACCCCACAAAATAATAGTGGGAGACTTTAATACCCCACTCTCACCGATGGACAGATCATGGAAACAGAAACAGAACAAGGACACTGCAAAACTAAAAGAGACTTTGAACCAACTAGAATTAATAGATATCTACAGAACATATCACCCTAAAGTAAAAGAATACACCTTCTCACTACCCCATGGAACCTTCTAGAAAATTGATCACATAATTGAACACAGAATGAGCCTCAATCAATATAAGAAGATTGCAATACTCCCATGCATCCTCTCAGATCACCATAATCTACGGCTGGTCTTTAACAACAACAAGACAACAAAAAGCCCACATACACATGGAAACTAAACAATGCTCTGTTAAAGGATAGCAGGGTCAAAGAAGAAATAAAGAAAGAAATTAAGGATTTTCTAAAATTCAATGAAAACAAAAACACAACATACCCAAACCTATGGGATGCAATGAAAGTAGTACTGAGAGGAAAACTCATAGCCCTAAGTGCTTCCAAAAAGAAACTGAAGAAAGCTTACATCAGCAACCAGACAGCACAGCTAAAATCCCAAGAAAAAAACGGAAGCAGATATACCCAAGAAGAGTAGATGGAAAGAAATAATCAAAATTAGGGCAGAAATAGACCAAATAGAAACAAAAAGAACCATTGAAAAAATCAACAAAACCAAGAGTTGGTTCTTTGAGAAAATCAACAAGATTGATAAACCCCTAGCCAGACTAACTAGAGGGCAAAGAGAGAGTATCCAAATTAACAAAATCAGAAAGGAAAGTGGGGACATAACAACTGAAACTGAGGAAATTAAATAAATCACCAGATCCTACTACAAAAACTTATACTCCACAAAATTGGAAAATCTGGAGGAAATGGACGAATTTCTAGACAGATATAAGATCCTAAAGTTAAACCAGGGCCAATTAAACCATCTAAATTATCCTATAACACCTGAAGAAATAGAAAAAGTCATCAAAAGCCTCCCAACCAAAAAAAAGCCCAGGTCCAGACGGGTTCAATGCAGAATTTTATCAGACATTTATTGTGGATATAACACCAATACTCTCAAAACTTTTCCAAAAGATAGAATCAGATGGGATGCTACCTAACTCATTTTTTGAGGCTACAATAACCCTCGTTCTGAAACCACACAAAGACCCTACAAGGAAAGAGAACTTCAGACCAATCTCACTTATGAACATTGATGCAAAAATACTCAACAAAATCTTTGCACACCAAATCCAAGAACACATCAAAACTATCATTCATCATGACCAAGTAGGCTTCATCCCTGGGATGCAGGGATGGTTTAATATAAAAAATATTCATCAATGTAATCCACCATAAAAATAAACTCAAAGAACAAAATCACATGGTCATCTCACTAGATGCTGAGAAAGCATTTGACAAAATCCAACACCCCTTCATGTTAAGAGTCCTGGAGAGAACAGGAATCCAAGGTCCATACTTAAACATAATAAAAGCAATATACAGCAAACCAACAGCCAACATCATACTTAAAGGTGGGAAACTTGAAGCAATCCCACTAAAATCAGGGACTTGACAAGGCTGCCCACTCTCCCCCAACCTATTCAAAATAGTACTGGAAGTCCTGGCTGGAGCAATTAGACAGCCAAAGGAGATCAATGGGATACAAATCGGAAAGGAAGAGATAAAAACATCACTCTTTGCCGATGACATGATAGTGTACTTAAGTGACCCCAAAAATTCCACCAGAGAACTCCTACAGCTTATAAACAAGTTCACCAAAGTGGCTTGATACAAAATTAACTCAAACAAATCAGGAGCCTTCCTATACTCAAAGGACAAACATGTGGAGAAAGAAATTAGTGAAAAGGTACCCTTCACAATAGTCACAAAAACTATGAAATACCTTGGTGTGACTCTAACTAAGCAAGTGAAGGACCTGTATGACAAGAACTTCAAACCTCTAAAGAAGGAAATTGAGGATGATCTCAGAAAATGGAAAGATCTCCCATGCTCATGGATTGGAAAGATTTTAAAAATGGCCATCCTACCAAAAGCAATCTACAGATTCAATGCAATCCCCATCAAAATTCCAACCCAGTTCTTCATGGAATTGGAAAGATCAATGTGCAATTTCATATGGAATAACAAAAGACCTAGAATAGCAAAATCCATCCTCAACAACAAGAAAACATCTGCGGGAATCACTATCCCTGACCTCAAGCTATATAACAAGGCAATTGTGCTGAAAACTGCATGGTACTGGTACAGAAATAGGCATGTGGATGAATGGAATAAAATAGAAGGTCCAGAAATGAGCCCTCATGTATATGGTCACCTGATTTTTGACAAAGGAGCAGTAAACATTCAATGGAAAAAGGACAGCCTATTCAACAAATGGTGTTGGTCCAACTGGCACTCAGCATGCAAAAGAATGAAAATAGGCCCTTTCTTATCTCCTTGTACAAAGCTCAAGTGTAAGTGGATCAAAGATCTCCACATTAAACCAGATACACAGAAACTATTAGATGAGAAAGTAGGGAAAACCTTAGAACACATAGGCACAGGAGAAAATTTCCTGAACAAAACACCAATGGCTCGTGCTCTAAGGTCAGAGATTAACAAATGGGACTTAATGAGATTGCAAAGTTTCTGTAAGGCTAAGGACATTGTCAAGAAAACAAAATGGCAGCCAACAGAATGGGAAAAGATCTTTACCAACTCCACATCAAGAGTTCCCATTTGTTGATTCTTTATCTTAGAGCATTGGGCATTGGTGTCCTGTTCAAGAAATTTTCCCCTGTGCCTATGTGTTCTAAGCTCTCCCCCACTTTCTCTTCTAATCATTTCAGTGTACCTGGTTTAATGTGGAGATCTCTGATTGACTTGGACTTGAGCTTTGGGCAAGGAAATAAGAAAGGGTCAATTTGCATTCTTCTGCATGATGACTGCCAGTTGAACCAACACCATTTGTTGAAGAGGCTGTTCTTTTTCCATTGAATATTTTCAGCTCCTTAGTCAAAATACAAGTGACTATAAGTGCAAGGGTTCATTTTTGGGTCTTCTATTCTGTTCCATTGAATACCTGCCTATTTCTCAACCAATGCCATGTGGTTTTTATAACTATTGATTGTAATATTGCTTGGGGTCAGATATAGTGATTCCCACAGAATTTTGTTGTTTTTGTTCCTGACAATAGATTTCACTATCCTAGGTTTTTTGTTATTCCAGATAAATTTGAAAATTGCTATTTCCAACTCTATGCAGAATTGATTTGGAATTTTGATGATAATTGCATTGAAACTGTAGCTTGCTTTTGGTAAGATGGCCATTTTTACAATTTTGATCCTTCAAATCAATGTGCATGGGGGTACTTTCCATCTTCTGAGATCTTCTTCAATTTCCTTCTTCAGAGATTTTAAGTTCTTGTCATACATATTTTTCACTTGCTTGGTTGGAGTCACCTCAAGGTATTTTATATTACTTGTGCCTATTGTGAAGGGTGTCGATTCTGTATTTTCTTTCTCAGCATGTTTATACTTTGAGTAGAGGAAGGCTACTGATTGGTTTGAATTAATTTTATAACCAGTTACTTTGCTGAAGTTGTTTATCAGTTCTAGGAGTTCTCTGGTAGAATTTTTGGGGTCACTCAAGTATACTATCATATCATTTGCAAATAGTGATATTTTGACTTGCTTCTCTCCAATTTGTATCCCTTTCACTTTCATTTGTTGTCTAAATGCTCTGGCCAGGACTTCCAGTACTGTATTGAATAGGTAAGGGGAGAGTGGGCAGCCTTGTCTAGTCTCTGATTTTAGTGGGATTGCTTCAATTTTCTCACTATTTAGAGTGATAGTGGCTATTAGTTCGCTGTATATTTCTTTTATTATGCTTTGGTATGGGTGTTGGATTCTTGCTCTATCAAAGAGCTTTAACACAAAGGAGAACTAAATTTTGTCAAATGCTTTCTTAGCATCTAGTTATATAATGATATGGTTATTTTTTTTTTGAGTTGGTTTATATGGTGGATTAAGTTAATGGATTTCCATATGTCGAACCATCCTTGCATACCTGGGATAAAGCATACTTGATCACAGTGGATGATTGTTTTGATGTGTTCTTGGATTCAGTTTGCAAGAATTTCATTGAGTATTTTGGGTCGATGTTTATATGGAAATTGGTTTAATTTTCTCTTACTTTGTTGGGTCTTTTTGTGGATTGGGTATGAGCGTGACTATGGCTTCAAAGAACAAGTTGGGTAGTATTTCTTTAGTTTCTATTTTGTGTAATAATTTGAAGTGCATTGGTATTGTGTCTTCTACTAAAGTCTGATAAAGTTCTGCATTGAACCCATCTGGTCTTGGGATTTTTTTTGGTTGGAAGTCTTTTTATGACTGCTTCTATTTACTTAGGTGTTATGGGACCATTTAGATGGTTTTTCTGATCCTGAATTAACTTTGTATCTGGTATCTGTCTAGAAATTTGTCCATTTCCTCTATATTTCCTAGTTTTCTTGAGTATGGGCTTTTGTAGTAGGGTTTGATGATTTTTTAAATTTCCTTAGTTTCTGTTGTTATGTCTCCCTTTCATTGTTGATTTTCTTAATTTGGATACTCTCTCGTTGCCCTCTGGTTAATCTGTCTAAGGGCTTATAGATCCTGTTGATTTTCTCAAAGAACCAGCACATGATTTTGTTAAGTTTTTTTGTATAGTTCTTTTTGTTTCTACTTGGTCAATTTCAGTCCAGAGTTTGATTATTTGCTGCCATCTACCCCTCTTGGGTGTATCTGCTTCTTTTTGTTCTAGAGCTCTCAGCTGTGCTGTCAAGGTGCTAGTGTATGCTCTCTCTAGTTTTTTTCAGGAGATATGCAGAGATATGAGTTTTCCTCTTAGAACTGCTTTCATTGAATCCCATAAGTTTGGGTATGCTGTGCTTTCATTTTTATTAAATTCTAAAAGTTCTTTAACTTCTATCTTTATTTCTACCTTGACCAAATTATCATTGAGTAGAAAATTGTTCAGATTCTCTTTGTATGTGGATTTTTGTTGTATTTTTTTGTTATTAAAGACAAGTCTTAGTCCATGGTAATCTGATAGTATGCATGGGAGTATTTCAATTTTCTTATATATGTTGAGGCTTGTTTTGTGACTGACTATATGATCAGTTTTGGAGAAGGTCTCTGGATGTGCTGAGAAAAATGTATAGTCTTTTGTTTTAGGATGAAATGTTCTGTAGATGTCTGTTAATTCCAAATGGTACATAACCTCTGCTAGTTTTGCTGTGTCTCTGTTCAGTTTCTGCTTCCATAATCTCTCAATTGATGAGAGTAGGGTGTTAAAGTCTCCCACTATTATTGTGTGTGGTGAAGTAAATGTTTTCATCTTTAGTAGGGTTTCTTTTATGAATGTGGATGCCCTTGTATTTAGAGCATAGATGTTTGGGATTGAGATCTCATCTTGATATATTTTTTTCTGTGATGAGCATAAAGTGTCCTTTTTTGATATCTTTTGGTTAAAAATATATTTAATTTGATATTAGAATGCATACTCCAGCTTGTTTCTTGGGACCATTTGATTGGAAGGTTGTTTCCTAGCCTTTTACTTTGAGGTAGTCTGTCTTTGTCTCTGTGATAAGGTTCCTGTATGTAACAAAATGCTAGATCCTGTTTAAGTATTCAGTCTGATAGTTTATGTCTTTTAATTGGGGAATTGAGTCCATTGATGTTAACAGATATTAAGGAATAGTGATTGCTGTTTCCTATCATTTTTGTTGTTAGAGGTAGAATTATGTCTGTGTGTCTCTGCTCTTTGAGAGATCCCAGAGGTCGCTCCTCGGATAGACAGTGGTAGTGCATGGCTGACTTCCTGTTGCTCAGGTTTTAGAATGATTTTCTGGCTGTTCTAGGAGCTAGGATGTCTGTACGCAGGTCCTGAGTCCTGCTGGCGATGACACAGCCCTCTCTCTGTGCCAAAAAAGTGCATTTGAACACCTTAATTAAGAAATTACCAGCTATTAGAAACAATGACTTTATGAAATTCCTAGGCAAATGGAGGTATCTAGAGAATATCATCCTGAGTGAGATAACCCAGTTACAAAAGAACAGACATAATATGCAGTCACTGATAATTGGATACTAGCCCCAGAAAGCTCTGAATACCCAAGAAACAACTCACAAACCATATAAAGCTCAAAAAAAGGAAAAGAAAGAAAGAGAAAAATGCCAAAAAAGTGGATGCCCCAGTCCTTCTTAGAAAAAAAAAATAAGTTTATAGCACCCTCTCATTGAACAGAGTAGCAATAGAATCTCTTCTTTTGCCCAATACAGTTTATAAAACAAATATAAACACACTACATGAGCTAACATATTAAAGGATAACACAAAAATTAGTATAATACAGTTAAACATCCAATGATATCTAATAAGGTTCTATCTTTTTTTCTTCAAAGTTTTCAGTTTCTATTTAAAAAAGAATACCAGTGGTTAGTTTAATCAAAGAGATTTTTATTAGAACACATTGGGAACACTCAGAACCATGGTTATGCAACACATTGCCAGACATTATTTACTACCACAGGCCTGGCTTGAGAAGATTTCTCTTAATGTCACAATGACAGAACAATTTTGGCTTTGCAACCATTGAAATTTTGAATTTAAGACACTCTCATCTCACCTTGCCTCAAATATTACAGGCTGAAATGCTTTATTTAGGGCTTGTCACTGCTATGAAGCACAGAAGCATAAGTTAGTCTACTGCACCCAGCGAAGTCCATTCCCATTGTGAATCTGGTCCTCCATATACCTACATTACAGAGCATTGTCCAAAGGATTGTATCATATTAGAGGACTCGAAGCTAGTATATGTTCTTAGTGGGAAAGGAAACTGAACACAGTGTTAATAATTTTACTCTGAAAAAACAGCATTCAGTAAGACAGAGTTCACTATACAGGTATTTCAGATACCGTTAGTTCAAAATATCTGAAACATATCCAAACATTATATATTCATTATATTTGCAAAAAGATTCCTTATTACATGTCAAATTTTGAATGTTCATTTATCTTAAATATAGTTGGTTTTTTCTGTTACAATTTTGAGATTATAATATAATTATAGTATCTCTCCCTTTTCCTCCCTCCACACCCAAAGTATCAACTCCTGAGTGAACTCCCAAGAGAAAGTATATTCTTCAAATGAGGTCAGAAATGCAATATATGTGCAAATATAATTTTTATTCAAGATACTTTAGCCTCTCCTTTATTTTTGTAAAACTGTATCAAATACTATAGTTTCCATGGAGCTTCTTTTCAAAATAACCTATTCTCATCAACAAGATAATGTTATTTTTCTCTGAGTGTTAAGGTGTGGTCTATTCTCCATTTTGTCTATCCTACATAGTTTTGATTATTCCACTTTTCTGCCTCTAGTCATCTATACATCCATCCATCCATCCATCCATCCATCCATCCATCAATCCATCTATCCATCCACCCAAGATATTGCCGTATAAATGTGGTCAAGTCATTAAGAGTCCCATTTTGAAGTGTTTTAATCTCCTCTAAGGCAACGGTTATTGAATGATATACAGCATGTCTCAGAGACACCTAGTAGAGGTATTAAGAGAGATGCGGTGGGAAAGGAGCCTTAGGTTAAGAGTTTCTCTGTAGGTAAGTCTGACAGGACTTCCTCTTGCAACACTAGCAATGCATTTCTAATAAATTTCAACTTGTTGCTAATCCTCTTGGTCTAGGGTCCACACCTGGAGAGCCATTTGTTCACTCATTTTAGGACGATGCAGAATGTAAACTTAGGTGTGAGTGAGGTTTGATGCTTTAGCATTATTGTATGCATAGAGACTGAGCTGCAGCAGAAGAGAGGAGAGACTAGAGAGAACAGAACTGCAAACACTGCAGTTCCAGATGTAGTTGAGCCAGAGTTTGGCTCTACCTCTACTTTTCTCACTCACATCAATCAGTGACTTTCCTGTACAGTTTATTCTGATTTAAAATGAGGTTCTGCTTAATGGGAAAATGTTCTGTTTCCAAATATAATTTAATGTGTAATTTAATTTCATATCAGCATCAATTCACAATCTATGTTTAGTTTACAAAGTATGGTAGGAGGCCTGACAGCACCAGGGACACCAAATAACCCCCTCAAACCATTTTCACCAGCTCTCTGGAAGCACTCCAATTATGCTAAATTGCACCTTATACACTATGTTTTGTTTCCTGCCCCCAAAATGCCCCTGCTTTCCTGGAGGCCTGCCAACATTAGAAAAAATTAGGTGAGATTCTACCCCAAGCCCTGGCCCACAATATTTCTTCAAAACACACGCATCAGTCTTAAACTGCACTCAAACCCTGGACTCCATTTTTAAGCTGACAACCTCACATGCATTGCTAGATACCAGCCAGCACCAGGGACCCCAGGCTATACAGGGGATATAAGCGAATACTAACCCCCCCAAAAAAAGAGTTGAGAATACCCGAGAAACCATCCACAGAACTTATTAAGCTCAAAAAGAAAGAAGACAAGAATGTGGATGCCACAGTCCTTCTTAGAAGAGAGAACAAAACAGGAGAGAAAATACAAGGTCAAATAGAGGAACAGGGATTGAAGAAAAGATCTACAGAGACTGCCTCACCTGGAGAACCACCACATATGCAGCCACCAAATCCAAGCACTATTGTTGATGCCAAGAAGTGTTTACTGGAAGGAACCCGATATGGATATGTCTTTAGAGGTTCTCCCAGAATCATACAGGTACAGATGAGGATGCTTGCAGCTAAACATCATACTGAACATGGGGACCCCAATGAAAGAGCTAGTGAAAAGACTAAAATAGCTGAAAGATTTGCATCCTTATAGGAAAAACAACATCACCATCAGCCAAGGCACTGAGGGGGAGAGGGTGATTGGGAGAGGAAGCACCTTCATGGAGTCAAGTTGGTGGGTGGAGGTAGGGGAGTGGGAGAGAAGGGTATAACATTTAAAATGTAAATACAGAGAATATCCAATAAAAAAAGGGGAAAAACAGTGCTAATAGGAAAGTTCATAGCACTAATTATCTTCATGAAGAAAGTAGTGAGATCTCATGTAAGCAACTTAACAGAAAATCTGAAAGCTTTAGAATAAAACAGAAGCAAACACACCCAAGAGGAGTATATGGCAGGAAATAATCAATCTCAGGGCTGAAATCAATAATATAGAAACAAAAAGAACAACAGAGATAATCAAGAAAACCAAGTGTTGGTTCTTTGAGAAAATCAACAAGATAGACAACTGATTAGCCAAATCAGTTGTCTAAAAGGAATAAAGAGAATATCCAAAGTTAACAAAATCATAAATAAATGGGGAACATAACAGAAACTGAAGTCTTACTCCACAAACCTGTACTCCACAAAATTGGAAAATCTGAGTGAAATTGAAATTTTCTGGATAGATATTATTTATCAAGGTTAAAATCAAGACCAGGTAAATAGTTTAAATAATCATATATTCCCTAATAAAATAGAAACAGTCATTAAAAGTCTCCCAAAGCACAAACAAGAAACCCAGGGCCAGATGAGTTTAGTATGGAATTCTACCAGGCTTTCAAAGAACTTATACTAATACTCTTTGAATCATAAAATAAAAACCAAAAAAATCATTGCCAAATTCATTTTATGAGACCATCATTTTATGATGCCTAAGCCCAAAAAAACTCAACTAACAGAATTTGAGACCAATCTCCTTATGAACATTGATGCAAAACTACCCAATAAAACACTTGAAAACCAAATCCAAGAACACATCAAAACCATCATCCACCATGATCAAGTAGACTTTATGCCAGGAATGCAGAGATGGTTCAACATATGAAAATCTATCAATGTAATCTACTACATAAACAAACTGAAAGGAAGGATAGCACAGAATCATCTTGTTAGATGATAAAAAAGTCTTTGACAAAATCCAAAACACATTTATGCTAAAAATTTTTGGAGATATCAGGGATACAAAGCACATATCTAAACCTAATAAAAGCATTTTACATATCAAGCCAACAGACGACATCAAATTAGAGCAATTCCACTAAAAAAATCAAGTGCAACACAGGATTGTCTACCCTTTTCATATATTTTAGGGTGGTGAGGAAGCAGGTGGGTGGGAGGGGGAGTATTCTCATTAAATCATGAGGAGGGATTATGGGAGGGGAGGAACCTGGGAAAGGAGACATTTTAAATGTAAATACATAAAATATTCAATAAAATGCAAAAAAGACAATCAATTGATGCAAAATAGTATAGGAAGAAGTTTCTCTCAGCACAGATTATATGACAGTATACACAAGTGACACTAAAAATTCTACCTGGAAATACTTCAACAGATAATAAACACCTTCAACTAAGTGGCTGCATGCAAAATCAACTAAAAAATCAGTAGCCCTTCTAGATACAAAGCATAACCAGGCTGAGAAAGAAATAGGGGAAACAATACCCTTGAAATAGCCACAAATAAAACAAAATATGGTGTTATAAATCTGATCAAGCAAGTGAAAGAACTGTATGTCAAGAACTTTCATGTCTTTGCAGGGAAAAATTAAAAAATATATCAGAAGGCAGTAAGTGTCCCAGGATCATAGATCAGTAGGATTAACATAGAAAAAATGATCATTTTACCTATAACAAATATACAGATTCAATGCAATTCCCAACAAAATTCCAATGTACATTTCACCAGGCTTTAAAGAACAATACTAAATATCATACGGAAAACTAACCTACCAAACAAACAAAAAGAACAGAATTGCTAAAACTTTGTATAATAGAAGAACTTCTAGATGCATCACTCTCCCTGTATCAAGCTGTACTACAGAGCAACAGTAATAAAAACCTCATTGTATTGGCATAAAAATAGACAGGTTGATTAACTGAATCAAATTGAAGACCCAGAAGTAAACCCATACACCTATGGATGCTTGATATTTTTTTAAAGAAGCAAAAACTTTATAAGAGAAAAAAGAAAGCATCTTCAATAAATGGTGCTGGACCAAATGAATGTCTATATGTAGAGGATGCAAATAGATTCATATTTATGACTCTGCGCAAAAGTCAAGATCTATGACCTCAACATACAGCTGCGTACCTTAATTTGATAGAACAGAGAGTGAGACATAGTCTTAAACACATAGGCACAAGAGACATTTTCCTGAACAGCTCAGGCACAAAGAGCAACAACTAATCAATGTGACCTCATGAACCTGAAAAGCTCTTATAAGGCAAAGGGCATTGTCAATAGGACAAAACAGCAACTTACAGATTGTTAAAAAGATCTTCACCAGCCCAACATCCAACAGAGGCTGATATCCAAATATATAAATAACTCAAGAAATTAGACAGCAACAAACCAAATAACACAATTACAAAATGGGGTACAGAACTAGACAGAGAATTTTCAACAGCAGAATCTCTAATGGCCAAGAAGCACTTAAGAAAATGTTTGAGGAAATCACAATCAAAATTATTCTGAGATGCCATTTTCCTACCTCAGAATAACCAAGAACAAAAGTTCAAGTGGTAGCACATGCTGGCAAGAATGAGGAGCAAGAAGAACACTCCTCCATTACTTGTGGGAGTGCACACTTGTACAACCACTTGGAAATCATTTTGGTGGTTTCTGAGAAAATTGGAAATAGTTCTACCTCAGAACCCAGCTATACCACTCCAGGGCATATACCAAAAGGTGCTTAACCATGCCAGAGAGACACTTGCTCAACTTTCAGAAACTAAAAACAACCTAGATGTCCCTCAACTGAAGAATGGATAAACTGTGGTTCATTTACATGATAGAATATTACTCTGCTAGCAAAATCAATGACATCATGAAATTTTCAGGCAAATTATGGAACTGAAAAAGAAATCATCCTGAGTGGGGTAACACAGACACAGAAAAACAAGAATGTAGTTATGATACAATCCACAGACACAAAGAAGCTAAGTAATTAGGAAGACCCAAGCAGGGAAGTTTGTCCTGACAACAAAATATGTAGGGGTAAAGATGGAACAGAAATGTAGGGAATGTTCAACCAATGACCGGTTCAGCTTGAGACCCATGAAATGAAAGAGAGTCAACCCCTGACACTGATAATAATAATAATATTCTGTTATATTTTCAGACAGGTACCTACAATAATTGTCATCTGAGAGGCTTCACCCAAAAACTGATGGAAACAGATGCAGAGACCTAACCAAACATTAGGTGGAGCTAGAGGAATCCTATAGAAGAGGGGAAGGAAGAACTGAAGGAATTAAAGAGGTCAAGGACACCTCAAGAAAACATACAGAATCAACTGACCTGGGCCCACTGGAGACCAAAGACCTTAGCAGCCATGCACGTGATGAACCTAGTCTTTCTGCATGTATGTAACAGTTGGGCGGCTGGGTCTTAATGTAGGACTTATAATAGCAGAAGCAGGGGCTGTATCTGACTTGGTTGCTTGCCTTTGCATCTCTTTCCCCTAACTGGGATGCTTTATTTAACTACAATAAGAGAAGATGTGCCTATTCCTACTGCAACTTGGTCTGCAAAAGCAGGTTGATATTCATGGGAGAACTCTGCTTTTTTAATGAGAAAAAGATGGCAGGAGGGTGGAGAGGGGTGAGTGGGAGGGACTGTGAGGAGAGAAGGGAGGAGAAGATGTGACTTGGATGTAAAGTGCATAAACAAACAAACAAACAAACAAAAAGAAACACTCTAGGAAAATGTATGCTTCTGTGAGACACTTCTAAAGAAGGGGCCGAATAATAATGGATATAATAATGTTTGTATTCAAAGTAATTTTCAAATAGATTTACTGCTTTATGTATCACATAACAGTGTATATAAATAATACATAGTATCAGTTCACCAATTACTAGATACTCATGACACATACTGGTAATTATGATGTACCATATTAAAGACAATGATTAATCTCACCATTTATTTTTGCATGTTTTCCATAGTCAATTGATTTTGAAAAGGTTCCTAAGAAAAGCTTATATGGATAAGACACACATTTCCAGTCATATAGCTTAGAAAATATAAGGAGCGAAATTTCTGGCTTAGCACTACTGTTTTTACAGATGTTTTTTGACTTATCACAAAACTTTTCAAAACTCTAAATCCACTTTGATCTAACTAAGCAAGATGACAATGGTTCAGAGAAGGTACTGTTTGTCGGATTTGGATGGTCCTCCTAGGTCCTCAGCACTAGGGAAGAGAACACCTTCCTTGCGCTCCAACCCCACAAAGCCCAAATCAAAGCCTTTGCCTCCTTATTTTTGTTCCACCTTCCTACGGATCTTTTCTGTATAATTCCCTGAAGCATCTTTCACTTATCAATGCTGAAGGTCCAAATCCAGCTAGCTATGCCAATGATGTAATTTCCCCAAGACTAAATTAGGTTTCATAAGGAGCATGAAAAGTCAAAGGCAGAGCTCATGCTGCTGTGGATTTTATTTAGTGTGTAGATGAAGAAGCATGGGGTTTCAAGTTTGCTGTTTTTATGTCTTTTTTTAAACCAGACTTGTAGTTTATTCAGAACTTGTTAAAGCAAATATAGCAAAACCATCAATTTTGATTACTTTCATCATTAGTAAGAATTTTATTCTTGTTGATTTCAAAAAGATTTTACAAATAATGTTTACTTATGTAGACAAAGAATGAACTGTCTATATCTTACTAGCAATGTTACACATGCATATCATGTGTAATCACATTTTTATATCATTAATTTAATATCATTTATGATGCTAATAAAGTTAAACTTCCAGAAATTTTCTTAAGAGATAAAATACCCCAGTTTGCAAACATTACTACCAAAAACATTTACAGATTTTAGTTCTGCTCACAAAGATTTTAACAGTACTTAAAATATTGAGTATTCATCAGCAAATTAATACTATTTGCTTAAAACAAACACCACAATAGGCATTACTGAAGATACAAATGTTTCTCATATTTTCCAATAATAACAATGCACCTGAATGGTGGCAATGGTGTATACTTTTAACTCAGGCACTGAATTCCTAAACTAAGAATGGAACTGTACAAACAGAAGCCATATCACCTAGTACACTGCAGAAAGTAAATGACTGCTAATAGAACTACCTTGATTATTTAGTTCAGTGATGAGGCAAACAGAACTTACAAAGGATAGCCATTTCTCTAAAACTCACACAGCAATTTTTCCTGGGAATTTAGTCCACAGAGGGGAAATTTCAGGCTCACTTTGTATAACTGACACTAACACTATTAAAGCAGGGAAAGGCTGCTACCCTGCTGTGCCATCATCTTCACATTCCCAGAATCCTTTTCAGCACTTTCATAAACACATCAGTCAGCAAAACGTGGGGACTAACCATCAACAGAACATTACATTATTAGATCAGGGAGATACAGCCATTTTAAAATAATATTCACTTCTACAGAAAGATGTCTCATAAACAAAAGCCTAAGTTAGAGTTGATGAAATGTTGCAGATTGCAAGTGGTAATTATCTCCAGTGGTTAAATTATAAAAAATAAACCTTTCTTTAGTCAAATATTCCTTCCTGGGAAAAATATCTGTAAACTAATATGCAAAGATACAAGGTCCCTTTAGGAAAAATATTATGAAGAAGAATATGAAACAATCTGCACTGTAAAAGCCATTTGTAACTCATCTGACTTCTTGATCTCTAATTTCTTTGTCTCTGTGGGAAGCTAGTTTGTTTAAAAGAGAAGTCATGTCTTACAATTCTTTGTAAAAGAATGTTGTCAGTAATACTTTCTCAAATGGCTACCAGGTCACTGAAGGACTCAGGCAGGAAGTTTTAAATACCTAATTCAAATTCAAATGGAAATAGAACTTACAGCAAATTTTAGAACACTAAAAAGGATATTTTAAGAAGTTTTAAACTGTTAGTAGTGTGTTAGCTATAGCCATCTGATAGGAGGAATCTTGATTGAGAAAAATCTGTCCTTAAGATCAAACGGCAGGCAAGCATGTAGAGTATTTTTTTTAACTAGTGACTGATATGAAACAGCTTATATCCTTGTGCATGGGTACATTCCTGGGTTGGTGGTCTTCAGTCCGTTTTATTTTTTTAGTATTTTTTATTGGATATTTTATTTATTTACATTTCATTACATAGCTGTTAATCCCCTTTCCCGGTTTTCCTTCTGGAATCCCCCCCCCCCATCCGATTCTCCCTCTTTCTGTTTCTATAAGGGTGCTCCTCCAACGTACCACTCACTCCCACACTCCTCCCCTCCATGGCATTTTTCTAAACTAGGGCATCAAACCTTGGCAGAACCAAGAGTCTGTCCTCCCACTGATGTCCCACAAGACCATTCTCTACTAAATAGGCTCTTAGAGCCAAGGGTCATTCCATGAATACTCTTTGGTTGGTAGCTTGGTCCCTGGGAGCTCTGGGGTGTCTGGTTGGTTGATATTGATGTTCTTCCTTGGGTTGGAAAATGCTTTAGCTCCTTCAGTCCTTTATCTAACTCTTCCATTGGAAACCCCATTCTCAGTTCAATGGTTGGCTGTGAGCATCTGTCTCTGTATTTGTCAGACTCTGGCAGAGCCTCTTAGAAGAAAGCTGTAATAGGCTCCTGTCAATAAGTACTTCTTGGCATCCGGAATAGTGTCTGGGTTTATATATGGGCTGGATCTCCAGGTGGAGCAATCTCTGGATGGCCTTTCCTTCAGTCTCTGCTCTACACTTTGCCTCCATATTTTCTCCTGTAAGTATTTTGTTCCCCTTTCTAGGAAGGACTGAAGAATCCACACTTTGGTCTTCCTTCTTGTTGAGCTTCATGTGTCTGTGAATTTTATCTTGGGTAATCCATCCATTTGCCTAAAAATTTCATGAAGTCGTAGTTTTTAATAACTAAATTTTCTGTATTCATTCCTTCACTGAAGAGCATCTCAGTTCTTTCGAGCTTCTGGCTATTATAAATAATGCTGCTATTAACATAGTGAAGCATGTGTTCTTGTTATATGTTGGCACATCTTTCGGGTATATGTCCAGGAGTGGTATAGCTGCGTCCTCAAGTAGTACTATGTCCAATTTTTTCTGATAAACCTCCAGACTTATTTCTAGGGTGGTTGTACCAATTTATAATACCACCAAGTTCTTGTCATACAGATCTTTCACTTGCTTGTTTAGAGCCACAGCAAGGCATTTTATATATTGTTTGTGACTATTGTGAAGGGTGTTGTTTCCCTAATTTCATTCTCAGCCTGTTTATCCTTTGAGTAGAGGAAGGGTACTTATTTGTTTGAGTTAATTATAAGAAAGCAAGCTCAGTAGGCTATGAAAAACAAGTCAATAGGCAGCACCCCTCCACGGACTCTACATCAGCTTCTACCTCCAAGTTCGCTCCTTGTTTGTGCTCAAGTCCTAACTTCATTTAACTCTGGGCTACCACATGAAAGTAAAAATAATAATAAACATTGTCCTCCCCAATTTTCGTTGGTCATGATGTTTTATCCTAGCAGCAGCAACCCTAAGTAAGATAAATAGTTACATTAAAAATCAAGAAGAACCCACATTACTTAACGATTTACCTAAAAAATAAAAAGAACAGGAAGCAGTCCAAATCAATACATAGTAATAAAATATAAAGCCTGGAGTGGAATAAAATAAGATAGTGGCATTTAGCATGATAATACAAAACTGTGTATGGTTGACACACAAATAAGCATGCTTGTTTAATATTCCCAACTGAATGGCTCTAATATAAGTATATATATATATATATATATATATATATATATATATATATATATATATATATATTCCACTAAAAGCAGCATCTTAAACCCATCCATCACCTGTAAAATTACCTTGTGAATTCTAATATCTTGTTAAGTGGTTACTCACAGCACTATGGCTAAAACACTTATCCATGATGACCAACCGAACAATCTGGCAACTCATGAGATTTGTCACTAGAAATGCCTATGTTGAACACAGACTAACTGCTTGACATAATTTATTCACTTTGAGTTAGGGGGCTAGAAAAAATAGTATATACTTTAATGACACAATTTTAATCTACTAGACAGTGAACTGTCAAATGTAAACTAGAATATCTCAAACCCTATTATTTCAATTGATATCTGCATTCTGATAGAGGAACCAAAGCTGTTGTCTCCCCAAATGTGCTTTACTAAAGAATATATAGTGACCTAAAACAAGCATGAAATGTCTCACAGAGAATACCTCACAATGTAACTACCAAAACTGGAGCTATGTCTTAAACATAAACTGAATAGTGTAAAACTTATGAAAGTTTTTTAGTAGAATAGTTTGTGAGATCATTCATGAGACAACACGGTAACTCAATAGCACAGACAGATACGTGGTTAAAGTGAATGAGGACAGAAAAACAGCAGGTATGTGTTATGCTTCTCTGTGGCCTTCCTCAGAAGGTGCAAAGTGAGTTTCTCCACTTGAGAATATGAGTTTTGCCTTAACTTCACTGTACCCCTTTCCTTGTATAGTCACAAATGTCACAAAGATCACAGAAACTTCCTTAGGAAGCAGCTCAACTCTGCTTTATAGGAGACCTGAGGTTGCAGAAAGCACATCATAGACAGAAGGAAGAATTATTGCTGTTCTTGTCTAAATAATGGGGCTCTTACTGGAGGTAACTCTGGAGTGAAAATCCATTATCCTGGATTCAGTGCCAATTTTTTAATCATTTTTATCATAAGGAACATCAGAATGAGTTATGATAATAGCCATAGGGGAACCAGAGAAGCTTTTTCTTTTCCTCCAATAATCCTTTCTTGACACTGTGGGGTTGAATTTTTCTTCTTACACTGACTTTCCTGGAGACAAAATGTCTGTGCGTTCTTTAGAAGTCTCTTTTCTGATACAGTGCCACCTCATGGATTGATGCATTTTGTCTCATGAAACATTTCATAAGGCAGTAGCTTATGAAGTTCCATCTTTGCCTTCATTTCTTTCCCTTGAAAGTAGAATTAACTTCCATCTAAACAAAAAGAAATGTCATAGTCTGCCATATCCTCACAGTCTTTCAGACATTTAATGATAAAACATCAGTCTCTAAAATTCACAAAAAAGTAAATTTGGATAAAAGCCATTCTCTATACAGTTTATAATATATTTACTCAGTGTGAACAGAAACAAATACATAGTAGTAGGTAAATAATAAAGATATATAAATAAAGAGACTGAGTTCAAAAACTAAATAAATAATTTCCACATCTATATGGAATAAATTAAAATTTTGTTTTCTATGCATTCCTGGTTAGTTTCTTGCTTCTATCTTATTCTCCTCTGTATATGATAACAGTACAAAGATTTATCCTGATACCTTACTTTCTTTCATAAAATATATATCCCTTTTCTTCCAAAAATGCCAGCCAAGGAGAGAATCGGATGAGAATTTAGAAATTATTAGGTAGAAGGAACCCAGGTCCACCCGTTTGTGTGACTTTTGGAAAAATTGGCAATGCCATTACTATGAAGAGCTCTAGCCCTCACCCACAGACCACTCCCATTGAGAGTCATTGTAGAACTAATCTTAGTTGCTGGATGCTAGTCCAGTCTTGTCTTCATCCCTGAATTCTAACAATGACAGATAATGCCCACTGTTTCTCATCTCAAATCTTCTCATTGTTTTTCATTTTAATAGCTCTTCTGTATGTGCACCTACTGTATCATGGTGGTATCTTTTGAAAAAAAAATAGTCAACTTCTGTTATTGTAGGCCTTAAACTGTGTTGCTTATTTTTTAACACCCATGAGAAGCATTTCCAGTACTTGATCATGTTGCCTTATCTCTACTGCTTCAGCGGGAATTGGCTGTATATTAAACAAGCAGAGGTTTGGCTTTTTTGATTGCATTTCTTGACAATGGGAATGTCAGGAGCTATCATAGAAGAAGCTAACAAGTAGCAGGTGATCGTCCTAAGATGAGTCCATCTTGGATTATAATCCACAATTATTTTCTCCAGTAGTCAAAGCCCAGAAAAACATGAATTTAGGAACGATTCCTGTTATTGATATGCTTTTCCTGTTTTATATATATATATATATATATTAGCATACTGTTTTAAGCAGATTTCTGCAGAACATGTACTATCTTGTAGTTATGCTATGTAGACTAATAGATGATTTCTTAATCCTTAATGATGATCCTATAAGAATTCATAAAATTATATTACTAAGATCTTTTATAGTGGGACTGCTATTAGTTTCTCTCTGATAATCAAAACTAACAGTATTTAGTGTCATGAGTTAATTAACTCTGAGGTAGCAAGCAAGCATCTACTATTCAGAGCACAGTCCAAGAGGTTGTAAAACCATTAATCAAAGGTCATAAAAAGGGAACTAGTGATTTAATCTAGGTGCTAGGACAGAATATAAAATATTGACTGGGTTTATACACACAAAACTTCACTAATACCTTGGTCACAGGAGTTATAGATTTTAACTATTCATGAAGCTGCAGAGCTAGTGACAGGTAATGAATGTTTAGCCAGATAATTACTCCTAATGGATATTCATGTAAACATTCTCTGTTGTAAATTTATTTGATTTATGACTTGGATTTATGTGTAAACTTGTGATGAACTTTTTACCATGTGGTCATGTATTCTGAAAGATGTATAAGTGTGGAGGAAAAAGAGAAAACAGAACTGATCTGAAGACACCTTTTTTAGACAGGACTAAACTCAAGAAAAACTTAGAAGTAAAGACATAGCATTGGGAGTAATGGTATTGAGAGTAAGGGCATTGTGATATTAAAGCAAGAAGAAAGAACACGATTAGAAAGAGAATGAATGCAGAGTGGAATAACTTAGAAACTCTAAGGCAATTAAAAATACTAAGAAAGTACTATGCAGAATGCTAAGAGAAAGAACAAAAAAGAAGAAGCTGCAAAGACATCAGAAGGAACCAGCAGCCTTCTTCTTACCATGAGACAGAACAAGTCTTTTCTTAATAGCAGGGCAGGCTTAGTTTTATTATTAAAGAGAACAAAGCTTTCTTCTTATAGACTTGGGTTTAATTCATGTATTAGTAAAAAAGGTAGAAGCCTTTTCTTTCTCAGTGCAATAAAGTTTGGAGCTTATTTTTCATCCATAACAAGTGAACTCTTTCTGCATGGGTGCTTGGTGTTTTGCTCCAAATGCATATGTAACTACAGATATGTGTGTATGAGTATGTAATTATGAAAATGTATGAAAGGTGGGCCTTTTTGGGTTGAATAAAATGTATAAATATGCATGTGTGAATCTTTAAATGGATTTATGTAAGTTTATGCTTATTTGCTTATGTAAAAGTTTTTCCTTCTGTGATTGTGATTCTCTTCTCCTGGCTCAATAGAAGTTTACTGCTCCAAACTTCCTCCTAGCCTGAAGAGGGAGAGGCATCTGAACAAAATGGAAAAGGCTCTAGTAATTAATCCTTTACTTAATACCCTGCTGCTTTCTGATGAGGTGCTAAATGCCAGCTACTGCAGTTTCTGTCCTCAAAGGGACTCAAGCAGGTCAGTTATAGTAGCAAAGTAACTTAGACATGTAAATGTTTAATTATTATACAGCAACCCTAAATATCTCCTAAGACCACATGTTACCCCCACAGACATTCTCCCCCTCTTGATGCCTCAAGAAGAACCAAGAACAGCCCCCAGCATGGGATCTATTTTCCCCACATTCCCTGGGCAAAAAAAAAAGCATCCAGAGCAGCTTTCAGCCAAAGAATTCTTCCTTGGTGAGGTATAGTTAGTTCTGCAAGCTTGTGAGTGCATGTTTACTCAATGCCCAATTCCTTCTTAACAGTTCTTTCAGGACCTAAACAAAGTGTGTGTTGTCAGGGTTGCTTCTAAAGCATGCCAGGGTTACAAAATAAATCAAATTCATTTTCCACCTCCTATAGAATGAGAGGCAACACCAGCAAGGTGAATCACGCTCATGCAAATTCTTCAAGGGAAAAATACTAAGTGAATAGATACTTATGACAAAGCTACAGTGATTGATGATTGACACAGCTGCACCTATGTTCATGTGCCTGCATTGGGATCTAACCACATATGGTGCTTTCACACATGCTCATCAGTCTTGGCTTATCTAAACATAAAGATTCTTAGGCCATCCTACCATTTCAACTTGATCCACTATGTGCATTCACTGACTTGTTTTGCTCTCCTATTTTGATTCCCATGAATTTCTAAAAGACCATGTTCTTATTTTTGTTTCACCAAATACGGACAATTAACATCAAAATTAATATTAATCTAGCTTACTTTTTACACTTTCAAGCAGTAAACTGTGAAATGTTTGTGATGAACAAATGCATTTATTGGGCTGGAAAGATATTGGGTTTGTCAGCAGTTAAGAGCACCGACTGCTCTTCCAGAGGTCCTGAGTTCAATTCCCAGCAACCACATGGTGGCTCACAACCATCTGTAATGGTATCCGATGCTTCTTCTGGTGTGTCTGAAGTCAGCTACAGTTTACTCATATAAATAAATAAATCTTTTTAAAAAATAAATCCATTTATAGTTTATGACTCTTGACATCATGCTGTTTTTGTTTTCAGGGGTAAATATGTTAGCTTCCTAAGATAAACATATAGTTAATTTTATGATAAAGGTTAGATATAATGTCCTAACTTCTTCAAATAGAAGTGTATTATGTCAAGACAATACTTCTTTTAGCCTCTAAGCTTTTATTTGCCAAGTATTGTCTCCACCTCACAGATAACATCCAGTTCTCAAGTAGCTGTTTACAGGGAATTACTTTCTTTTGCAACAGAACTACAAGCAAAGTACAGACCAAAAAAGGAAATAAAATATACTTTATTGAGAGAATAATTATAAATTTATTGCTTCTGCTTCTAGCAAAAGATAAGCAATGCTAAGAGAACATTATTTGTTGAAAAGAAGTTCATGGAGCTGACAAACTGGTGAGTTGGTGTGTGTGTGTGTGTGTGTGTGTGTGTGTGTGTGTGTGTGTGTGTGTGTTGTGTGTATGTGTGATAGTCTCATTGACAAAAGGTGGGTTCATATAATTTTTATAAAGGATTGAAAGGAAATTTGAAATCTAATTCATCTAAGGTGTGAACCATTATATTCAAAGGAAACACTGTCATGAGACCAAAATAATAACACTCATGGAATTTTAATGACATTTAGTCATTCTTCCTTTATTAGTATTTTAATAATATAAAGAGAACAGATTAGAGCCTGGAGGAAAACAAGAAAACTAGAATGTTCTATGCACACAGCCCAAGTGTAACACTTGCACTGGCACAGAGACTCTTTGATTGCTAAAGTTCAATGTAATGAGTTACTTAGATGCATGACCTTATGGAAACGTGATATCTATGGATCATCTGAGCTTGTCAGTTGGCCCCACGCTGCGATAATCAATTTCTCAATGTCAGACTCATTTACTCCTCTAAGAATCCTAAAATAGCCATTCTCTCCCCACGACTTTCCCCAGGAGTTGGCAGCAATCTGCAGGAAGAAACAAAAACATGAAAATGGTGAGCACTATGCTTTGATATTTTTTTAAAATCCCTCCTCTACAAACAGAAAAATACTATTTAGCTTTAAATTGCTTTTGGCTTTTACAGAGAATAATAATCAAACACCTAAATATTTTCTGTATAATGATCAAGGAGTCCTGTCTCTTATATAACATTAAGATCGTTGCATGGATCCATTGGCAAGAGCCAGAAATGGTGACCCTTAGGTGTGATGGCATGTGCAGTTTGCAGACTGGACAGAAAGTCAAGTCTCCTGAGATGAGAGTCTCACGGATTAAGCCTGTAGGTTTGGTTGGTTTAGGAACATGCCTATGTGGGTTGTCTTCATTTGATTAGCTGAGATAGAAAGACCCATCCTTGAACGTAGGCAGCATCATTTCCCAGGCCAAATTGTGGGCTGAATGAGGGGGGGAAAGCACAACAAGAACTTGCTTGCAAATGTTGGTTTTCCCCTCTCCGCTCCTGACTATGGCTGCAATGTGAGCAGTTCCTTTCCTATTTTGTTTCTGTGATTTTCCCATTATGATAAACATGAATCTAGAAATGGGAGCTGAAATAAACCATTTCTTCTTTAAATTACTTTTGCCTGGGTATTTTGTCTTATCAAATGTAGGAGAAAATATGATCCAGATGCGTGAGAGTTAAGACCTATTCTTGTGTTAAACACCAAATAAATAACAATAATAATAATATATTATTATTATTATTTGAGTTCAGAAAGTTATAATCTAATAAATTGTGACCATCCTGAGCTAAGTGCTAAGGTGGAAATAGCCTGGAGTGCACTTGAGGTCACTGTAGCTGCACCACTTTTATTTACTTGGCTCAGGAAAGGCATGAGCCTGCTCTCCAGAACACATACAGAAGACTGTTCAGAAACTGACCAAACTATCAGTGTACAGAGATACTCAAGTAGATAGAAGCAGAGAAAAACATAAGGACTAGGCATAAAGAAGCATAAAGAAGTTGATTGAAGTAATTAAATTGTTAAAACTTTCTTGTTAGATAGTTCAGCCTAGGAGAAAACCTCAGATTCATCACAGATAATATACCAGCCTCATACTCACTAAAGAGCCACATTAGAATCCTTGAATCTAAGATTTTCCTCCCTAGAACTAGCTCTATAGACAGAAGCCACCAGCCCTGTTTGCTAAATGACTACTTTCAGTTATGTAATCTAATGAAGGCAGAGAATATAAAGTATCTGAGAAAGTAAAATCATCAAGAATTAGAAGGTTTTCTTCTCCTTTATTTTTTTTTAAACTCTGGGGATGATTAGAGAGCTGGGCTGGGTCCAGAATAACATTGAGATCCAAAGGTTGGCTGAATAAGTACATTGGGAGGCAAAAGCGCTAATGGAGTGTGCAGAGAATGTCATAAAGGCAGGAGAGGCACATGGAGGGAGTTATTTGACCACATCTAAACGCAGTAGACCAGCTCTGTAAATTAGAGACTTCATAACAACAGCTGCCACACTTGGCTTCCATTCACCCTGTGCTGGGTCTAAGATGGAGAGTGATCTCGGGTATGATCTATACTGATATTCCCAAGGCATATGGTGTAGTGGGCAGTTTCTACAGTTTTCTCCTCTGAGGACAGACTCCCCCCAGCTTCAGGAGTTGTCATGACAGCATCATTTTTCAAAACACAACCAATTATCATCAGCATTTCTTTTTAGATTTGGCTCTTTGCCTCCTCAATCATCCCTGACACCTGAAAGGGGAACTCTCAAGGATGATCCTGAAATCATGAATTCAGCATGTCTCTTCAAAGCTGAGATGGACTTTGAACACCTAAAAATGAGGCAGCCACAACGTGTGTGAGCATCTTTATAACTGGGATCTAAACAAAATTCCAATTATCAAATTTAGTAGTCAGTAACAATATGTATACATATTGGAAAATGAATTGTTGTGTATCTATGGATTTGCATATACTCATAACATGTCTTTCCTAAGACAGGAAAATCAAGTAAAAACAGTCTTGAGTGGAAAATATTTTATGAACATTATTTTTATAGTGAAACTATGATATTTGTAACATTGTACATGTTCTCATCTGACTATCTGAAGATTACCATTCAACATTTTCTTATTTTACCTTAGGAGAAACTGAGAAGTACATGTAAAATTTGTTAAACAAATGCAAATTCATATGCTGATGGAAGTTAGAATAGCTGATCCTGGCTGTCAACTTGACTACATCTGGAATCAACTAAAACCCACAGCTGAACATGATTGTTAGGATTTTTTTTGAAGGGATCATTTGAAGTGAGAAGACCCACCTTAAATCTGGGATGTACCTTCTGGTGCAGCTCAAGTGGGATTTGGAGAAGGAAGGTTCCTTTTGTCTGTTTGCTCTTACTCACCTGTCTAGTCTATCTGTCTTTTGGTCTAAATAGTCTCTCACTGACATCAGAACTTATGTCTCCAGAAACCTAAGACTAAAGGCTAACAGTTCTCTCAGAATTTTGTGGATCCCTTACACAAGATTGGGACTACTGAGATTAATGTAGAGCTTGTTTAAACGATTTTTCAAATTTTGTTATCTTTTTCACAAAGATGCAATCATCTTGTGGGGTGATATATTACATTTGACCTACCATAAAAATCCATTCATGACCTAAATATTAATAGATTAAAAGTGAATTGGCCCTTTCTCTATCTTATACACTGTATCTTCAAAAAATCTATGCTTAATACCAGTTAGTTTTGAAGTATTGGAAGCATTTCTTTTATCATTAGAGAACAAAGCATTAGCATTCATTATTATCACAGCCATCAACACTTCAATGGAAGGCCCTTAGGTTCCATTTAAAGAAGACAAAGGAAGATGAAAATTTTTTAATAAAAATGTAATTAACATATACAAGTGATATGGTTCTCTATATAAGAGACTTTACTACTCTACCAGACAATTTTAAGAGCTCATAAACACTTCCATTAAACTTGTGAGATACAAAATTAAGATATAAATATCAGAAGCTCTTCTATACACCAATTCCAAAAATTGAGAAAGAAATTGGAGAAATAATCCTATATACAATGCAAAAGACAAAAGCACACATTAAAAATCAAAATACCTTGAAAACATAAAAACTGAAGAGATTGAAAAGGACACTTGAAAATATCTCTCCCACACTAAGGGATTACAAAATTGATTTTTAAAAATGGCATTTCAACTAAGAGCCACCTACAGATTCAGTACAATGTTGATAAAGACTCCAATGCCATACATAGAAACAGACAAAAATAGCCTGACAATGGAAAAAATATACACAAAATCAACAGAATAGAATAAAGGATCAACATACACAAATACACACACACAGACATGACCCACAGTCACAGACACCTGATTTTGATAACGATACTGAAAATACAGATTGATAAGAGACAGTATCTGTAATAGTTATTTGAATACTACATATACATGTAGAAGAAAAAATAGATTCACAAGTTTTGGCATTGGTATGTAGAACTGGTTTTTTAGAACTCTTTCTTATCATACAGTCTCTGAAAGGATTTAATGTAACACTGGTTTTATTTGTTCTTTAAATCTTTGGAAAAATTGAGAAAACTACCCACTCAAAGTTTGTGTGTGTGTGAGAAAGAGAGAGAATATTATAATGAAGTCAGTTTTCTAAAAATCTCCCAAGAAGTGCTCAGTTTTTCTGTTGCCATCCTCTTGAAGATATCTTTTTTCAGAAACACATACATTTTGTGTTGAATAATTTGCAGTGTATTGCCACAGAGTTCTACAGCCAAATAGTGTATTTCATAAAGTTAGGAGAGTCCTGTAGAGAAGGGAAAGAGTCTGAGAGATCAAGGATACCACAAGAACAGGGCCCACAGAGCAAACTGACTGGGACATAAGTTGCTCACAGAGATCAGGGAGCCTGTATAGGTCTGACCTAGGTCTTCTGCATATATGTTATGGTTGTATAGCTCAGAGTTCTTGTGGGACTCCTAACAGATGGAGCAGGGGCTGTTTCTGACCCTTGCCTGCCTTTGGGACCCTTTTCCTCCTGCCAGCTTTCGTTATGCAGCCTTGATCTGAGAATATGTGCCTGGTCTTGTTGTAGTTTGTTTTGACAAATTTGCTTGATGTCCCTCAGATCTATTCTTTCTGCGGGGAGGTGAAGGGGGTGGAGGAAAAGGAGGGGAAAGAAGAGAGGCTGGGAATGGAGAAACTACAATAGGGAAGAGAAAATACGAGAAAGAGAGGAGAAAATAAAAAGAAAAAAAAAACACACACACCAATGTATCACCATAACTTCTCACAATACTATCTTTATTAACTTAGTATGCATTCAAAAGTTTCAATTTTAATATTCATTATTTTTTTAGCTTTTCAAGAATCAATTATTTTCTCTATTTTATGTGTGTTTTTTATTCATTTCAGGTTTTATCTATGTAAATTTGTTTATTGAGTATGAGGTTCTCCACTAATCAAATCATTGTTTTGATATCTTTTTAAAGTGGTATTTGTGATTTATTTTATAATCTATTAATTTTATATTAAATTTTATAATATTTTAAGTTTAAAACATTTCTAGCATGTTATAGTCTATATTATTTTAATCTTATGTGTTTGTTGAATTACCATTATCTTGGTTAACATTTCATGAGCTTTCAAATATTTATCTATAGTACAAAGCCAACAAATAGTATCCCCTGACTTCATCTAAAGTTAAATATTAGTGGATATTTTATGAGATACTGAGTTAGAGATTCACATGTGTATATATACATACATACATATATATGTAACTTTAGCCTGGCTGTTACTGCTAGGTCAAGCCACTCATGCAGCTCTCCTGACATTGCTGCTTCTTTCAGTTGTTCTTGTCTGGATACACATTATTTTAATTGCAATTTGAAGACAGTAATTTCAATTTTCATTGAAAAATACCTCCAAAATGAAATGAACTAATATGATACAGGTAATAAAAATTTTGATGATTAGAACATATTGAAGAAAATTGTCAGCTAATTATGATGAAAGCAGGTAATTATTCCAAATCTTTTTTTTTAAGTTTTACATTACAAAGCAGTCATACCATGGCCATCCATTTTTTATCTTTCTTTGACTCAGCAACTTTGTAACATTATTATTTGGTGAAGTTTTAACTTTTGTTTTGTTTCATTTGTTTTGTTGGTTTTGTATTTAAGCATTGGTTGTTTGTCCTATGGCCAATTTTTACCATTTTTTACTTATTTAAATATATATGTATATGTGTATGCATATGTGTATATGTATATATCCTTCAATTTCCTCCTTCTAACCCATCCCATATTCCCCCTCACTTTCTTATACTTGTGGGCATATTTCCTTTCATTATAGCTGTTATATATTGTTAATAGACATTTAAAATTTTTAACTTATATCTTTTTCTTTATCTCTTATGTTTGGCTATTGATAATGAAATTTCTTTATACATCCTTTCTATAGTTTTAGTGATTTCTCCTGATTAGAGTTTATGGATATATCTGAAACTTTGGGTTGGTATCTTTTTTAAAAAATATGTTTATTTTTATTTATATGAGTACACTGCAGCATTCTTCAGACACACGCCAGAAGAATACATCAAATCCCATTAAAGACGGTTGTGAACCACCATGTGGTTTCTGGGGATTGAACTCAGGGCCTCTGGAATGTAGCTAGTGCTCTAACCACTGAACCATCTCTCCAGCCCCCGGTTGGTATCTTTAATGTTTTGAAAATTGACTACTATAGGGTAAAATATAATTTCTGCTGTGTTGTCTTTTTCTCTTTCTTTTCCAGGAGTACAAGGATATGAACATATATTGTGCAGCAGAAACATAAGGGTTCTTTGGAAAGTCAGTTGTGTCAGATGGTGTTTTTCTGGGGCAAACACATGAAAGAACATTTTACTAAAGCAGACTCAGGTAAAGGATGTTCTGTTAAAGCAAGAAGGTGAAGGATTCTTTGTTAGCAACATGCACGTGTTGTTCCTCCTTACATTGTGTAGCTGAGCTCTATTTGTTGGGTCTACAGAGAGAGAGAAATGCACCAAAAAAATTTTGGTGGTGTGTTGGCATCTTCTTGCCACTTCTGAGGACTGGAGCCGATTGACAGAATGATATCACCCGAGGCAGACTCCTGTGATGTGTTGCTAAGTCAGACTCACTCACGTGCTGAGGTAAGACATGAGAAGCAAGAACAGTGAAGGACACATGATGTTTGGAGGGTGTATATAGGACTCATTGGACTGTGAGCTGAGCTTGGCTCATTTGCATAGTTAAACACTTCTTGGTCTCCCTCCTTCACTGATCTTAGCTTTCCTAGCATTCTTGTAGAGGCTGTTTCTCCTTCTGACTCCTGCAAATTTAGCTGTGGCCCAGCTATTGCTACTAGGTCATGCCACGCTGCTCCTATCCTGACTGCTGGGTATCTGTGAAGTGTTTGAGGGTGGATCAAGCTGCTGCTACTGACTTATGGAACTGAACTGCTGTTTTCCTGACAAATAATACGGCATTTGCTCCATAGAGAACACTTTATAATGGGTCCACTTCTCTATATCCTTTCTTTTCTTCTATCTCTGGTGGGTGATGGGTTCCTACAGAGGGTAAAGCATTTAAGAACCATTGTTAAAAGGAGGCTTTAAAAATTAACTTTGTTATTAACTGTGTTAACATATTATAATATGTGCATATTTTGTTGAACTTCATTTCAAATCATCAATTGAAGTGTTCAGTATAAAAATAAGAGAAGAAAATTAAAGTGATACAAGCAGAAAAGAAAAAGTCATATTATCATGATTTCCAGATGATGTAATATATCATAGAGAGGCATATGGATAGATAGATAAATATGGTACAATATAATATACATCCACAAATTCCATCAGAATACTTGTAGAAATTCTCAACATTTTCAGCAAACAGACAGAATACAAGACATCACAGGCATGCTCCCATTTCACAATAGCCTTAGAAAAAAATGAAACATCTAGGAGTAAACCTAATCAAGTAAGTTAAACACCTCCATAGTAAAAGCTTTATATCTCTGAAAAGACTGAGGAAGCCACTATAAAAAGAAAAGACTAAATCCCACGCACTGATAGAATGACTATTATGAACATGACCATTATGTCAAAAAGCTACTTTTACATCTAATGCAATTCCAATTTCAATCGTCATTTCATTCTTTACAGGAATAAAAAAAAAGTCCTAAAACTCATATGGAGCTACAAAACACTCTAGACATGCAAAATTAATAATAAATAATTGATAGAATAAATGTCCCAGATTTTAAAACATATTACAATGCTATAATAATTAAAAAACAGTTTGATGATGGCTCAGAAAACAGACATGTATTCCAATAAAATATTACACTAATTTTCTTGTGAAGGAGGTTTTAAGAAGGCCTACTATTAAATTTCTTGTATGATTATTGATAATCAGCTTTGTGTAAGCCTCAATGAAAAGGAGTACAGGCACATGCAGAGAGAATCAAACATACCCACACCCACACAGAGCATGGACACAGAGAAAGAAAAGAGAGAAGGGGGAAAGGGAGAAGGGAGGGAGGGAGTAAGATGGAGAGAACAGATTAAAGTAAAAAGTGAGAGGGAAACATCTAGAAAATTCATGTTAGAACAAAAGTGTGTACTAAAAAAAAATAAGAAGATTAAAAAAGAATCTTTTCCAAAATGGAATAAAGAAAGGAGCGCTCTAAATTAAAGACCTCACCAAGTTAAGCTTCCAACTTGTAAAAAGAAAAGGACTAAAAAATTCCCTGCACCTAAAAAGGAATAACAAATAAATGCATATTAAAATGTTATTCAAAAGGTCAAAGTTCAAAATCAGAAAGGTATCAAATTTCACAGTGTTTTCTATGTGGTTCTGGCTTTGGAATCACAAATGCCACTTGTAAAAGGGGTTGTGTGGACTCTTCTTTAGCAGGGGAGAAGGGTGGGGGCTCCTCAAGGAGGCTCTAAAAGCTATTGATTGAACTTGTAAAGATGTAAACTGATTTGGTTGGAGGCCCCAATATGTTATAAATGCCAGATTTCTGAGACATCTGCCAAGAAAATCTTCATATCTCAAGAGAGAGAAGTTTAGTATAGAACTGGAAAGGTACAGTCAGCTAGCTAAGCCCTTTGATATTTGATGAGGAGCTACAGAGTTTTCCATGCTAGGTTTTGGTCTAGCTTTGACCCAGTATTTCTGCACTATGTCTTCATTGCCCCCTTTTAAAATGTTATATTATGTATTGTTGTATGATCAAAGTATGTAATTTGCTTTTCTGATTGTACCTCAGAGAGGTTAATTTCAGTAAGAGCTTTGAGTCTCAGAAGAGATTTTGGACTTTTAAATGGCTTTGAGATTCTGAAAGACTACGGGAGATTTATAAGACAGACTAAACACATTTTGTACTATGATATGGCCACAGGATGTGTGAGTCAGAAAGTGGGTTGTCATGATTTAAATGAAAATGATCCTCTTAGGCTCATCATTTGTTGGTGGAACTGTTTGGAAAGTATTAGGAGGTATTGCTTATTTAATGAAACATGTCATTGGGAAAGGTCTTTGAGGTTTCAAACGACTCAAATTATTCCAACTTTCTCTGTCATGTAGCTATGTCTCAAGATGTAGTCTCTTAGTTTCTACTCCAGCTACACACCTGTTACCATGTTCCCCACCATTACTGTCATGGACTCTAACACTCTGAGACTATAATCAAATGATTTCTTTCATATGATTCTTTGGCTGTAATGTTTTACTAAAAAAAATAGAAAAGTAACTAAAACCCTCCCCCCATTTCTCTGTCTGTCTATGTCTCTCTCACACTATCTAAGTGTGTGTGTATGTGTGTTTGTGTGTGTGTGTGTGTGTGTGTGTGTGTGTGTGTGTGTGTGTGTGTGCTAGTTCTATGAGTAAAGCCACTTGCTGGTTAGCATGTTACTATGAGTGAGTTTGCCCTTTGAACCAACATATTTGGATGAAAATTTTGCTTCAGGTAGTTGTCCTCTGATGACCATTTTTTTTGATGTGGATGTTAATACCCATACAAATAAATACATGTTCACAAAATAAATAAATATCAATGTAATTGTTAATGTAAAACTTAAAAATAAGATTTGAAATAATTACCTGCTTTCATTATAATTAACTGACAACTTTCTTCAATATGTTCTAATCATCAAAATTTTTATTACCTGTATCATATTAATTCATTTCATTTTGGAGGTATTTTTCAGTAAGACAGTGTCTCTTGTAACATGAGCTGGATTTTAAATTCTATTTTAAATTCATTTATACAAGAATACCTTGAATCTCTGAACCTCTTTTCATGGCTTCCTATGTGCTGATGTAACAAGCATGCACCAACATTCCCTGTAAAGGTTCATGTTACTTTTGAGATTAGGTGTTAGCACCTTCCCAGTGAAGACACATATGTATGTGATAAGAGGCAAAACTTACTTTTAAGTTTTATGAGATATGTATGTATCTATTATACTACATAGCATATATGCTTGATATTAACATAGTAAAGACCTCAAGTTGAGTGATATGAATACAGATATGTGAGGTATAAGTATTATTTGAATCTAGATGATAATAAAACAAATAATTGTCCTACTGAGTTTCAATTTGAAAGAAACAAAAACAAATCCTTTTTTTTTTTTTTACAACTTGGAAACACAGAACTTGAAGAAAACTATTATTACAATACACACTGTTATAATTAGCTTTGTGCTGAAGAAAACAACAACATGTAAAAAACATTTCATAATGTGATGACATAATATCAATCTGGAAAACTGGGACCAGTTTTCATTTTACTGTAGGAATTCAGTTGGAGAACTTTACATACCCAAAATTTTTCCTTCTTCCCTTGTGCTCCTCTCAATGTGCCCCATCTATAAATAATAACAATAATTAATTAGTTAAAACTTTTTGTTTATACCTGACAACATTTATTATATTGCCATTCTTTCTTAAATTTTGCAAGTTCTAATTTACAATGAAAATGTCATACGTGATTCCCAGAGTTTGCTTGTTTAGCATTCTTCTTCACTGTAACATTTTTATGTGAACAATAAAAACTTATCTCTATTCAAGTAACAAAAATTAAACCTTTTTACCAAAAATGGGAGACCCTTCCATGAGTGACTGACAACTCCCAGAAAACCAACCTATACCTGGGTACAGTCAACTGAGACCCCTTGAAAAAGATCCCTTTTGACTAGGAAAGTGTGTGTGTGTGTGTGTGTGTGTGTGTGTGTAAACAAAGTTAGAGGTTCTATCTATGTGTCATAAAGAAGCCCTCATGATGGTGGGTAAGGCTTTTCCAGGTGCAGGATTATGGGGGTAGAATGCCCACTCTCCTAGATCTTCATCTGTGCTCTGTAGAGAAGTACAATAAATCTAGCAGGTTACCCAAACTGAGGGTTTGTGGAATGGTGCCTCAATCTGTCATTGGGGCATTGAGAAAAAAGTGTACACAGTGCTTACATATCTTCCTATGAAGGAATTTTAACCACAGGTTCTTAGTCAACTGTGAAAGGGGGTTTTAAAGATCACTCTCAAGTTTTCATGTTACTCACTGAAACTCTACCACAAATAAAACAATCCAAAATATCTCTAAGAATTTTAAAAGTGTAATGTAAATATAAATAATTGGTATATTCATATAAAATATTCATATACACATGCTACCTCATGAAGTACCAATGTTCCTAATTTCTGTATATATATATATATATATATATATATACATATATATATACATATATATATATATATATATATATATATATATATATATACATACATGTAAAAATTGAATCCTAGACTCTCAGTAATATGTAATAGTTCCTCCAATATTTTGTGGTTTTTCTCTTAAATATATTTTTGAGGTCTGCATTATTCTCATATTTTATTTGGTGACACAATAAATAGTTTTCTATAATCATACAGTAGAAAACAATGGACAGGAAACAAAATCTCATATTCATTAACATATTTTGTTTTGTCTTTCCCTTTCCTTCTTTCCTTGTTTCTTTTTTCCTTTTTCTAAATTTTATTTTCTCTCACATAATAACTCCTAACTGTAGATTCCATTCCCTACACTCCTCTGATACCTGCACCCTAGCTCCCCCCTCTCCCATATTCATCCTTTCTCCTTCCTCCATTTGTCATCAGAAAATAAAGCAGACCTCTCAGAGATAGAAAGTAAGCATGGTATAGCAAAATTCAAAAAAAAAAAAAAAAAAAAAAAAAACAAGTGCAAACCTTCATATCAGGCTGAGCAAAGCAAACCAGTAAGAAGAAAGGGGTTCTAGAGGAAACTACAGGGTCAGAGACAACCCAACTCTCACTGTTCAAAGTTCCACAAAAACATCAATCTAATAACCTTAACACATTCACAGAAGATCTAGTACAGACAGATGCATATATCTTGTTTGTTTGAGACAATATTTTGCTAGGTGATATGGGCCAAAATCTCACTATGCAGATCAAGTTATGAGTATAAATCTTGCCTCTACTTCTTAACCTAGAGAATTATAAAATATATACTACCATGCACTTTTTATGTTGCTTTATTGTTATAAACACATAATCCCAGCTGTAGAGGTGTCCTAATAATACACTAGAGTGTATGGTGACTTTCATTTCCATAAATTGATAGATTATGAGAATAAAATACATTAGTTTCTGAAATTTCACTAATGTTTTTTAACATATAGAATCTCATCTTCCAAGGTTCTTTATACAAAATCAATACAAAATTTTATATAACAAGCTTCTCCAGAAATATAAAAACTTATTGTTCAAATATTTTATAATCTGTCAATTTGCAAAAGTGGCATTTAATGGTTAAAAATAATTATAATGAGAGGCTGAGCAACTGCGATTGGGAACAGAAAATTAGAACTTCTGTATCCACCCGGAGATGACTTCCGGACTCAGAGCTGAGCCTGGCCTACCTGCCACGCAGAACGGCGGCTTATAGAGGCTGAGCAACTGGTGAGTGGGAGACCTAGACTGCAGGAGAGCAGAGAGATCTCTGCAGAGTGCACACGGAAAGTGCACACCCTAACTTGCCCTGCCCCGCCTTGCCCGATCCAGTGATTGGAAACAGAAAATTAGAACTTCTGTTTCTGCCCGGAGGCAACTTCAGGAGGCAGAGCAGAGCCTGCCCATCTGCCACCCGGAACGGAGGCTCGTAGAGGCTGAGCAACTGGTGGGTGGGAGACCTGGGCTGCAGGGGAGCAGAGAGATCTCTGTGGAGTACACACGGAAAGTGCACCCCCTGCCTTGGCCTGCCCTGCCATGCCTGATCCAGCAAACAGAAACAGAATGTTGGAACTTCTGCTCACACCCGACGACTCTAAGGCATAAAACAGGGCTCCACCCATCAGACACCTGAACCAGTGGAGAACCAGAAACACAGACCAGATACAAGGGAAAGGAAAGAACATATCACTGACAACAAAATGGTAAGAGGAAAGAGAAAGAGTATATCCCAAGGGAACCAAGACAATCTAGCAACACCAGAGCCCAGCTCTCACATAACAGCAAACATCGGAATTCCAAACACTCCAGAAAAAGAAGACACAGACCTGAAATCATACCTCAACATGCTGATAGAGATACTTAAACAAGAAAGGGAGGAAAAAAAAAAAGATTCAGAGCTTTTAAAGAAGAAACAAGAAAAACACTCAAAGAACTCAAAGAACTAGAGGAAAACAAAACCAAAGAAATAAAGAAATGGAAGAGGGAAATTAAAACAGAGATTGACACAATAAAGAAAACAATAAAAGAGATAACCCTAAAGTCAGAACACCAAAAAAAGAAATCAGGAGTCACAGAAGCAAGCATTTCCAATAGATTACAAGAGATCGAAGAGAGAATCTCGGGGGCAGAAGACAACATTGCAAACATAGACAAAACAGCCAGAGAAGATGCAAAAAACAAAAAGCTCCTAACCCAAAATGTCCAGAAAATCCAAGACACAATGAGAAGACCGAACCTAAGGATAATAGGAATAGAAGAGGGAGAAGAGTATCAACTAAGAGGCACAGTAAATATCTTCAACAAAATCATAGAAGAAAACTTCCCTACCCTCAAGAATGAGATGACCACGAGCATAAAAGAAGCCTTCAGAACTCCAAATAGGTTGGACCAGATAAGAAATACCTCCTGACACATAATAGTAAAAACATCAAGTGCCCAAAGTAAAGAAAGAATACTAAAAGCAGTAAGAAAAAAAGGTCAGGTAACATATAAAGGCAGACCAATCAGACTCACACCCGATTTCTCAACAGAGATTATGAAAGCTAGAAGAGCCTGGACAGACATCATGCACTCCTTAAGAGAGCACAAGTGCCAGCCCAAGCTGCTATACCCAGCAAAACTTTCAATCACTATCGATGGAGAGACGAAGATATTTCAAGACAAATCAAAATTCACACAATATCTGACCACAAACCCAGCACTACAACGAATTATAGGTAGAAAACCCAATACAATGAGGGAAAATACAGCCTAGTAAGAACAAGAAAACTCCTAAACAAGAAAACTAAAAGAAGAAAAAAACACAGACACAACTCAACCCAAAAAAGCAATAATGGCAGGAAACAGAAACAACTATTCCTTGATATCTATTAACATAAATGGTCTCAACTCCCCAATAAAGAGACATAGACTATCAGACTGGATACATAAACAAAATCCAGCCTTTTGCTGCATACAGGAAACTCATCTCAGAGACAGAGACAGAAACTATCTCAGAGTAAAAGGGTGGGAAAAAAAACTTCCAAGCAAACAGCTCCAAGAAGCAAGCTGGAGTGGCTATTCTAATATCGAATAAAGTAAATTTCCAACCAAAAGTTATCAAAAAAAATAAGGAAGGACACTTTTTACTCATTACCGAGGAAATCTGTCAGGAGGAACTCTCAATCCTTAACATATATACTCCAAATAAAAAATTACCCACATTCATAAAAGAAACCCTACTATAGCTCAAAAAATACATTTCACCCCACACAATAATAGTGGGAGACTTTAACACCCCACTCTCACCAATGGACAGATCAGGGAAACAGAAACTGAACAAGGACACTGCAAAACTAGCAGAGACTTTGAACCAACTAGAATTAATAGATATATACAGAACATACTATCCCAAAGTAAAAGAATACACCTTCTTCTCAACACCCCATGGCACCTTCTCGAAAAGTGACCACATAATTGGACACAGAATGAGCCTCCATCGATATAAGAAGATTGAAATACTCCCATGCATCCTCTCAGATCACCATGGTCTACAGCTGGTCTTTAACAACAACAAAGACAACAAAAAGCCCACATACACATGGAAACTAAACAATGCTCTGTTAAAGGATAGCAGGGTCAAAGAAAAATAAAGAAAGAAATTAAGGATTTTCTAAAATTCAACGAAAATGAAAACACAACATACCCAAACCTATGGGATGCAATGAAAGCAGTATTGAGAGGAAAACTCATAGCCCTAAGTGCTTCCAATAAGAAACTGGAGAGAGCTCACATCAGCAACCTGACAGCAAGGCTAAAAGCCCTAGAATAAAAGAAAGCAGATATACCCAAAAAAAGTAGACGGCAAGAAATAATCAAAATTAGGGCAGAAATAAACCAAATAGAAACAAAAAGAACCATTGAAAAAAATCAACAAAACCAAGAGTTGGTTCTTTGAGAAAATCAACAAGATTGATAAACCCCTAGCCAGACTAACTAGAGGGGAAAGAGAGAGTATCCAAATTAACAAAATCAGAAAGGAAAGTGGGGACATAACAACTGAAACTGAGGAAATTCAAGAAATCATCAGATCCTACTACAAAAACTTATACTCCACAAAATTGGAAAATCTAGAGAAAATGGATGAATTCCTAGACATATACAAGGTCCCAAAGTTAAACCAAGACCAAGTAAACCATCTAAATAATCCTATAACACCTAAAGAAATAGAAGAAGTCATCAAAAGCCTCCCAACCAAAAAAAGCCCAGGTCCAGACGGGTTCAGTGCAGAATTTTATCAGACCTTTATTGAGGATATACACCAATACTCGCCAAACTATTCCAAAAGATAGAATCAGATAAAATATTACCCAACACATTTTTTGGGGCTACAATATCCCTCGTACCTAAACCACACAAAGACCCTACAAGGAAAGAGAACTTCAGACCAATCTCACTTATGAACATTGATGCAAAAATACTCAACAAAATCTTTGCAAACCAAATCCAAGAACACATCAAAACAATCATTCACCATGACCAAGTAGGCTTCATCCCTGAGATTTAGGGATGGTTTAACATTAGGAAATCCATCAACGTAATCCACCATATAAACAAACTCAAAGACCAAAATCACATGGTCATATCACAAGACGCTGAGAAAGCATTCGACAAAATCCAACACCCCTTCATGTTAACAGTCCTGGAAAGAACAGGAATCCAAGGCCCGTACTTAAACATAATAAAAGCAATATACAGCAAACCAACAGCCAACATCAAACTTAATGGCAAGAAACTTGAAGCAATCCCACTAAAATCAGGGACTCAACAAGACTGCCCACTCTCCCCCTACCTATTCAACTTAGTACTGGAAGTCCTGGCTGGAGCAATTAGACAGCAAAAGGAGATCAAGGGGATGCAAATCGGAAAGGAAGAGATAAAAACATCACTCTTTGCCGATGAAATGATAGTGTACTTGAGTGACCCCAAAAATTCCACCAGGGAACTCCTACAGCTGATATACAAGTTCAGCAAAGTGGCGGGATACAAAATTAACTCAAACAAATCAGTAGCCTTCCTGTACCCAAAGGACAAAAATGTGGAGAAAGAAATTAGGGAAAACGTACCCTTCACAATTGTTACAAAAATTATGAAATACCTTGGTGTGACTCTAACTAAGCAAGTGAAGGACTTGTATGACAAGAACTTCAAACCTCTAAAGAAAGAAATTGAGGATGATCTCAGAAAATGGAAAGACCTCCAATGCTCATGGATTGGAAAAATCAACATCTTAAAAATAGCCATCCTACCAAAAGCAATCTACAGATTCAATGCAATCCCCATCAAAATTCCAACCCAGTTCTTCATGGAATTGGAAAGATCAATGTGCAATTTCATATGGAATAACAAAAAACCTAGAATAGTGAAATCCATCCTCAACAACAAGAAAACATCTGTGGGAATCACTATCCCTGACCTCAAGCTATATTACAAGGCAATTGTGCTGAAAACTGCATGATACTGGTAGAGAAATAGGCATGTGGGTCAATGGAATAGAATAGAAGATCCAGAATTGAGCCCTCATGTATATGGTCACCTGATTTTTGACAAAGAAACAGTAAACATTCAATGGAAAAAGGACAGCCTATTCAACAAATGGTGCTGGTCCAACTGGCACTCAGCATGCAAAAGAATGAAAACAGACCCTTTCTTATCTCCTTGTACAAAGCTCAAGTGTAAGTGGATCAAAGATCTCCACATTAAACCAGATACACTGAAACTATTAGATGAGAAAGTAGGTAAAACCTTAGAACACATAGGTACAGGAGAAAATGTCCTGAACAAAACACCAATGGCTCAAGCTCTAAGGTCAAAGATTAACAAAAGGGACTTAATGAGATTGCAAAGTTTCTGTAAGGCTAAAGACATCTTCAAGAAAACAAAACAGCAACCAACAGAATGGGGAAAGATCTTTACCAACACCACATCAGATAGAGGCCTAATATCCAAGGTGTACAAGTAACTCAAAAAGCTAGACACCAGAGAATCAAATAACCCTATTAAAAAATTTGGTACAGAGCTAAAAAAACGTTTTCAGTTGAGGAACACCGAATGGTTGAGAAACACCTGAGGAAGTGCTCGACATCCTTAGCCATCAGGGAAATGAAAATCAAAACAACCCTGAGATTCCACCTCACACCAGTCAGATTGGCCAAGATCCAAAACTCATATGACAGCAGATGCTGGTGAGGCTGAGGAGAAAGAGGAACACTTCTCCACTGTTTGTGCGGTTGCAAGCTAATACAACCACTCTGGAAATCTGTCTGGCGATATCTCAGTAAATTGGCTATAGTACTACCTGAAGACCCAGCTATTCCACTTCTGGGCATATACCCCAGAGACACTTTAATACACAACAAAGATATGTGCACCACAATGTTCATAGCTGCTCTATTCATAATAGCCAGAAGCTGGAAGGAACCTTCAGATGATAAATGGATACAAAAATTGTGGTACATATACAAAATGGAATACTACTCAGCCACCAGAAACAATGACTTAACCAAATTCTTAAGAAAATGGCTGCATCTAGAGAATATCATCCTGAGTGAGATAACCCAGTCACAAAAGAACAGACATAATATGCAGTCACTGATAGTGGAATGCTAAACCCAGAGGCTTGCACTCCCCCAGAAACAACTCACAGACTGTATGGAGTCCAAGAAATAAAGAAAACAAAACTAAACAAAAAAAATATTTACAAAACAAGAAAACTTTAACTATTTCCATGTTACATTTTGTTTTACATGTACTTTATGCTCATTGTAACTATTAAGTTTTCAATGCATACTATCAAACCTTAAAAAAAATCAAGTACTGACTAAAAAATATATTCATATAGTTTTATGTAAAAATTATGTTAAAATCTGAAAAAAGTACTGACAAAAATGTATAATTTTAAGCAAAAAATGCTTAAAATCTGTAAATTTATCTTCGTTTTGTAAAATAAAGTTGTTTTAAAAAAAAGAACTACAATATCAATCAACCAGACCCCCAGAGCTCCCAGAGATTAAACCACCTAACACATAATACACATGGAGACACTCAGCTTTCCAGATGAATATGTAGAGGAGGACAGCCTTTTTGGCATCAACTGGAGGGGGAAGACCTGATTCCTGTGAAGGCCTGATGTCCCAGCATAGGAGAATGCTAGGGGATTAGGGTGGGAGTGGGTTGGTGGATAGAGGAGCACCCTTGTAGAGGTAGGTAGGGGGGGTTGCAAATGAGGATTTCAGAGGGGAAATCAGGAAGGTGAATAACATTTGAAATATAAATAAACAAAATAACCAATAAATATTTTTTGAATGTAGCTGACATTCAAGTAAAGTTTGATAGTGGGGAAAGTAAAAACATGTATGAGTACTTACAATTCTACTTGTAATCTTTTATAGTAACATGTTTTGTAAATTTCTACAAACTTTGGGTGAAAAATAAATTGTCCTCTGAGGGTAATGACAACTTTCTTCCTAGAACTCAGCTTAAAGTCTTCAGATTGCAATCAGAGTATAGAAGTTGAAGCACAAATAGTAAATGTGAAAAGATATAGGGGTCTGAAATTCCATCTCTACCTATTGTAGGAATCGTACTTGAAGTTCAGCTTAGCCTAATATAAGACTAGTACTTGATCTCCATCTGCGTCCGCTGTGAGAGCAGCACTTGACCCCCATCTGAGCTCATTCTAGGGGTGATGATTGAACCCCACTGCAGCTCACTCTGGAACAATTTTTCCACAGAGAGTAGAAGTGTCAGGAAAGGAGGTTAGTAAAGCCAGTCTTGACACAGGCTGTCTACAGTGTTTATGTCTACAAACATGGGCATTCACAAGGTAAGTGACAAGGTGTCATAGATGTAACATGGTGTAATCTACATAGTTCTTAAAAATGACAGCTCTCATGCTACCATGGGAACTAGTTTCCAGGGGGAAGGAGACTGGTAGAAAACATAAATCTGGTAGGAAAAGCAGGACAATAACAAAATTCTGATAAAAGGCAATATTGCTTATTCTTATAACACTAAAGAGTAACTATCAAATTGGTAACTATGAGTATTTGTTGTGCTTGTGAAGGATATTGGCGATGGGGATAAGAACATAAACAGAAGATAAAGTGATAGAATTCATTTATTTATTTGAATGAGCTGAAAGGGTGGGATGAAAGACAAGATCCACAAAGGGATTTCAAGGCTAAATTGACAGTCACATGCCATAGGTCTTACCTGTGAAGCACCTTACATTACACAGTTATGTCTTCCAAGTGATGGGCTATTTTATCACTATCTAATAACTCAATGATAGAGTTAAGACGTCTTCTTTTGGTATCTATATTGGTGGCTGATAGTTCTTCTTAAGACACAAGGTTTATTTTACATTTTTAGGTTATGTGAAGCACAGGAAATGTTAAGAGATGTGTGGGTACGGTGTCCTCGCAGATCTAAAAAGGACAATAATTTACAGGAGCTGTAGTTACAGATCAGTGCTGGCCCATAACTTCAGGATGCAGAATAGGCCACAGACATCTACCTGGCCTGTGGTGGTAACACAGGCCACAGACTGAGACATGGTCTTTGGCAGCAGAATGAACCATGAACATTAACATGTCCTTCCATGCTGAGATTTCATGATCCCGACTCCAGCTTATTTTATTTGTTGTAGATCTGTTTTGTAAAAGAATCGTCCAACAACAACAAAAAAATAGATGTCAGAATATTTCCCAAGATTTGCTACTTCTGGGACCCTGGGATGTCCCCAAAAGGCTAACAATGAGAATTCAAATTTATGTTTTTTTAAGCAGACTTATTCAGCACTAGTGAGAAGAGATCAAGATGGAGGAAAACGAAGTTCACAAATGGTGAACCCAAAACCATTTTCTATGAAGCACCACTCACTTCAGCAGGAAATATTGCTGTTCATGTAAAAAAAAAAACAATCATTCCTGTTAGAAAATGAAAGCCAGTTTCAAAGCATGAAGAGATTTTCAGATAGACTTTGAGTAACTTACAATGACATAAAAATACATTACAGAATTTGCATTTAGACTTGAGACTTTCACTTAGAACTTTAATGCCTTTGACATAAAGACTTGGAAACTAATTGCAGTGAGAATCAGGCAAAGGCACATTGACTTTTGTTTCCCCATAAATATTATGCTAGAATTTTCTAGGAGGCTCACTTGTAAAGCTGTTCACACCTACTGCACGTAGTTCTGTAGAGTATATCAGGAGGCCTGCAGCAAGTGTCTCTTGCCACTTCCTCAAAGGTATTGTCAAAAGAAAATGGATTGTGGGAGAGAAGAGTGAAATGAAGCTACTTCTGCATCTCAGTCCATTTTCTTCTTCAAGAAAACAGAACTTGAGCTACTTTTCACTAACTCTCATATTAGTTTCATTGGTATATTTTACCAAATGGCTTCAATTTTGTCATAGACTTGAGAAACAGATGGAAATTTCTGAAAGCTAATTTTTCAATAAACTGTTTCATATATCTTTCTTACCCTACTATATATCAAGAAGGAAAGGAAAATGAATATACTATCAAATATAAACCAGACGGCAGCAAGAAGCATAGGAAGATGGCTAGAGAGTTAAACCTGGTTAATGAAGTCTTGTGTATCTGAGAGAGCTGCCTCTTTTCAGCTGACATATGGAGAGACTATATATTAAGTGCACACAATCATAATAAATATACAGAGGAAGGAGAAGCAATGTCTCAAGTCATCTACCCCTACCGATGGCAATTAACCAGAGTAACTGGTTATAACAAGATAGTTTAATAAAAATGTTAGTCCTTTAGTGTTAAGAATAGAAATTACTCTTTACATTTTCTTAGCACTAGTAGACTTGGAGACTACAGTCTACACAAAGGGTTGGGCACTTGTTGCTCACAGCCTCTTCTTGCTAGATGTCTGTTTTTCTAAATATAATTGGTTTAAATGCTGTCTGTCTACTGATGCTAGATAAAAGATCCCACAAGATGCATCTGATTTTAATCTGATATCTTCATGTGCTGGCTAGTTCCATGTTAACTTGACACAAGCTATCAGCATCTCAAAGACAGAAACTTCAATTGAGAAAATTCCCTCATAAGGTCATGTTGTGGGCAAGCTCATGGTGCATTCTTTTAATTGATGATTAATGGGCATAGGTTCATACACAGGTGCTGGTTTTACCCACTTGGCTGGTGGTTTTCATTGCTGTAAGAAAGCAGGCTGAGAAAGCCATAAAGAAGAAATAACTAGGCAGCACTCCTCTAAACCTCTGCATCAGTTCCCATTGCCAAATTCCTGCCTTGAATTCCTGCCCTGCCTTCCCTGGATGATGCAGTACAACTCTGAGATAAAATAGACCTGTTCCTTCCTAAACTGATACAATCACAGTTGCTTTATTGCATCAGTGTCTATGCAGACCAAGATATTTAGCTCGCAGATAATAAAAATGAAGCCTGAAAAGATAAACTAACATTTCAAAGCATGAACCTAAGTGTCTAAGTTGTTATGAATATCTGAGAAGAAATTAATAACATAAGTAATGAAAACTAGGACCTTAAGGGAGAAAGGATGGAATCATTACTTGCTGGGCTAAGTTATGAAAGCATATTAAGTCTTGAATAATTTATAGAAGATCATAAGGAGAAATGAGAGGGTAAACCATAGACAAACTTGAGATAAGGTAGAGAGCTGTCCTTCATATATTTATACAAAATTATGAAAGTTTGAGGGAAAGACGATTGTGGACACATATAGGATTAACAGGGTAGTTACTGATGGTGAATTGTTAATGATTAACAAAACTTGTGGGGCAGAGAAAGCACGTGGGCCATCATAAGTGTGTTCTAATAAAAGTTCATCTAGTTACTTCTTAGAGTCCTGGTTCTTGTATCCTTGAATGTAATGATGGAGTTGTTACAAAGAAGAGCCAGATAGGAAGAATACTTAGTGTGTATATTTTACAAGACAGAATGAATCAAATTTGTAACCAATGTAGCAAATAGTATTCACTTATTCTCTACAAGTTTTGGTGGGGTTTGTGCATTTTCTTTTGTTGTTGTTGTTACAGTATAAAGTTGAGCAGAATTTTTCCTTGTTCTTATTGAGATAGTCAGTGACAAAATAAAATTTTCTGTGCAAAGAACAAATTGTAAGTTGCCATAACAACACATTTTCTTAACTAAACCTTCTGGCTTGTTTATTCATAGATCTGACTTATATGCATTCCATATGTATAAATATTATCCCTTTAGACATATGAAAAGGTAGAGATCTCAGGGCTTCCTAAATACACAGAAGTATAACTGCTTCCTTCTGGTTAAAAGAGAGGGATATAGTAATCTGCAAAGAGTAGAAGACCACATAGTGTTGTCTCCACTCATAAGAGTTAATTGTGCTAACCTATCAATCACCTGGCTAGGAGTTCATTCCTCGGGAAATATAATTCACCTGAAGATTTGCTGAGGATCGGGAGAATAATTACCTAAATTTATCCTCAACATAGTCACATACAAAGCTTCCATCAAGCAGCACGGTCCATTTTCTTGAGTTTTAAATCAGAAAAGCTTCATCATAATCATCGTTAATCCTGTCCTTTACATGATACCAAAAAAATCACCCACACACTCCTACCCACATACACACATACACTCATTCACTTCTACATATGTACACATATTTACATAGTCATACACCTACACACATGCACATACATATTCACACACTTGTATACACACTTACACACAAACATTCATACATCTACATGCACATGCACACACACATATACATACACGTACATGTGTGCACAGACATTTTATAAATTACATTTTTATGAACACCAACATGGTTTTTCTCAGAGTCCTTTCATAACAGTCCTCCTATCATTCATTTGTCTAATTAAAATAATAATAATAAGATTTTTTCCCTTGAGGTTGTTGCTTTATATACTCTTTGTAAAAGGCAGATCACATCAACAGTAGTTATAGTGGGGGGGGGCAGACCTGATAAGAGGTTGGTATGTCAAATCAGTTAGAGACAAAGTCTGAGAAGAGAGCAAGGGAGGTGTGGACTTGTCACTTAGATTTGATCCTGACAAAAGAGACAACAGGAGTCTATCAGTACTAAAAGCAGAAGTAAAGAAAAGCCATTGATTAGTTTCATGGTCTTCAGAGCACTTCCTGTACATGCTAAGTGAAACTCTTTGAAAGCCAGCAGCCGTGGGGGACCTCCCAATGGGTTCCTGCAGTGACAGATCTACATCAAACCAGTGAGACTATTCATTTCCTTTCATTTATTGACACAGTGCGTGTTACTCATCTCAGTATCTTTTGTACTTAACTGAAGGCTTTTTTACACAGCTGTTTCTCAATAAAATTTAGTGGATTCAGATAAACTGGGGAGGCTCTAAATGAAATAAATGACAACATTTTACTACTTTTATGCCATGTTCAAATACTTTGGAAAGTCAGTAACTTTGCTTTCATATTTTAAAAGATTTATTTATTATTTTAAGCCATAACTAGGTATATATGTGAGCATGTGTGCATCAAAGTGCTGGCATTCTCTGGGCCCAGAGGCCTCAGATCTCCTGAATCTGGAGGCACAGATGGTTATGAGCTGTCTGATATGGATGCTGGGACCCAAGCCTTGGTCCTCTGGAAGAGAAGCAAGAACTCTTAAGCATTGAACCATCTTTCCACACTGATTTTACTTTTAAAATTATGTGTCTCTTTATTAATGTAGACATCTACACATGTCAGGATAGGGTGTCAAAATCCCTAGAGCTGTAGTTGCAGGGGGTTATTAGCCCCCAAAATGGGTGCCTGAGACAGAGAGTGCCAGTCTACTGCAAAAACAGATAGGAAAAAATCCTTATCACTGAAACACCTTTCCAGCCCTACTTTCAGACTCTTAACTATCTCCATTCTAGCATATCACATAACACACAGACACACAGACACACAGACACACACACACACACACAAACACAATAATGAGCTATAAAAATAGATGAAAGCCAAGAAAATTCACATGAAAGAAATATAATTTGTTAGAACTTAAAAACGGAGATAAAATAATCGTCACTAAAGTTATTTGCAAATTTGCAAATAAAAAGATTCAGTAAGAACCAACTTTAATTTTTAAAATTTTGTTTTTTAAGACACAAGCTTCCAGTCCCACTGGACAGTTTTTCAGTTTGTAATTCATCCAGCATCTAAGTGACATTTCACACTATGAAGCAATTTGCCTTTCTTAGAGTCCTCTTGCTTTAAGATTTATCAGACATGAAATGTTCTAGCTTCCTTCCTCCTTCTTTGGCTATTTCTCCACCTGCCCTTTAAAGTCAGGGTCATTGAAATCTTATCTGATGCTCCTGTTCAGAGGGAAGTTCTCTACTTCCAGGAATCTGGCTATAGATGGAATGTCCACAGTGATTTTTTTTTTAAGATGCATCATGGTCTGTCTTCTTATTAGAAAATAAAATAACTTTTCTTCATGCTCATATAATCAATTTTGCCTCTTCAAAAGCTTTTTTTAGAAAACTATAGATTATAACAATTGCCTCTTTCTTTAGTCTTCCTCCAAACTTACCCATATTTCCCTCCCTGAAGTGTTAATAATTGTTAAAGTTTCTGCTTTAGAGTTTTAGAATTATAGCTTTAAATTTTTGACATATACATAAATGTTTGTATCTTAATTTTAGACACTCCAGAATTCCCCTTAAGCAGCCTACTAAAAATAAACTTGCTTTTCTTTTTGTACACCCATCTCTTCCCCTTCTGTAACTCCTCAATACAATTAACAGTACATATTTGCAGCCTGGAAGAAACTGGGAGTCACAGTTGACACATCTGTCTTCAATTCCCAGGACATCCAGCAGACCACAATGAGCCATCGGTTCTGTCAAAATCATACCTCATACTCGCCAAACATATTGACAGCTAGCAACACTACTACTATTGCTTCTTAGATTTTTTTTCTGTATGTATGTGTGTGTGCGCATATGCATGCTTGTGCATGAGATTGTAGATGCCTGCTGAAGACAGAAGAGGGTGGCAGATATCCCGAAGCTGGAGTTGCACATGGTGTGGAGCATTCACACCCATGTCGGTGCAACAAAATTCATAATTTATTCTCTATGCATCACAAGGAGTAGCCAAATTCTTAAAATTTAAGTCATGTAGGTTTCTGATAAAAATGCTTTGAAAATAAACCCCCCTTTGACTTTGGATGACCAAAGCCCCAAAAAACTCTTTGCTACATCTATTTCAGCTTCTTTTCTTGGTCACATTCCCTGAATTTCTGTTTCTCCTGAGCCTCTTCTAATTATTGATAAAAAAAATCCCTCAAGGGAGAGAAAAATGTGTAATGTGGGAAGTATCACACTTGAGGTAACATAGTCTTCATAAAGAAAGTGTGACCATTGGTTGTGATGAGAAGGTTTCATTGTAATGACACACAGTGACTGCCCCTGAGAATAACCAGTCTCAGCAGCGCACCAACAATGGACTAGTAGCAACAAGGCCCGGCAACAGAGCTAACAGGTGGTCACAAGCACACAAATGTCAGTGCAGTACTTGAGTGTGAAAAGATCCTGAGACAAAGAAAATGCCAAGTGGAGACAAAAAGACTCTCTGAACTTTTGTTTACCATCTTGAGAGACTGGACATATTTTTCCTTGACCTTGGGAAATGTATAGGAAACAGGAACTAGACACTTCAGAAAACTTTAATTCCTGGAAAATATTTAATGTAGGAATCAAGAACATTCTCTCGAGTTTTTGTTTGTATTATCGGTAGGACAAAAGAAGGTTTGACTTTCATAACACAGACACAAGTGGGAAACAGAACGAGAACTATGCACAGCAAATGAAATGAGGTGTTATATAACCAAAGAGAGAAAGCCACATAAAGGAAGAAAGCTAAGATTTAGTAGGAAACTTCCACCTGAGTCTAAGGTTATTATGAACTGAAAGGTCTTATGGAAAATCAATGCAAATTTAATAATTTATTTTATTATTTTCATTTTATTGGCTATTGTATTTTAATAAATACATTTTATAAGATTTATTATTTTATTATAATAATAAAATTATTAATAATAACTGTACTACAGAACACTTTCAAACAAGAGATCAGTATTTTATTACACTACACTAGATTTATTAATTTATTTCCTATAAATATGAGGTTGAGGATTGTGTTCTTTTTAATTAAGCAACTTCATTTTATAAAACAAATAAATGTACAGATTTTAAAAGCATTTTTGCATAAAACTATATGAATATATTTTTGTCAGTACTTGATTCTTTTTAAAGGTTTGATAGTATGCATTGATAACTTACTAGATACAATCAGCATAAAGGACGTATGAAACAATTCATAACATGGAAATAGTCAAAGTTTCTTGGTGTGTAAAGATTAAACATAATGATTTTTAAATACCAAGGATTGCCACAAGGCTGCATTCTTAGGTCTTGAGTTATTAATTATTTAAGGTCTAGGTGTACCACAGGCTGAGAGGATGCAATACACTTATTCTTTTTTTCTAAGAAGGACCGAGGCTTCCACATTTTGGCCTTGCTTCTTTTTGAGCTTCATATATCTGAGAGTTGTTTCTTGGGTATTCAGCATAATAAGCATTAAATAACCTTTTGTTTCTCTTTAAAATGTTAATAGATAATAATATATTCTAATTTCTATCAATGCTATCCCCTTTTTAATTTCATTAATGCTCTTGAACACCTCAGTTTTTTAAACAAAAATTAAGGTTTCGTTGATGTTTTTCCATGAGTAATTGCATGTGAAAAGAAGATAACAGACTGATAGAGTGTAATACAGGTCTGCTGACAGACACCAGCTTACATGATGCAGGCTCAAATTTTTAAAAAGTTGCCCCTTGCATTATTTCTTGAGTTAGCGAGATGGCTTGCGAATTATAAAGTCCAAGAATGTTAAGGTTGATAAAGTAAATTATTGCAATGATCACAAACAGCAAACACGATCTATTGTACTATATAATAACATTATAAACTATACAATTATTTGTAGGTTTCAGTGTGTTACACATCATGCAAGACTTCAAAAGAAATCTGTCTCTGATCAAAGTTTTTCCAAGAAGAATTAGACTATATTTTCATATCAGGTATATTTTCTCATACCCATTAGAAAGAAAAGTAAGAGAAAAAAGGATTTTGCACTTGAGAGTCATTTTAACACACACATTAAATAATCTATGCTATCTGTACTACTTATTACAATTATATATCTATATGCATTCATTAAATCATAAGAGTAGAAACATTCATCCAACTATCTTAAATTAAAATCTAATTAAAACTCCTACTCACATATAATGTATTGTCCAGGCTTAAAAATAACATTGGCTAAAATTCAGACTTATCTTTCAAGTGCTACTTTAAAAGATAAAGATAGGAACAGCATGCTGGTAAAACGTTAGCACATTCCTCCTCTCAATTTAGTAAGAGTTGTTACTACTCGAATTTATGTACATCTCCCATAGGGTACCTATTTATCCAGTCTAGCAGTGGCAAATATAGATGTCAATTGTGTCTTCACATGATTGTATATTGGAACAAGTTTTTGACCAACAAAGACTCATCAGAGTCTCACGGCGTGTTCTTGTGTGTCTGCTCCCTGTGTAATCACAGTATTAATTATGATCTCAAACAGATAGGAAGATTCATATGTGTCAGTCCTCAAGAGTACTGTGGTGTGAACTGTGAGTTGGAGATTGATGAAAGTGCATCCCAGCCATCTTTACATGGTGTCAGGATGCTCTTGGGATTTACCTCTGTGACTAAGCACCTGGATTCCTTGGAGATCACTGTGAACTCAGCTTTAATTAATGTGTTAGTCATCTATGTCTCCATAAAGTTCTAGGTGTGAACGGAGGAAACAGCTTTTCTGACTCTTTAATGGTATCCATCTCCAAACTCATCAGTACTGTTTGTAACATCAGCAGTGACCCACCATTGTACAAAGAGCACACAAGAGGACAGGGTGGTACCATGACCAGCAAATGGCAATTCCTCTTGTTACCTTGAACTCTTCTATTTCCTAAGTATCTAAAAGCCTATGTCCAACAATTCTTATTTCCCTCAAATTATTGGCAATAATATCTAATCCTTTCTTTCTTCTACAAATAATGTACAATTATATGCCAAAGAGACAAAAGAACCATCCTTCCTCAAGATATCACTGCCCTAAACACTAAAGCATTTTGTTGTATCCTTATCTACTGTCCTGACACAATGGAGTTACCATAATATTCAAACAAGGCTCATGTGGTCTTTGGATTCCAACCCACTTCAGCTTTCTAAATTTCTCAACACTCTTAATATTTCTTTGCCTCTCTGCTATCCTCTACCCCAGAAACCTCTCTGCCAGCCTTCTCTGTTCCATCACTCTGGGCTCTTCTTTTTTAGTTCATCAGACACTGGATTTCTCATGCCTTAGTTTCAGTGCTTTTCTTATTATTTTTAATACTATCCATCTTCAGCTTTTATTGGTTTTCTGTCCTAAGATCAATACACCCACTTGCTCACACTGTCATTTATCTTTATTGGGCAGTGGGTGGGGTTGTCAAAGACCAAATCTGAGGCCTCACATCTACTAAGTGAACATTGTGCCACTTAGCTGCATTCCTATCCCTCATCTGGAGTTTTTCATCTTACAGATATCTTCACAATGATTAAAGGAAATACGCTAAAGTTTTAAATCATTTTTCCAGCATTAATATTTGGAATATTTGTGGATAGATAATTTAATTTAAATTAACTCAATTTAATGTAAAGAGCAATAAATCACAAACATTCAGGAAATTGTTTTGCTAATTCTTCGTTTTGCCTTTTTCTGACTATTAAATTTTCTGTTCCTAGGCTTCACATCACTTTAGTTTGTCATTCCTTTTGCTGGCTATAGTTTTTATAAATTTCTCATGCTCCTGATTCCTGTATCCATATTCTGACCCTTACAAAACACAATTTTAGTTGTTAAATAGTTATGTAGATATTATCAGACTTTTGGTTTGATGGGGAGCAGAGTCTTTGTCTGTTTTACCCATGGACAAAGCCTCAGTACTTAACAATTTGTTCAGAAAATTTTGATAAATGAGACATTCGTTATACATAACCAAATAATAACTTGAAGCACTATTCTCCTTTGGAAATATGTAGACTACAGTTTCAATATAACTGTGTTCTATAGAGATGACAATGAGGGAGAGTAAAACTTTGTCTTTTTTATATAATTATCTAGAATTTCAATTATTTCATTTAATTTCTCAATTCTCTCAGTGATTCTTGAGAAGCATTTGCAAAATAAATTCCATTCTTGCAATGCATTGCCAGTTTTGGACTTCAAGTAAATCTCAGGGATGTGGATGAACCATGACAAGGCAGTGTGATTGTAACAGAGAGCATGGGCTGAAATGAAATATCTCAAAGAATTTTTTTTTGCTACTTAAATGCAATGATTTCATGTTTTAACATTTTAAAAACCAGGATCCATCTTGAAGCCAAAGGGTTCCATAGTTTTGGCAGTGATATTTTCTAATTTGAGGTTTAGGAAATAACACTGCTTAAAGATACAGTATTTTTATTCAGCATACCATCCCCAAATAGTATCAAAAGAAGTCTGGGGAATAAAAGAGAAAGAGTAAAAGTGTTAAAAAAGAAACATTCTATATTTATATATATACCCTTCACTATCCAGTGCTTTATTGTCTTCTGATAGAGTCCCTTATAAATGTATGTGCCTCACTTTTTGTGTTAGCTCCTTTTCCATGGCTGATAGAAAATGTCTACCAAGAAGCAACTTAAAGGAAGAAGGCTATATATTGAGTTATAGAATGAGAAGGTATAGTTCTTGGTATCCAAGGCATAGCAGCAAAAATAGCTCACATCTGACATTAGGAGAACTTGCTCACATCTTGGTGGTCAGAAAGCTTGGAAAAAGGCTGGTACTCCAATTCTCTTTCCCCCTCAGTCTCCAGTCTGAAAATAGAAACCACGTTGAAGGTACATCCTACACTTACCTCAGTTGACCCACTCTGAAAAAATGCTTACAGATACACCCAGAAGTGTACCTCATTGATTTATGAGGAATTTCTTACTCCAATAAAAATGACACTGAGAATTAACCATAATTCCCAAGAAATGAGACTACACATTATTCAGGCTTTTGTTCCCTAGTGCTAAGCACTTAATATAAGCTCAAACTCATTTGTTCAAGTAAATTAAACCTAATAGCTTTGACTTCTACACAAAGGACAGCAAACAGTTTGTTCAGATAAATTTGTTAGGTACTTCACAAAAGTATATCGAGCTCTTCAGATAAGGGACATTGAGTTTCTTGAGATACATGATTACTTTCTAAGTCACTAATGCACTTATCTCCTGAATGTAGTAATTATCAAACAAGGAATTGCTGGTAGAGAAAATAATTAAAATCTATGGCTCTGGGGCACCAGACAAAGCCAGATGCCCTAAAACATTTGTTAAAATATAGATACATTTCTACCAACAAAGTTAATTTTGTTAATTGTCACAGAAAGAACACACATTTTTAAAGGTTTCAAACTCCAGGAGCTTCTGAATGTGGACACAGCATTGCAAACAGCAGCAGTGATGGAACAGAAACACACTGAATCTCTGTCAACCATACCTTGCTTAGTAATAAGATTGAGGATAACATAGTGTGCCTACTAAAACAGTGCAGACAGACATTGAGCAGTTGCCATATACCAGGAGGCTCAGAAAGAAAAAAAAATAATTTACCACATAAAGTGTTATAAGGAAGATTTTCAAGACCAAGGATATCACCAGACAAAGACAAAAATAGATATGAATGACACATACACCAAAAAAATAGCAAAATAAAAGTTAAAACGAATGGGGGGGCAGAACTAAATTAGGGTTAATCTTGAATCACAATGATGTACTGTGAAATCACTGATGTGTCCATTTATATAATGCATTAACTATGTGAAATTCACTACATCTCACACACACACACACACACACACACACACACACACAAACACACAAACACACGAAAGAAACCATTTAAACATCAATCCCTTATTTTTCTATCTTTGGTGAAAGAAGCAGTCATAATATAAAACACAACTTTAAGGAACAACAGAAAGACTCATTTCGCACTATATTAAAGTAAGACTGGAAATTGAAGGGTGACACTCAGTTCAACCCTGTCCTCAGCAAACCTGAATTTTAAATTCACAGCTGAAAGTTATGTCAGACTTTGGAAAAGTTTTTCTCAAGATCTTAACAGTGAGACCATTTGCAGATGCTATTTCCTTCCCAAACTATCCATAGGAGATCAGAATCAAAACCACAAAAGAATCCATTTGTGCTACCAGAATCCCAGAAGCCATCCTGAGTAATGCCTGAAAACTCATGCAAGGTATCAAAGACCTGCAAGAGATGTATTAGAAGACTCATGGGGCCTTTGTGCATAACCGAGATCAGAACCAGAGATGCCTCTAGGAAAGAAGAAGAAAAAGAAAGGATCCTTTGATCATGGGCCCATTGTTCACAAACTTGAGTCTAAGCTTATGAGTGGCTTGGCTTTTTCTCCCACTTTCTCCCTATCTTATTTTTAAACTTAAAATTACCCTACTTAAATATTAATAGTAACAACTGAAAACTAGCTAAGAACAGGAGCTTAAAAGGTCACTTTTCCATAGTAAAATGTGCTAAACAATTATCATGAGTTAACCTTGTATTAGATGATTTGACAACATGCACACATTGTACAAATAGACCTGGTTTCAAAAAGCTTCAATTTAGATAATACATGATCAATGAGAAGAGATTATTAAATTACACACTAAGTAGAAATTTATAATTATATAAAACTGTATAGGAACAGAGTGAAAGATAAAGAGGAGGAGAACCAGTGGAAGACAGATCAATAGATTCCATAGACCATTCAGAGAAGCCACACTGATGTGGTAATTTGAGCAGACTAGATGAAGGCATATACACCAGGGGCTTGGTTATTTGGTAGAAGAACACATTGGATGGAAGAAGAGTCAAAGTTAGTACATTTAGACATCAGAAAGATGATAGCTGTGTTAGGGTAGTAGACAATACCGTCCTTTGCAAAAATCATTGTAAAGACCTTTAGATTTCCTCCAAGAGAAGAAGAAAAATCATGGACAACTAGTTCTAAGCAAATGAGCAAATAGATCTGAGCTATGTTTTACAGGGAAACCCTGGTTTCTATATTTAAAATACAATTATCTGGAATATTTTTCAGTTATCCGGATACAAAATAAGAGTAGTGGACATTTGGGCAGAGATAATACAAAGGATAGAGAGGAGTCGACTTTGAAGACAGTGTTGATGGATGCCATGGGATACTCAAATTGGCCTTTGAGGAAAGGAATAAGACATAAATACAAGCTTTTTCACAATACATTGAGGGAGGAGAGTTTTCATTGACTCCATGAGAAAATGACCTGCTGCAGAGTGAGGGTGACAGTTTCACAGGTGCTAAGTTTGAAGTGTCCATGTTCTGCATAGGGAGTTGTTGCTGGATCACAGAATTTACATATCCGGAGTTCAGAAGACAAGTCAAACTTGGGAATATTGTTTAGTTAATATTAGCTTGCATCTGGTGCTGAAAGGAAGAAAGAGTTTTGAGAGGACTGAATTTACAGGTGAGACAAGTAAGAAAAATAGAGCAATACCTCAGGCCAGAGTTTGGCATCTACAACATTGAAAACCAGAATAAGAGGGGGTAAAGAAATCTGGCAAACTGCAACAAGCATGAGAACTTCAGGAAGAAGGGATGGGCAAGTGGGAAATCTGACAGTGGTTTTAACAAGGTAGGAATAATTGATAACCTCGGAAAAAGCAGGCTTTAGAAAGTTAACAGTAGATAAGCATGAGAAAATATAAAGTAAGTTTAAGAATAAAACAAGACTTTGGGGAAGTTCTGAGGACAATGAGTTCAGGCAACTCTTGAACTGGAGTGAAAACATTAGAAAACTGAGAAGTTAAGAATAAAGGTTTCTCAGTCCTTAGGAGGCAGAGGCAGGCAGATCTCAGTTTGAGAAGAGCATGGTCTACAGAGTGAGTTCAAAGACAGCTTGGCTCCACATAAAGCAAAGAAAGAAACAAAGAATAAATGTTTTGCTCTTAAAAACTGAGATCTGAAAAATAAGGGTATTTACTCAAATGAAGTCTAACCATAAGAAGAGGGATGGGAAACTCCTCAGCGATTCTCTGGGTAGATGTAAGAGGGTAAGGGAGATGATAAAACAAGAGAAACTTAGGAAGAAGGACACAGGTTTCTGTCTACAATCTGTAAATTAAAGAAACTATATTCAGCAAGTGACATGTGACTCCAGGAAATGTGTTCTGAGTACTTCAGACATGTCAGTGATATATCACACATACGATTATCATTTAAGAGCAGGAAGGTTCATCCATGATTTTGACAGAACAACTTGAAAAACGGAAAAAAAAAAAAAAGAAAAAAAAATAGGCATTTAAAAAGTGATTAGAAAAAAAATTAAAAATTAAAAAAAAGTGATTAGCTTGTAGCATAAGACATCTCATGGAAATTTATCGATATAAAAGGATATAAAAGTAAAATTAACATAGTTTTCACAAATATTTTTATTTTTTATTTTTTGTCAGGATAATACAGTGATTTAGGCAAAGAAGTGTGGATGGTATGATGGAGGTTGGTTTTAATGCCAGTTGGCCATAAATTAAAATCACCTTAGCTAAGTATGGAACCTGAACTGTAGAATCATCCTGTTTGCCTTATTGATCCAGAAAGACTATCCAAGTATAGGCAGAACCTTCAGTAGCAGCCCTGGTTTAAAAGAAGAGACCATGATAGAAGGAAGGTTATCATCTTCCCTCTGGCCTGCCCATCTGTCCTGCACACTGCTGAACTGGTACAACCTGTGGCTGCTCCTGCTGCTTCCATAGCTGATAGCAGAACCAGCATCCAGACTCCATCACTGACTGAGAATCAGGTCTCCGAGAACATTCCCAGCTTTAGGGGCCAGACAGAAACTGCTGAATCACTCATTCAGTCCACAAAACTGAATGACTAGTGAGTTCTTGTCCTCACTGAGTTGACATGGCCAATGTAGATCTACACCAGTGTGCAGAAACAACCTGGCCTCAAGGACCAAGAAACTACTGAGTTGTCAGCCTCTTATATGCAAGGGAATGGCTGTTAGTTTCTTTATTTAAGACTATTGAAGACATTCTCACAAGCTCATCTTATTTCTTTGTGTAAATATTTCTGACTACAGCAGTGTGTGTTTATAAAGGTAGTTGTAAAGACTTATTATGGAGTTATACTAAGTAAGGTTGCATATGTAGATTTGAAAGAAGGTCAGCTGACTATAGGTCAAGTTGAATGAAATATTTATTATAACATATGAACAGCTGTTGGACCCCAAGATAGGGAAGGATATGAACTAGAAAAAAAATGGGAAATGCTAGTCAGAGTAGAATACAGATATATGAGATTAAATTTTTAAAGTTAATATGAAAATGCAAATGGAGAATATCTAGATGAAGACAAATTATTTCAAGCAACCAGAAATATCAAATACAGACTCAAAAAAAGTGTGACTGAATACTCAAATATTGTTAATCAACCAATCAATAAATTAATCAATGATATATAGTCATTTTCTCTTGCTCTTGAACTCATTTATACATATTCACACACACACACACACACACACACACACACACACACACACACACACACACACACAAATTTAAAGTAATTGCCTTACCCAGTGAGTTTAACTGCATGTGTCCGAAGTTTTTTATACTTTTCTGTTTCTTCATTTGTACTGACAACATGTCTGTATATTCCTGACTTATAATAGAAGAAATCTTCATGGACTTGCATTATGGCTGAAATAAACCCAACAGGATAAACACCACAGTTACTAAAAAGCCTCTTTAAAGAGCTAGGTGAGAAATCACACCTAATTTTGCTCTTAATAGCTACTCATAAACTTCTTCTATTCCTTTAAAAACAAACTAACTGCAGGTACTTAGATTATTACTTATGTATAGGTTTTATATTTCAAATGCCTTTCAAACCTTCTCTTGTTGAATTGTATTTTTTAAAAAAGTCATCTGCAAAAGAATATTCTGTCAGGATTTTATCCTTACCACTCTGAAGAGCTGAGTCTGCATTTCACTCTTTGAAAACCAGAGCCTGTGTTTCATGAAATGTTCCTTGGCTCCTCACTTAGTTTCTGTGTTTTCTTTCACAAAGAGCTTTGTGGAAAAGCTTGTGCAACTCAGGTTGAAGACATCAAACTTCTCTCTCAGGAGCGATAAATGAAAGTGGGGTTTTTTTTTTGGTTTTTGTTTGTTTGTTTGTTTGTTTGTTTTTAATTGGGACCAGATATGAACACTGTGGTAGCTAAGAACAAAGCTTACCTCTGTTAGCTCAACATGGATTCCAAGTAAGTCCAAATGAAGGTCACTGGCATTTGCTATATTCTACAGCAAAGCTCATGCTGCAGAGGGAGATGTGCCTTTTCCTGTTCTGTTTTTAACTTTGTTCTTTAGCATGCAGATCCTTTGGGGGGACTGTAAGTGTCATTGGAATCTAAGTCTCCTTTATCCACTAAAAACACATCCCCGCAGGGTTTTAAGAATTTTCAGACTGTGCCTTATGCAAATGTCTGCCTTCTGTAGGTCTTAGAGAAATGCTCACATAGTTATTTATTCAGCGTTCAATCCATTTGACATTCTTTTGTCCCAAGACAAAAAGAAATACTGGAAGTTAAATCAGTCTACAGCAAGTAGAAAATCAAATCACGTCTACAGCAAGGACCAAATAACATTCTCTTCATTCACCAAAGATTATGGTATTCACAGGATTTCCAGCTCTCTATAACCATTGACTCTTTTAGCTCTCAGCACTCAGCACTGCTTAAGTACTAGGAAACAACTTTTGTTCTTTTTGTATGATCACCGCTAGAAAACACTGCCAGCTAAAGCCAAGGGTAAGATCCCATCATGAGTAATCAGAGGTCAGTTGCTGACATTTAACCCGGGCAGGAGAATCTACCAGCTTTGTGAATGTGCAAGAAAGTGCTCTGCACTCTAACCCTTGAAAAGTTGCACACAGTCAACTATTGAACAGAACCATGAGATATATGAGGTCAAAAGAAAGTAGCCCTGGTTCCTGTTTTGTCTTAACTCTGGCTAAGGCTGGCAGGAGAGACGTTCTCATCAAGTCGAAAATGAGAATGCACTGATTTGAATTTTTATTTTATAGTCTGGAAAATTTATATTTTAATTTTATTATGTGAAATCTACACAAAAAAATAACATATGGCCACAAAGTCAACCTCAGTTTTACATAACTTTAAAAAACGGCCATCTAAATTTATTTTGGTTGAGAGCCTGAGTCAGAGGGTTAGTATTACAATGATTTGGATATTCAGAATGATGTAAGTCAATTTTGTTGCCTAATGAATTGCTAAAATCATTTAAGAAGAAAATGTCAAAGTGGGGGTCATAACTTGGTCTTTAATCAAAATATCTCCTTTCTTTCATATTGCTTTCACAGAAACTGCTACATAAGGCACATAGTAAAATTACCCATCAATTCCCACAGTTGTAATGGGCAACAAATTTCACACGTTTAAGAGGAAAGAAGCAAATCTATTGGTTACAAAGTTAATGCAAATTTTCAATATTTTTTTAAAATTAAATTTAGGATATGATTATGTAAGCTCTGATTTCTTGATGAATATTTTGACACAGTTATTAAAAAATCCATGGTTCCACCTATATTAATACTAATTGGACCAGCATTTAGGAATAAAAACAACTGGCAAATATTCCTTCATATGCATAGAAAGTGTTTCTAATCTCTGTCCCCCTGTATTGACATTATACTCAGGCTTCACTGTTTATAACTCGAATTCCTATTTCATACCTCATTGGTTTGTTTCCCTATGCACTTCGGAGAAAATGCTACAAAGAAAATAAATTTTGTGTATTCATCTTTATTAACATTATTTGTCTGAGACAAATTCCAATAAAGGAAAAAGATCAGATATACCTTAAGGTCAAAATCTATATTTACTAAGCCACAATATAATTATATTATTTAATAGTACTTTACTACCAATAACAAATTTACAAATTTAGGTTTCTTAAAATAGTTTTGTAAAACATAAAAGTCATCCTAGTTTGTTTGATTTTCCTTGACCTAATATAAAAAGGAAACTATATACTTTGTTTCTAGTAATACTGCTTTATATTTTGTCAATGCACCTTTAAGGACACCTAAATTAAAAGTGATTACATATCTTTTTTATGTGTGATTTTTACTTGTGACTATGTGAATAATGTAAGCTCCATTGAATTAATAACTGCATGTCATATGTGCTCATCATGTGTCCATGATAATTCTGAAAAGACTTAGCTGACTTTCCTTAAATGTGTCCTTAATACTTAAAAATTCAACTCATAAGCAGTGGTCTTCTTAAAGTAAATGCAAGCTCATGATATGCTTTTATGAACCAACCTTCTGTGATCACACGGGCTAGAAGTGGTGAACCTTATGAAGATGTCTAAGATTTTCTCTTATATTGAGCTCCTTGGATGACATATCATGCAATGTTGTTTACTATAGGAATTCACAATTTAAAATGACATTTTGTCTCGGCTTACCTTGAACTGGTCCATTTTGTATGATTTCTCTCATAATTTCAGTTTCCTGGAATGAAATATATCAGAAAGCATCAATGAGAACTACTAACGCTAATATCTGGTGTGCACGAGCTGCTATGCAATCAATTTTGCGATTGCATAATTCTCAGTGACTTGGCCACTTTCAGTGCAGCACCGTAGTTCTGCTTTGAACTGGTTGTATGCGCTATACTGCATGGGTGAACATGTGTCCATTTGCTCTATTGATTTCTATTACAATAATTTTGAAGTGGAATGGTGTAACATTTTGTGGGGATAGAGAAAATAGTAAAGGCAAGTTAAAAAACCTAGCTAGTGAATATTCATGTTATCCCTGAACTTATGATCACAACAAGAGCAGCTATACCAAGGAACAAATGAGTAAGGCTCAACCACACCTTCATTATGAATATTGCCATGTTTCAGTCAGTGTTCTCTCAGTAGGGAGGCAGTTTATTCATTATTCATTATTCTTCCATTCCTTCATACATACATACATACATACAAAGTGCATATTTCAAACTGTGATAAAAACTAATTTGGATGTTTCATCATCTATAAGATAGTTACATGTTGGTGGTATAGACAGCCTATGAATCAGCTAACATAATATCGTACAATATGCTCTATTATAGGTAAATAATAAAGGGCCATTGATTAAAAACATGAAAGTTTCCTAATTCTACTCAGAAGTACAATAAAGAATCAGGAAGTTTTGCATAGGTCTGGACAGTTGGGTGACATTTCTCCAGATGGAAAGGTGAATATTCATTTGATTCATGCAAATTATTTCCTATATCAGTAAAGAATATTGAGAAGAAATAATATATCTGGACAATAGAAAATGATCATATGCACCAATACCATGGTGGGTGAGTAGAGGATTAAATACTGGCAAGACATTAATTTCTGTAAGCTATACGTCAACCATATATAAAAAGCCAATACGCCAAAATAAAAACACTGAGTTATGATCTAGAGAGAAATGGTAGTAACCAAAGTTTAATATATTTCTTAAATAAGTCTAGATAACACTGACGAAATTAGGTTAAGACTGAGTCAGTGTAAAGCAAGACAAGCTGGAGTCTAATGGGATCGTTTTCTCCCTAAAGCAAAGATCACTTATGTTGTGGCCTGGGGCATGAGATCAATAAAAGAAATTATTGCCACAAAAAGTAGTGGCTTAGCTGTGTATTGTCAGTTTCATTCATACACATACTTTACACATCATAAGTTTAAAACACCATTTTAGGCTATACATTAAGATTTAAGTCAATTCTTTAGATTGCTGCCTTAACAATTTAAAACCTGCCCAAAAAATGCAAGTTTAAAGGAACAAGTGTATCTAAACAAGCCACGGAGATTCAGTGTTACTGATAAAGGCATTTGCCACCAAGTCTGATGTCCTGAGTTTAATCCCCAGGACCCACATGATGGAAGGAGGAAACCTGTTCCTGACAAGTTGTTTGACTTATACAAACATGTATAGTACATTCATCCTAACACACACACACACACACACACACACACACACACACATACACACACACACACACCCCAGACACAAATTTTTGTAGTAAAAATAGAAAAGTATAACTGTAAGCACAGTGTTTGTTAGTCTACAATAGTTTTGAATAATTTTAAAATAGTATAAATAACAGTAGAGCCAAAAAGTTTGAGAATGTCATCCTTGTTAGTTCTTGAAGTTTGGACTTACATTGGAAGAGATTCTGTATGGAGGAGAACATTGGTAAATCCTGTTGGATTTCTCGTAGCTGTTTGGACATGGCTTTGTGGCATGCCGTTTCCCCCGCCCATCTGATCTACTTGCCATAGCACAGATATTATTAGTAGTGTTTTGTTCCTTGAAGAGTGGGTAGCAGGCGTGAGATACCAGTCTATGAGAAGAAGAATGAAGATGTTATTTATGAAAGTGTCATAGTTCCTGTTGGTAATCAAGTTTACTGAACTAGACCTTTGTGAAATTTGCTATTTATTCACCTGCGTGGTTCTACAATGTCAACCAACTACACACCACAGCAACTTGATGTTACTATAATCTTCTCTCCCTTTACTATTATATTATGATTTTTAAAGTCTTGCTTCAACAAATTTTAGATAAATAGTTATATACTTGGCATACAATTTCCTGAAGATGAAAGATATCCTACAATAATTTGATTATTTGCTGAAGGCATATCTTAAAAACATAACTTTTAGAATTAAGAATTTTTTAACACTTCCATTAAGCTAATCTTTTTCTTAAGAATTCATTGAGTATATGTCTAGTTCATGATACTGGGGGGATGACATATGTTTGTACAATATTGAAATTTATATAGTAAGAGGTTATGAGTTGTATGTTATATTAAAATGAAACTATGCACAACAATTATTTAGTTCCAAAATATCTGATTCAAAATTTAACATTATCTTAATGAATAGAGAAGTGAAGAGCAAAGAACAAACAAACAAACAAACAAACAAACCACATATGTAGTTATATAAATATGCTATACTAAAAGTGCTATAACCCTAGACAAAGAAGCAGCAGTAACTAGTGACTGGTGAGAAAGATGAATTATCCTCTCCAAGTGATGAACCCCCTTATTGTTTATCTAACTCAAGGTGGTCATCTCTAAAAATGTATACAGGAAAACAACAAAAGAAGACTCAACAGGTTATACTTATAGATTTATACATAAAATCCTAAGCATATGTATGTATGGTTGTAACAAAAATATCAGGGTAAAATTATAAATTAGAATGTTGGGGCACAGAAGATATATTTAATCTAGAAACTACAGAAAGGAAATAAAATGAGGTAAGGGATATCATTTTATTTTAAGTAGAAATATATTATTTTAATAACTTTTAAAACTTTATTTTATGTGCATTGGTATGAGGATGTCAGGTCTCTGGGAACTTGAGTTACAGTTGTGAACTGCCATGTGGGTGCTGGGAATTGAACTTGGGTCTTTCTGGAGAACAGACAATGGCTCTTAACTACATGAGCCATCTCCACTTCCATGAAACATGTTTTTTAAAGATATTAAATTTCTAAAATTTAAGTAGTGAATCTATCTAGTTCATTTAATGCTGCACATATTTACTTGTATTTAGGATGACTGTTTAGGAGTCATCCTATCAGAGGCTTGTACCTGGAAAAATCCTGATTCTCACTCTCTCAGCAACCACTGTCTGTAGTTCTTCATCTAAGCGTGGGAACATGAAATTTTTTCTCCCTCCCCAGTGGTGTGTTGGCTGATATTGTTAACATACAAGATGTGGGTCTTGTTTAGACAACCATACTGTTTCTATTTTGTGTGTGTAACATCCCTATTATGTTTAAAAGATGCTATCATACAGGGAGCATCTGGTCCTCTAGCTGTTACTATCTCATCCCCTCGACTGTGATTTGCCCTGAAACCTAGGTATAGGGATTGCATATATAATAACCTTTTCATTTAATCACGGGAACAAGCAAAAGCTAACCCGACTAGAAGTTAACAGCCCAAATAAGCCAACTTCAATTTACAACAATGTTTATTAGATAAAATAAATATGTTAGCTCCCATCAGTACCAGACATGGTTTGCACTCAGGGCTGCCTATGGTCAGATGCTATGGAACAGCAGGTATATCAGAACTGTATGTTAAAGAATAAATGACCCATCCTTCACACCGCTCTCTAACAGCCACAGTTCCCTTTGTGTATTAATAACTCCATTTCGAAGTAGATATGGATGTTATAAAGGTACCAAATACCATAAGGGTAAGAAAATGCCACTTGCTATTTTCCACCAAATAGAATGGAGGCTGAAGAGTCGCTAAAACCCAAAATTGCCCATTAGTTTTACTTTTCTTGTTTTTAAAATGATTTTTTCAGGTATATATTCCTTAACCTGATCAAACAAATGAAATAACAGATTTATCAGTGGCATTATCCAATGTTAATTCCTCTGTCAAGACTCAGAGCAACAAGAACAAATACTTCTTTCAGTCTTGATATTATTTAGCTAGAAATGAGTACTGTCTTCCAATATTATCCCTGTGGCTGATAATGCTATAAGTCGGGAACAATATATATTTAAATGTGCCATTCTTATGGTTATATAGATATGATATATTTAGGGGTGTCTTTTTCCAAAAAAATAATAATAATACAATCTTTACACGGATCTTTTTCCATAGTTTCACTTATAAAACTCCTAGATATACATGTTGGGCTGTTATTTACCCACGTTTTCTCAGGAACCACCATGCCCTATCTATGCTTCCGCTGTTGCATCCGTGACGGTTCTTGGCACAGCAAGAGATCAGATTCTGAGGGGAGAGGTTGGCTGTGTATCGACCCTTGGACTGAATTGCAATTCGGTCAGCTGCCACACCTGTTTCAATCAAAATGCTGATTAATATTCAAATAACATGGCATGTCAGTTTTTTGAATACTTTTTTTATTTGAACCCTCAACTAGTTTTCAGAATTGGTATTGCTCCAGTAAATTACTGCTTAACGGCTTTTCAAGGTTACTTACTCAAATGTAGTCTCTATATACTTGAACCCCCTTTTTCGTTAGGAGACCAGCCGAGTGGTAGATTTTCTGAGAGAAAGTGACATATATACCCAAATTGTCTAACTCTTGCACCTGAAAGAGCATCTTCCCTAGAGTTATAGGTAAATCTGTTTTATGTGGCTCAGAATCAAGAAAGTTTGTCACAGAAATATTACCTGTAAATTAATCCATAGTTATTTTACATACTAGAGTAACCAAATCAATATTTTTACATCAGCATCTAATATAACTATGCTGGAGGTTATACTTTGATTAAATTGTCCTACTATAAATCTACATTAAAGTATAGCTAAATACTTTATAGCATACTTTTATACTTATAATTAAGATCATTGTGTCTTAGTAGACATGCAGTTAATTCTCTATATACACACATAGATACACATACATATATATGCAACTAGGTGAGTGTATAAGTAGTTGTGGTTATACTGTCATTATTACAATGGTTTAAAAATTGTTAGGGCATATAATGTCTGTTTTAAATGATAAATTTACCCAATAGTGCCCAGCACTGAATCTTTATTTCTCAGTTGGTTGCAGCATTAGGGTAAGTTTAGGAAACATGGCTTTGCTAGAGAAATGTACCATTAAGTGTAGCCTTTTCTGTTTGTTTTGTTGTTGTTGCTGTTGCTGCTGCTGCTCTTATGCCATGACATTTAATACCATGAATACTATTTTTAAAATTTAACATGAAAAATAAATACATATTTATGCCTGAAGAGAAAAAAGAAGATATGGCACATCTCTCTCCTCTCAGAATAATAGAATGGGAAATGAGTCAAAAGTACAGGCAACCAGCTCATCATCAGGGGATTAGAGAAATTAGGGTGAGGGTCATTTCAGTAGGAATTCTTGAGATGTTAGAAATCCATATAATGTCACTCTTCATGCTTCATCACTGGCAAATCACATGTCAGTTTTCTTTCACACTTTCAACTAAAGGCATAACATTAAGAGATTTGCTTTTATTCATTTTCTTTTCTCAGAACAACTTAATTTTGTGTAATTTTTTTTTGCAACCAAGTTTCATGAGCATCCCTTGAAGTGTCAGTTTGAAATTTTTGTATGCTTTCTTCGTGCCTGAATGGTGTGCATTATTTTGCCATGTTTAGATGTGTTTATTAATAGCTTCCCCTTCAATTCTCCCCTGTTTATTTTTTTAACAAGAAGTGCTTTGTAGGATAAACTGGCAGTATCCTGCTGCCTCTGATATTCTTGAGAGAACAATATTTTACAGTGCAGAATATCAACAGAAGTCTTTGATAGATTGATATTTGTTTTTGTGCATTGGGATCAAATATATTTTTAAATGTTTATATAACATTTCATTCAGAACACTTTTGCAGTGAAGAAAAACAGGAGTGATGGAGTTGGAAGTTTGAGGCTCAGGATGACTCCAGACACCTTTTCTCTCTGAGTTAATTCACCATTATGGACTTCCTTCAGAAAAACACAAAGGTTGTCAGAGACTCCACTGCGATCATCTGTAGGACTCTGACCTGGGAAGACTAAAAGATACATACTTCAGATCTGTTCTAGCCAGTTTTTCTGTTTCATACAACTAAGAATATTGCTTAAATGTGTTTGCAACTACTAGCCTACTAGTCTATCCTAAATGTAAAAAACCAGCATAGTTTGGGAGTATTTACCACATAAACACAAATGAATAAATATTTTAGTCGATTAAATCTTTATTCAACTGTCTGAAACAGTTCTCAAAGAAGTCATGGATTCTTAATTGAGTTAGAGAAACACCGGCAAACACCATTTGTACTGATAAGGTATGCAGAAGTACCTAACAGAAAAGATAACTACTCCTGACGTAAGCAGTCCTGAGGCTGAAGTTATGCCAGATCTGTTCTAGAGTAACCAACTTAATACCAGTGAAGTAGAGGTGCATATGAGTAGCACATTTCTGACACAGAGAATGCCAATGCCTAAGCTGGCTTCCCCAAGAGCCTGGGCATTCATTTCACATTGTTGTGCTGTCTTTAGTGTACTCCAAAATGCTCTTTGGGACTTCATTAAAGCCCCACAAGACATTTCTATGAAGATGTTGAGAGTATCCAACACTATCATGGCAGGTTCTACTTCATCATGAAAAAAAATCTGTGTGGATAATTTTGGAGATCAAATTGAGATCATCCTGAGCATCTTATTGCTGTACTTAGGAACATGTGCAAAAGTAGCCATTAGGGAAGGGATGCTTTTACAGTTTCAAATGAGCTTCCAAATGTTACTTTGGAAAGTAATCTGAAAAAATGAGGTGTAATACTTTAATCTACTATGGTTTAATTCTAAAATTTGACTTTTCTTCAAACTAGTTAAATAACTGCAGTTGTATAAATTTTATAAAAAGAAAATAATGCAGTTTTTATATATGAATATTAGCAATCTAGGTGATGTTTTAGTAAAAAGGGGGCAAAGTTCTCTTCCCATTACTTGGTCCAAACTTAAAATCACATAAATTTTGGTGTCTTTTTTTTTTTTGTGGTTTTTAAAATTTTTGTATACATAAATTAGGCATTGATATCCAAGTTTTAGAATAAATTTATAATATCTGTGTTCCTTTCCTTGGACTAGTCATTTGTTATTTGCATTTTCTTAACTTATAAACCATTAAATTACTCTATCATGCTCTAAATACAAACAGAAATTATGAAGAAAGGATTGAAATGATGCTATTACTTGCGGTAGAAAAAGCCCAGGATGCAGCACAGTTTTTCTGATCCAGTGGACCATGGGTCCATCCAGGCCACTTATAAGAAGCAATGAAGACCTCAGGAAGATCAGCTCTGGGAGGAAAGGATGCCTAAGGGAAAGAGAGACTGATATATTAGATGTTCGCAAGTATGGCCCCTCTGTCAGGGTAAGATCCGCACATGCCCTCTTGCAATGCTGATAATGATTTTGAATTGTTTCCCACATTCTGGTTTCTGAGGGAAGAATGAAGTACAGAGGATTTCTATACCACTTGTGTTGAAAGGCAGCTGTATGTAGAGAATCGCGACATGGATGTAATGCTTCTTCAATTCACTAAATAATGTGAGGAAATTTCTACCATTGCACCCGCCATCTTGAATCTTAGCTTACTCATTTATGGTATATACACACACAGCACACAAACACACACACACACACACACATGAAAATTATTACGAATAAAGAATTTTCATTTCTGTGTCTCTCTTCTTTTTGGAAGTATATGAGGCTGTCGGGGAAATAAATTTCAAAATAAGCCATTTAGGGTCACTGCATATTAATACATGAAATCATTCAATTTTACATCATTATGATAAATAAATCTAAAATTAATTTGTTCATATTTATAAAGTTATTAAAGATTAAAGAGGACTATAAAATTTGTGTAATACCAAATAGATCATGACATGATGTCATAAAAACTCATTAATTTTCTAACAGGGTCAGTTCTTGCTACTCTCTCTACATACCTAGGTGACATAATAAAAGAATTTGTAGTCTTTTTAAATAAATGAAGAAACTTATTTGTAAATGCTAATTGACATGTTAAAGGCTTTGTTAAGTAAGATTTTTCTCCATGGACTAAACCATTGACATAGAGTTTTGTGAGCATCATACACCATCATTGTCATTTCTACAAGAAATGTGTGAATGCTGCACCTAGTGTCAGAAACTGAATGTCTATAAATAATAAAAGTTCATTGACTTAATGGTTTTATGATTCCTGCTAGTGAATCTGCTGATCTGAAACCTTATCAAAAAAGTATTTCCCACAATTATAACACAGATTCAATGTCTAAAGCAAGTAGAATGAAGAGGGAAGTGGCCCAAACTAATTTATAAATATCAGTATTGATGAAAGATATCATTTTAGACATAGAGAACTATTACTACCCAATGAGAGAGTAAGATACCCAGAGTCCATTTCAAAGGCATTGCTACCACTACCGACAAGAGTGAAGGAAGGACACAGAGCTTGCCAGTACAAGGTGCCTGAGTGATAAAGACCAACATCACAGAACCTAAAGATTGATCAAACAGAGCTGAGTTGGAGCAACATAAGCATCATGGTCTGAGAGGAATCGCTGAGATACAAGCTTAGCCTCAACAGTATCTTTTAAAATGCGAAACAGACACATGTCTTACACATCACCCTGCTCTCTGACATCATGCTCATCAGCCTATCAGTGTGCTTGTAAGCACTACTCACAGGAAGTGGCCTCAAGTTTCCAGATAACTAGATTGTCTGAACGGCAGCTGTTAGTGTATGACTCAAATACAATTTCAGATTATGGTGAGGATACAATTCTACTGTGCTGAAGCAATGATTTCTCGTTGATAATGCATTTAAGCAGGTTTTAGTTATATAGAATGTTACTTCCACACTCGAAAGATAATGAGGCTGTTTTGAATATGGAATGTAGCTGTTACTAATAAAAGTGTGAGTGTTCACGTGTGCAAGTCAGGTAGATTTCACCTCTTAAAATAGGATTTCTCCTTTAGTACTTTGAACTACTGGAACACCTCATATTTGCTTCTTTCGTGACTTCTGCTTTAAAATAAAAAAATCACAAAATTTGGATAATCCTTCTCAGTAAGATAACATAACAGGCACACAGAAATTATAATATTTTCTATTGAAAACATTTATCAGCATGATAAGTCAGAAGAATTCATGAAATTTGTCTATTGGCATTTTAAAGATATTAGTTTTTCTTAGGAAATTGGCCCTAATTAGAGGAATGAATTACTTCCAATTTTATTTCCCTCATGATAACAAATTATTTAAGTAATGAATACACAGAAAATCCCCTAAGTATTATATTCCTGTAGAAACTAAGAATGTTTTTGAGAGCCAAAAAGTGAAAATATTATCACAGAATAATACCTCTTGAAAATGGGTTAAAGAATTCTGGCTTTAATAAATGACACATTTTAATTAATTAATTTGGTGAAATATAACCTAGTAACTACAAGAATCAGAGGGACAACCTAAGAGTGACTGAAAGATACAGATGTGGTGTCTTATATAAAATAGAAATTTGTCTTCAAATAGAACACACACTCCTCCATAAGGACCTTTGCAGATTTTTATATTGGTATGTTAAAGGAGACCCCTTAAGCTGTTCATTCAACCTTGGGAATGAAGAAGAAAGTGAAGGGGGAGCAACTGCACAGATTGCAGCTCGCCTGGATGCAGGACCCTCCCCGTCTGAGGCTTTGCTTGCAGAGGCTTTGCCAAACTTATGCCACTGTCGTTTTGGTTTTCTTGGGCTCAGTGAGCCTTATCATACTTAGTAAAGAGGAAAGAATTGCTGTTCAAGTTCTAAGTCAATGTTGTATTACATTGAACGAAAAGCTCCTCTAATCAGGGGTACCAAAAAGTTTAGAAAATCATGCACAAAATAGTACTGTATCCTAAATGGTTACCTAGATGGTTTGCCGTACTTTAAGGGAAATTGAGCAGGTAATTTTAAGGGGAGTTGACTTATTTGAACAGTTTATAAGAAACATTTTAATTAAATTGGTTTCTATTTTTCCAACAGTTCAATGTATGTGGGGATCTAAAAAAAGACAATATTTGTAGTTTTCAAGGCTTATCATCTGACTCAGTACAAATTGTTTCATTTTATTCTATTTCCTAACTCATGCTGATGATGAAGCAGAGAATTGTTGTCTAGTGCAACGAATTTGGGGAAGAAATAGGAATAGAAGAAGGGACCCTGGTATTGGAAAGCCAGCCAGTACATATATGGTACATAGGCACCTCAGATTACTCCAGAAATGCACTTTTATCAGGCCTTGGGAAAATCCACCTGTGCTGATCACTAAGGCCCCGGGTAGGTGCTGTCACAGCCTTGGGCAGAAAATTGTGGCCAGGATTTTAAGACACGTGACCCAGGGACAATGAGAATGTCTAACATTCTGGTTTGCTCTTGCAGTGTTCCCATATATGTGAGAAGGTTCTGAGGTGAACACACTGCCATTGCCACCACCATTCCTGACCCAGGCTCTGGCACTGCCCACACGCTAGCCTGTGTGCAGAAGTGGGGAATGGGGCCGTGTTTGTCCAATATTATACGAATTACAAAGTTATATAACAATGATTTATTTGTTTCTGTTTTGTTTTGTTTTTGCTTGCTTGTTTTTAGAGAGAGATCACGAAATGGAGAAAAATCTGGGAAGAGTTGATGGAGGGAAATATAACATGCTCAAGATATAATGTGTGAAAAAAAATTAACGATAAGGAGAAAAAGAAAGTAAACTGATTTTGTCCAATGACTAGAGGAATAACTAAACACTCAGTCAAACAACTGCTATGTGCTACATAGTTGGTGATAAAGTATTCAGATAGTCAGATGGACTATTATTTTCTCATCAAATAATTTATGAGCTTTAAAAGTTAGGTTGTAATTCATAGAATGCTATTTTGATTAACTTTCAACATACCAGAGAAGTTTTATGTTGTCATTTTGTTTGTTTGTTTTGTCTGCTAAGTTCATTTTCACCAAATGATTGAATGACATACTCACTAGGGTAACTGAACATTTTTACCCATGCCAACTTGACATTAGATATAGTAGTTTGGTTATGAGTTTCAGTTGACATACCAGACTTACTAACATTTTCATACTTTCCAAAGAGTTTCACATCAGATGTAACAACAAATTATTGGCATGGGGTAGCCAATGGAAGCAATAAAAATGATTTCTTAAGTTTATTGAGTTTATTGCATGTGTTCACATGTCTGTCCTGCATGTATGTATGTGTACTACATTTATGCCTGGTGCCTGAAGAGTCAAAAAGATGCATTGAATGGACTGGAACTGTAGTTAAAGGGGGTTGTGAGCTGCCCTGTGGGTACTGGAAGTTAAAACTGTGTCTTCTACAATGATAGAAAGTAGTCTTAATCTCTGAGCCGTTCTTCTGGGTTCTACTTTCAACAATTCCAACTGAACCAAATATACAAATAAATTTTTATTCTCATTTTTTTAAAAATAAAAATAGTATTTTTAATCCAAAATATTTTCAAGATTTATACATAAATGTAACACAATAAGGTTCTTAGGGCTGTTTGGTAAATCCCCAAGAACTGGAATATTAAATATGGTAATAAAAATCGTATACTGTGGGATGCAGAGCAGAGCCTGGCCTACCTGCCAGGGGGAACGGCGGCTCATAGAGGCTGAGCAACTGGTGAGTGGGAGACTTGGACTGCAGGGGAGCAGAGAGATTTCTGCGGAGTGCACAGGGAAAGTGCACACCGTAACTTGTCCTGCCCCGCCCTGCCCAATCCAGCGATTGGGAACAGAAAATTAGAACTTCTGTTTCCACCCAGAGGCGACTTCCAGACGCAGAGCGGAGCCTGGCCTACCTGCCACCCCGATCCGCGGCTCATAGAGGCTGAGCAACTGGTGGGTGGGAGACCTGGGCTGCAGGGGCACAGAAGGATCTCTGTGGAGTACACTAGGAAAGTGCACCCCCTGCCTTGCCCTGCCCTGCAGTGCTTGATCCAGCAAACAGAAACAGAATGTTGGAACTTATGCGCATACCCCGACAACTCTGAGGCATAAAAAAGGGCTCAACATCTGACACCTAAAACAGTGGAGAAGCAGGGACACAGACCAGAGACAAGGGAAAGATGAGAACATATCACTGACAAAAAAATGGCAAGAGAAAAGAGAAAGAGTATATCCCAAGGGAACCAAGACAATCTAGCAACACCAGAGCCCAGCTCTCCCATAACAGCAAACATCGGAACTCCAAACACTCCAGAAAAAGAAGACACAGACCTGAAATCATGCCTCAAGATGCTGATAGAGTTACTTAAACAAGAAAGGGAGGAAAAGCAAAAAGATTCAGAAGCTTTTAAAGAAAAAACAAGAAAAACACTCAAAGAACTAGAGGAAAACAGAAGCAAAGAAATAAAGAAATGGAAGAGGGAAATTAAAACAGAGATTGACACAATAAAGAAAACACTAAAAAAGATAACCCTAGAGTCAGAACACCAGAAATCAGGAGTCACAGAAGCAAGCATTTCCAATAGATTACAAGAGATCGAAGAGAGAATCTCGGGGGCAGAAGACAACATTGCAAACATAGACAAAACAGCCAGAGAAGATGCAAAAAACAAAAAGCTCCTAACCCAAAATGTCCAGGAAATCCAAGACACAATGAGAAGACCAAACCTAAGGATAATATGAATAGAAGAGGGAGAAGAGTATCAACTAAGGGGCACAGTAAATATCTTCAACAAAATCATAGAAGAAAACTTCCCTACCCTCAAGAATGAGATGACCACGAGCATAAAAGAAGCCTTCAGAACTCCAAATAGGTTGGACCAGAAAAGAAATACCTCCCGACACATAATAGTAAAAACATCAAGCACCCAAAGTAAAAAAAGAATACTAAAAGCAGTAAGGGAAAAAGGTCAGGTAACATATAAAGGCAGACCAATCAGACTCACACCCGATTTCTCAACAGAGACTATAAAAGCTAGAAGAGTCTGGACAGACATCATGCACTCCTTAAGAGAGAACAAGTGCCAGCCCAAGCTGCTATACCCAGCAAAACTATCAATCACCATCGATGGAGAGACGAAGATATTTCAAGACAAATCAAAATTCACACAATATCTGACCACAAACCCAGCACTACAACGAATTATATGTGGAAAACCCAATACAATGAGGGAAAATACAGCCTAGTAAGAACAAGAAAACTCCTAAACAAGAAAACTAAAAGAAGAAAAAAACACAGACACAACTCAACCCAAAAAAAGCAATAATGGCAGGAAACAGAAACAACTATTCCTTGATATCTATTAACATAAATGGACTCAACACCCCAATAAAGAGACATAGACTATCAGACTGGATACATAAACAAAATCCAGCCTTTTGCTACATACAGGAAACTCATCTCAGAGACAAAGACAGACACTATCTCAGAGTAAAAGGGTGGGAAAAAAACTTCCATACAAACAGCTCCAAGAAGCAAGCTGGAGTGGCTATTCTAATATCAAATAAAATAAATTTCCAACCAAAAGTTATCAAAAAAGATACGGAAGGACACTTTTTACTCATTACCGGGAAAATGTGTCAGGAGGAACTCTCAATCCTTAACATATATGCTCCAAATAAAAAATTACCCACATTCATAAAAGAAACCCTACTAAAGCTCAAAAAATACATTTCAACCCACACAATAATAGTGGGAGACTTTAATACCCCACTCTCACCAATGGACAGATCAGGGAAACAGAAACTGAACAAGGACACTGAAAAACTAGCAGAGACTTTGAACCAACTAGAATTAATAGATATATACAGAACACACTATCCCAAAGTAAAAGAATACAACTTCTTCTCACCACCCCATGGGACCTTCTCGAAAATTGACCACATAATTGGACACAGAATGAGCCTCCATCAATATATGAAGATTGAAATACTCCCATGCATCCTCTCAGATAACCATGGTCTACGGCTGGTCTTTAACAACAACAAAGACAACAAAAAGCCCACATATACATGGAAACCAAACAATGTTCTGTTAAAGGATAGCAGGGTCAAAGAAGAAATAAAGAAAGAAATTAAGGATTTTCTAGAATTCAACAAAAACGAAAACACAACATACCCAAACCTATGGGATGCAATGAAAGCAGTATTGAGAGGAAAACTCATAGCCCTAAATGCTTCCAAAAAGAAACTGGAGAGAGCTCACATCAGCAACCTGACAGCATAGCTAAAAGCCCTAGAACAAAAAGAAGCAGATATACCCAAAAAGAGTAGACGGCAAGAAATAATCAAAATTAGGGCAGAAATAGACCAAATAGAAACAAAAAGAACCATTGAAAAAATCAACAAAACCAAAAGTTGGTTCTTTGTGAAAATCAACAAGATTGATAAAAGCCTAGCCAGACTAGCTAGAGGGCAAAGAGAGAGTATCCAAATTAACAAAATCAGAAAGGAAAGTGGGGACATAACAACTGAAACTGAGAAAATTCAAGGAATCATCAGATCCTACTACAAAAACTTATACTCCACAAAATTGGAAAATCTAGAGGAAATGGATGAATTCCTAGACAGATACAAGGTCCCAAAGTTAAACCAAGACCAAGTAAACCATCTAAATAACCCTATAACACCTAAAGAAATAGAAGAAGTCATCAAAAGCCTCCCAACCAATAAAAGCCCAGGTCCAGACGGGTTCAGTGCAGAATTTTATCAGACATTTATTGAGGATATAACACCAATACTCGCCAAACTATTCCAAAAGATAGAATCAGATAAAATATTACCCAACACGTTTTTTGAGGCTACAATAACCCTCGTACCTAAACCACACAAAGACCCTACAAGGAAAGAGAACTTCAGACCAATCTCACTTATGAACATTGATGCAAAAATACTCAACAAAATCCTTGCAAACCAAATCCAAGAACACATCAAAACGATCATTCATCATGACCAAGTAGGCTTCATCCCTGGGATGCAGGGATGGTTTAACATTAGGAAATCCATCAACGTAATCCACCATATAAACAAACTCAAAGACCAAAATCACATGGTCATCTCACTAGACGATGAGAAAGCATTCGACAAAATCCAACACCCCTTCATGTTAAAAGTCCTGGAAAGAACAGGAATCCAAGGCCCATACTTAAACATAATAAAAGCAATATACAGCAAACCAACAGCCAACATCAAACTTAATGGCGAAAAACTTGAAGCAATCCCACTAAATTCAGGGACTCGACAAGGCTGCCCACTCTCCCCTTACCTATTCAACATAGTATTGGAAGTCTTGGCTGGAACAATTAGACAGCAAAAGAAGGTCAAGGGGATACAAATCGGAAAGGAAGAGATAAAAACATCACTCTTTGCCGATGATATGATAGTGTACTTGAGTGACCCCAAAAATTCCACCAGAGAACTCCTACAGCTGATAAAAAAAGTTCAGCAAAGTGGCTGGATACAAAATTAACTCAAACAAATCAGTAGCCTTCCTATACTCAAAGGACAAACATTTGGAGAAAGAAATTAGGGTAAACGTACCCTTAACAATCATTACAAAAACTATGAAATACCTTGGTGTGACTCTAACTAAGCAAGTGAAGGACCTATATGACAAGAACTTCAAACCTCTAAAGAAAGAAATTGAGGAGGATCTCAGAAAATGGAAAGATCTCCCATGCTCATGGATTAGAAAAATCAACATCTTAAAAATGGCCATCCTACCAAAAGCAATCTACAGATTCAATGCAATCCCCATCAAAATTCCAACCCAGTTCTTCATGGAATTGGAAAGATCAATGTGCATTTTCATATGGAATAACAAATGACCTAGAATAGCAAAATCCAACCTCAACAACAAAAAAAAAACATCTTCGGGAATCACTATCCCTGACCTCAAGCTATATTACAAGGCAATAGTCCTGAAAACTGCATGGTACTGGTACAGAAATAGGCATGTGGATCAATGGAATAGAATAGAAGATCCAGAAATAAGCCCTCATGTATCCGGTCACCTGATTTTTGACAAAGGAGCTGTAAACATTCAATGGAAAAAGGACAGACTCTTCAACAAATGGTGCTCGTCCAACTGGCACTCAGCATGCAAAAGAATGAAAATAGACCCGTTCTTATCTCCTTGTACAAAGCTCAAGTGTAAGTGGATCAAAGATCTCCACATTAAACCAGATACACTGAAACTATTAGATGAGAAAGTAGGGAAAACCTTAGAACACATAGGTACAGGAGAAAATTTCCTGAACAAAACACCAATGGCTCAAGCTCTAAGGTCAAATATTAACAAATGGGACTTAATGGGATTGCAAAGTTTCTGTAAGGCTAAAGACTTCGTCAAGAAAACAAAACGGCAACCAACAGAATGGGAAAAGATCTTTACCAACACCACATCAGATAGAGGCCTAATATTCAAGGTGTACAAGGAACTCAAAAAGCTAGACAACAGAGAATCAAATAACCCTATTAAAAAATGGGGTACAGAGCTAAACAAAACATTTTCAGTTGAGGAACACCGAATGGCCGAGAAACACCTGAGGAAGTGCTGGACATCGTTAGCCATCAGGGAAATGCAAATCAAAACAACCCTGAGATTCCACCTCACACCAGTCAGATTGGCCAAGATCTAAAACTCAGATGACAGCAGATGCTGGCGAGGCTGCGGAGAAAGAGGAAAACTTCTCCACTGTTGGTGGGGTTGCAAGCTAATACAACCACTCTGGAAATCTGTCTGGCGATACCTCAGAAAATTGGATATAGTACTACCTGAAGACCCAGCTATTCCACTTCTGGGCATATACCCCAGAGACACTTTAATACACAACAAAGATATATGCACCACAATGTTCATAGCGGCTCTATTTATAATAGCCAGAAGCTGGAAGGAACCCAGATATCCTTCAGAAGATGAATGGATACAAAAATTGTGGTACATTTACACAATGGAATACTACTCAGCCACCAGAAATATGACTTAACCAAATTCTTAAGAAAATGGCTGCATCTAGAGAATATCATCCTGAGTGAGATAACCCAGTCACAAAAGAACAGACATAATATGCAGTCACTGATAGTGGGATGCTAACCCCAGAGGCTTGCACTCCCCCAGAAACAACTCACAGACTGTAAGAAGTCCAAGAAATAAAGAAAACAAAAAATATACATATATTTACAAAACAAGAACACTTTGACTATTTCCATGTTGCGTTTTGTTTTGCATGTACTCTACGCTTATTGTAACTATTAGGTTTTCAATGCATACTGTCAAGCCCTTGAAAAAAATCAAGTGCTGACTAAAAAAAATTATTCACATGGTTTTATGTAAAAATTATTTCAATGTCTGAAAAAACAGTACTGACAATAATGTATAATTTTAAGCAAAAAAATGTTTAAAATCTGTACATTTATCTTTGTTTTGTAAAATAAAGTCGTTTAAAAAAAATCGTATACTGTTAGTTTGGTTTTACTTGGTGGAGTTTTGTCTAAGAACATCTTAGAATTTTCAGGCTCATCAGAAATGTGTAAACTCCATCAGTCAATAAGTAAAAAGTTGCATATTTTAGTAGAAAATAAAATGGTAAAAATTATGAAGGTCAAAATAATTAGGTCCTCGTAGACCTAACCCATTTCAGAATATTGCTCTTCTCCCAAGGATAAGAAAATCAAGGTCAAATACACAAAGAAGGAGGCGATATAACAGCAGTCCCTGAATGTCTGCTGAGCACAGATGGAGCACTTTATAAGACTCATGAAGTTTTGAGATCTAGGTACAACTGTAATCAGTATTTTGTGGAGGGCATAAGTGGTAAGACCTTGATATATAAACACCCTGGCTCCAGTGAATGTTCTAACCTAAAGATAGCCTAGATATATGGATGCATGCACATTTCTATGCAAATGTATAGGACTTGGCGTAGAAACGATGGCTTTTCACATACTAGGCAATTATTCCACTCCTAATCTCATTGCCAACCCCACACCTACCTTTTCACATCGCTAATAATATTTCTGCTGGCCTCAGTAGAGCCACCACCAGTGTCTGCTTGCATGCAGCCACAATAATTGGTTGTTTCCATTTCCTCCCCCAAAGAACTGTCAGTGTTCTATTTTTGCCCCCAGAATATGCTTCTATTCCTTTCATTACTCTTATTTTAAAATTTCAGCTGAAGTCAGTATTTCTTAAATGACATTGTATGGAACCTAATACCTGATCACTAACCAAAAAAGCTTCTTCTAATCTTGCAAATTTAGAAAATACTGCATTAAAAAAGTTGGTGAAATAAACATTACAATAGCTTCAATATTCTTATGAATAATAAGAATCTTCAGAAGAAAGATATGGTGTGCTGGTTATCACAGCGTCCTCCTGCATTGGCTGAGACATGGTTCCAGTTGTCTGATACGTATAGAAACCTACTTGAGGCGACGAGGCCAGCCCCTTCCCAGACTTCTCCCTTCTGCTCCTCCTGCCTCTACTCAGCATTCTTCTTGTGCAAGAGAGACTATGTTCACTCGCCTTTTGGTTGACTTACCTAGGTTTCACATCCAAGAGGTTCATCCCCAAGTTCCCAAAATTTCCTTCTAGCCCCACACCATTGACATACTTATACTCCACATTGTTACTAATACAGCCCAGGAAAAATGTGTTTGAAGGAGTTTCTGAGTTAATTTTTAATATAACATATGTATTATTTTGAGAACCTAGCAACATGTATTTTGGATCATATTTATCCCCTATTCTTTCTTCTAACCTTTCTGAGATCTACCTCCAACTCACAGTTCCTTGTCATTTGTTTTGCTTTTCTGTTGCTCATGTTCACGGTTATAAAGCCAACCACTGCAACATATTCCACTGACTAGTGGCAATAGTTTTAGAGAAAACTGACTCACCCTTTCCCAGAAACCAAGATCTGTAAGTAGCACCTCATTTAAGGGTGACAGAAAATGAACCCTTTCCTCCTTGACATTAGTATGTTAACTGGCTTGATCTTATACAGGCCTTATGCAGACAACCTCAGCTGCAGTCAGTTCATTAGTGCAAGAGAGTCTTGAATTTATTGTGAATATCTTCATAACAGCCGTTGATATTCCTGATAGTTCAGTAGACTATTACAGACCAATTGTGACTTAAACTGAAGAATAAAGCCAGAATAACACAGAGGGCAGAAACTAGCTTTCCCAGGAATTAAGACTGCTTCAGCGCCCATTTTTCTCAATGCAGAATAAAGTTTCTTGAGTTTCAACATTCATTTATCCAATTTTTCCAAAGAATGAGGGGGACTTGGGGATTAGGGGGCAGTGTATTTTATTGGTATACCAACATTTCTAGAATGGTTTGACAAGCACAAATACAAGTCAGTAATCAACCAATAACTCCACTAAATGTATAGTCCCCCCCTCCATAGGACTTACACCAATAACCCTCTTACATATATATTCCATCCTATACTGGATATAATTTTAAATGGAGAAAATATCAGTTACTCAGAAATATATTTACATAAATTGTTCATTCTTATTGTACTTTGAGTCAGTCTGATGTAATTTATTGGGTATTTATTGTACAGTGATAAAGCTATGTCTTTAGTCTATCAATACCAGTTCAACTCAGTTCATGTTAATCTCATGTCCTTCCTCTAAGCACTTATCTTAGTTCTAGTCCACTTCATTTGACTAGTATTTAAGACAATTTTAATACTTAAAACTTTGATCTCAAGTTACTGTGCCCAAAAAGTCAGAATCTATTTCCATGCCTTATGCAGTAATTAAGTATTGGAACTCTTACAGGCCAGCTGAATTGTTCTTGCTGCTTTCTTGGAATTACTTAGCAACCAGGGATTTTAAACTGTCCTAGAATACTAATTTTTTTTCATTTATATGTCTTCACAGAAACTTTTAGACAAACAAATACCCAGGAACCAATACATGGCCAGAAATGTCCTGTTGTCTTCAGTAGTAATAACTTGAAAACCTTTTATCACAGGTTTGTCTAAACTAGAATAAATCACAAAAAGCTAAAAAGTTAAAGTGTGAAAAGGAAATGTGGGAAACAATCTTAAGAAAGATAACATTAATATTTACCAAAATTTGGCCTCAATGTAGCCCTCAATGAAAGAAAATCCAAAAATAACCATTATAATGAATTTTATCTTAAGCAATGCTAGAGGCAAAAGAGAAAAAAGAATCTCACTACCACCAAAAACAGCAGCACAACAAAAACCGCAAGGAAAAATGACTTTTTCCAATTGAGCATAAAATTAAAAAGTGGAAAGAAGTCAACTTATGAGAGAGATGAGGGGAGAGCAGGGGGGGAAGCTGGGTTGGGGGAGATGCTACTAAAGATTTTTCAGACTGGTTGTAAATGACCTCAGAATATTTCATTACTGAAAAATAGCTCTCAGTAGGAGATTAAGCATGCTTTTTTCCCCTATGTTGAATGTGAATTGGTTGAAGTTATTGGACCTGCTTACGCTTCAGACTATTGGGATAGGGAAAATAGACAAAGCTCTGCAGTGTAATGAACCCAGAGGCAGGACTTTGCTCATTCTCAGTGTGACTTTGGCTCATGCAGTCTTAGTTTGCTTGATGCTGAGTGATGGTAGTACGCAGAACACTACACTGTTATGAAATTAAATGAAGTATGAAGGTATATGTATGCTTGGCACACATCTGCTCAGGATATATCACTTGGTATTATTTTCTCCAATACTAGGTATATTACAGCAATGCTGGAATCAAAATTGGAGCTTAACTGTGGTGATCATATGCCTAAAAGCAACACTTGGGTTAGATATTTAATAGGCATTAGTTAATTTACAATTTCTGTAGAAGCCGAAGGCTGAAAACATTTGGGCAGCCAAAGCTGATGACTTTATTGTAGACTGACAAACTCAACCACAGTACCACTGCATGCCACTCAGTTCAGGTTCCTAGTGAATCTCAGGGAAAGAGCTCAACTTAAGAGTGGATGTGCCTGGGAAACACTATACACTAAGTAGTATTTGTGGTCCCTGCAAAGGTTGAAGCTTCGTTATGCAACATGAAATAGCACAAAGCAAGAAAATACTAATAAACAATTACATACACGAGTGTGCCAGGTCTCCAGGCAAAATTCAAATATACTATTTAAGGCAGCTTGAGGATTTTTGAGGAGATCTGTTTTCTAATGATCATGGAATGCAAGACTGAGGTTCCCAGCATTTCCTTTATCCTAATATGATAATGAATAGTCTAAGAAAGGCCTTGAACGTTTTGATGTATTCACAGAACATTTCATTTTAGAATAAAAGACTAGCCAGACATGATGGCACAATCCTATAACCTTAGCACACAGTGATTTCGCATATTTGTGAAATAAAGGTTACCTGGCTCCATGTGTAACATCCATCACAATCTGCTTTACACACAAGGACAATGTCTTCAACATTGTAATGGAAAAAATTAAATACAAGTAAGTTAGTGTAGCATGTCATTCAAGCTTCTCCAAGTGACAAAGCATTCAGTCTGAACTCTATGACAGGGAAGGGTTTATTTCAGATCATAGTTTTGTAGATGTCAGGCAGTCACGTGGAAAGAACAGGTGAAGCCAGCCACTGTCAATTTAATGACCAGGAAACATTGGAGGAACCAGAGGCCAAACAGCAAGTGACCCACTTCTCCTCTCCTATTGTACTGGGGTCCTTAGTAAAAGTAAAACACCGCTTACTTTTAGAGCAGATCTTCCTACTTGAATTGAATTGAAATAATTAATTATTTTATTAACTTTGTTACTTAATTAAAATCCTCAATTACTTGTTTTAATTAATTATTTAATTATTTGTAATAAATAATTATAATAATCTTCCATTAATTCCTGGAAGCACTCTCACAAACATACCCTCCTCAATCAAATCAACTTGACAATCAAGTTTTACCACTGAACATGTTGAACAACCCTTTAGCAGACTTTCTGTGAAATCCTTGACAATAAACCTGAACACCAGTTATTGCTTAAAGGTGTTCTAAGCAATGAGTTTATCTTCTAAGTGTGTCATCATTACAGTTATGATTTTTTTGTAAATTTGAGACAAAATGTTTCATTTTTATGGCCTGAAAAGCCAAACCTGTATATTACACTTCAGATTTCTTTAAGCCTGCACCTAAACTCACCTATTACAAAACGTGTGAACATCCACAAATCAGAAAACAAACTACTTACTGTCATTTCATTCATGCTCAGAAGCAAGGGACTAGGTGGCAAGGTGCCAAGGCGGAACCTGAATCCTTCTTCTAGGGTCATTCCCCAGAACTGGCTGTAGTTCTGTGCTGTCCATCTACCTTACAAATGAAGCAAAAGACATGCATAGGTTACATGATGTCACTTTGACAAATACATGGTTATTTCTAAGTTTGAACGGTATATAGTAACAGGATCTCAAAATATGGGTGATATCAGTACAGGGTGGGTAATCTTTATACAGATTCAGCACTGATGATTCCACAGTGAGGTACATGAAACACTAGTCTTAAATTTGGCCCATCAGAGTTCAGATTGAAATAAAAAACATGAGGCCACATAACTACAAGCTGAAACCAGGAATATGATATCTTTATGTTCTATAAAAGAATTAAGTATGATAAAGCTAATATATGCAGTTTTTAAAATGCATATATTAGCACTCAGTTGGCTTTTAAAAAGAAATTTGACTCTATAGACAGGTACTTACACATTAAATAGAACAATCTGTGCCTTTAGAATTTATACTTAAAAATTCTCAATTATAAAATAGTACCCATGAAAAATTGAAAGTAAGTGTAGCTAGCTAAGCATCTTATTGCAGTATTTGACGCTGAACTCAAGAACTCATGCATACAGGTATGTGCTCTACCACTGAGCCCCTGCTTGTTAATGCTCACTGTCTGACTGTAAAGAGATTTTATTAGCAGCTGTTAGTAAGACATTAAGATAATTGTGTTGAGGAGTTAGTTTGTGTCCAGTGTTAGCCATTATTACTAGTTATTGGCAAACATAGTAAGTCTACTGTTTACAATTAGCTATTAAAATTCAAGTTTTTCTAAAGATTTACTTTTCTATTTTGCTTTTGAAAAAGTCCTAATTTCAAAATGTGATATGGAATATTGAAGCTAGAGTTCTCCAGTAGGTGATACTGGCTGAAAACTGCATATCTGACAGGCATCTAAACGTTGCTCATTCAAATCATCCGCATTACACGCAAATCTTTTCAGTATTTAAATTGGGTCTATACTGTACTCTGTTGTGTTTATTTTCAAAATTACTTATGTGTGGTAGGCTCCTTTGAGTGATTAAAACTTCAACTAAATGTTCAGTAATATTTTTAAAGCAAAATCTACAACACCTAGGAAATTTCAAGGTAGAAACTCTGGATGTGTGTTATGCATGGTCACGTTGTTTAAAAAAAAAAGAGAACTTGCTTGAGTAAAGTGTGATGGAGGTGGAAGGAGATACACAGCATTAGTAGTCTTCAAATTGGTCCAGTACATCCAGTGATCATTTAACTCAGCACTCATTTTAATGAAAGGAAAAGGCATTTCAAAATTTAAGATAGAGGTACGGATCCGCACTGCTGGCTCCTGTCTTTAACTCCACCACTCAGGAGGCTCTATGAGTTCAACACCAGCATAGTCAATAGTGTGAATTCTAGACTAACAAGGGATACGAAGTGAGACAGTCAGGAGAGGAGAGGTTGTTCAGCTACAGTTAAGAGCATTTGCAACTCTATGAAGAACTGAGTTTGAATTAAGAACACACATACTATGCACTCATCAGTAAGTAGATATTAGCCCAAAAGCTCAGAATACCAGCTACAATTCATAAACCATGTGAAGCTCAAGAAAAAGGAAGACCAAAGTTTGGATACAGAGACAAAATGTGGAGCAGAGACTGAAAGAAAGGACAATCAGAGAGTGCCTCTCTTGGGGATCTATTCCATATACAGTCACCAAACCCAGACATTATTGCAGATGGCAAGAAGTACATGTGCTGACAGGAGCCCGATATAGTTGTCCCCTGAGAGTTGTCTCTGCCAGAGCCTGACAAATACAGAGGCAGATGCTCGCAGCCAATCATAGAACCAAGAACAGGGTCCTTAATGAAAAAGTTAGAGGAAGGACTGAAGTAGCTGAAGGGGATTGTAACCCCATAGGAAGAACAACAATATCAACCAACCAGGCCTTCCAGAGCTCCCAAGGACAAATCCACCAACCAAAGAGTACACATGGAGGGACCCATGGCTTCAGCTGCATATGTAGCTGAGAATGGCCTTATTGGGCATCAGTGGAAGGAGAGGTCCTTGGCCCTGTAAAGGCTTGATGCCCCACTGTAGGGAAATGCCAGAGCAAGGAGGAGGGAGGAAGTGGGTGGGTGAGTGGGTGAACATTTTCATAGAGGCAGGAGGAGAGGGGATGGAAAAGAGGGATTCCACAGAAAAAAACACGAAAGGGGATAACATTTGAAATATAAGTAAAGAAAACATGGAAGAAAGAAAAAAAGAAACAAAGAAAGAAACAAATAAAGGAGGAAGGGAGGGAGGGGGAGAAGGAAAGAGAGAAAGAAAGAAAGAAAGAAAGAAAGAAAGAAAGAAAGAAAGAAAGCATTTGCTGCTCTTGAAAATGAATGGAATTCAGTTCTCAGCCCCCACATAATGGCTCATAAACCTCTGTAACTCTAGAGCCAAGGGATACAAAGTCCACATCTGACTGCTACAGGCACCAGGCACCAGGCACATGTGTGATATGTACACATATATGCAGGCAGGTAAAACACTCATATACATAATAAGTATATAAATCTTTAAAAATAACAGTAATATAGAGATCTTGTTCCTGGCTGACGGTATGTGGGGACTTCACTCTAACTTGAACTCCTCTAAGGCATGTGGTATCTTTGAGTTCAACTCTGGCAATCAGAAATTGTGTCTGTGAGCCCAGGTAGTGAAAGAACATCAAGATAAAAAGGCAGCAATAGAAGAAATGAGAGAAAGAACTGTAGACCACAGAACTAATACAAGATGAGCCTTTGTCCACCAAGAAGTCAAGCAATGGAAAATACCCAGAGCTGGCACAGAGCTAGATCCTGCCAGATAGGACCATGAGGATTTCAGCTCCTGGACCTCTCAGAACTTGGAGAACTGGATGGTTCTGTGGGAAACTCCAATTGCTGGGCGAACTTAACCACTAAAGAGGAGATTGGAAAGAAATTTCCATGGGAGTACTAGAGGAGGGTGAGGAAATCTGAGATGAAAGGATTCCCTGTGCTCATGGTAATCTTTGCCAATGCTTGAAGGAGCACATGATCAGCTCATGGGTCCACAGAAGACTGAGGGAAGAGCCAAGAGCTGCACCCAAAGTGAAGTCAGCCTGCCCAAATCCACCCTCAAGTGACAGAGGCGCAGCAGCCTTCAGACACAGCTCTGGAAAAAGAATTAAGGACCATAAAGCTGAGACATCTGTACAGCTAATTATCAACCCACCCTCTCTACTGCAGCAAGAGCAAGAGATCCGAGAGGATTCAGGGGAGAATGTGACAGAGCTTACCTAAATCTACTCCAAATTGTTGGCCTGAGTACATTGAAGGAATGCGTTCTGTTTTGTTCTTAGCTTCATTTACTTTTTAATGCAGAGTCTTACTCTGTAAACCTGACTGGCTATGCCACACTTAAATTGATCTCCAATATTGATCCTCCTCCCTTAGCATCTCCATTACTGGTATTATAAGCTTCAGTTCAGCCCGGATGAGTTTTTATCTTCAAGTGTTGAGTCTGGAATGTTTGCTTCACAGTTTCAGATCAGGATAACAGGTATGGATCCCCCTTTAGAACTCACTGAGAATTGTTTGTGAAGTTTTATCTTGGCACTGCGTTCTACCCTTTTATAATGATACGGCAGGTTGGCGCTCCAAGTAGAGAATAAATAAGTTTAAAGCAAAATGTATGTACTTATATTTTCAGCAGTCCCATGAAAGAAAGACACTTTTCATCACTGATGGCCATAAAAAAGAAAGCACAAACAAGTGGAACATGGTGGCTCATGCCTGTGATACCAGAGCTTGGGAAGTGAGCAAGGACCATTGTCTTGACTTGCACATGAGCCTGGAGTATGCGGCACCATGCTGTCTCCATAGATAAATAGATAGATAGATAAATAGATAGATAGATAGATAGATAGATAGATAGATAGATAGATAGATAGACAGATAGATGATAGATAGATAGATAGATTAGATAAATAGATAGACAGACAGATGATAGATAGATGATAGATAGATGATAGATAGATAGATAGATGATAGATAGATAGATAGATAGATAGATAGATAGATAGATAGATAGATAGATAGATAGTGGATCAATTCAAACTAAAGTACACTATGGACAATAAATACAGATCTGAGCCTAAAAGTACAGTGAAGATTTGGGGAAACAACATTTTCAAGCAAAGCTTGTGTGTTTGTAATTCACATGTTTTAATGTATATTTTTTTACAAAAGTAAAAAACCCATGCCTCATAAGTATGCCTCCATTGTACTTAAAACAAATACATGAGAGAAGAAAAACACTTCTTCTGCAGAAGGCAGGGTACAGACAACATCCATGTTTTTAAGAATGCTTGCTCTCGCTGAAGGGGGCTGTGGCCTCATGGGAAGAACAACATTGTCAACCAACAAAATTCTCCACAGCTCCCATGGACTAGATTACCAACCATTAAGCAGGCATTGAGAGGCCCATGGCTTCAGTTGCATATGCAGTGGAGAATAGCAGTGTCTGGCATCAATGTGAGAAAAGACCTTTGGTCCAGGGAAGGCATGTTTTCCCAATGTAGGAGAATGCCAAGGCACTGAGGTGCAGAGGGTGATTGGGAGCTAGTGCACCTTCATGAAGACAAGTAAGGGGCAAAGGGGGAGGAAAGCAGGGTGGGCGAAGGGGATAACATTTCAAATGTAAATACAGAGAGTATCTAATAAAAAAGAATAGCAGGATAAAGATGAAAATTTTACAAAAATAAAAGTATTAGTTCATTCCCCCCCCCAAAAAAAAACAAAACAAAATAAAAAAAGCCTGCTCTCTATTTTGCTTAGGAGTGGTTCCTGTGCGTGCTGTAACAGTAGAAAGCATACATCCAGCATTTAAATCCCTTGAGAAACCTGACTAGGGCCATTTATCAAGATGATGCACACTCTTGTGTTCCTTATGTCTTTCTAATCACTTGGATATAATCTAGACACAGGAAACCATAATTGGTTTCCCTAGAAATACTCAAATGTCATCAAGCTATCTCCTCAAACACTGGTTAAACAAACACATCATGCAGAGAACCTAAGAATGACTTCAGACTATTAATGTCAAAAATGTGACTTTCTGTACTTCACATCTTCCAAGAAAATGTATTAGATACACGGAAATTCAGTGCCACCATTGTGCTAGGAGACATAAAATTTTATGCCTGAAAGAAATACCTGTAATATTTTTTAAATGTATCTTAAAGGCCATTGACATAGGTCAGGAGGCAGCAACAGCTCTTTCCACCAACACTGATGACGGCAAAAGTCTCCCAGGTGCTCAAATGGTGGAAGAAAAAAACCTGGCCTTCCAATTTTGCATTGATTTAACACACGTGCCATAGGTATTAGCATCATACTACAACCATGCTATTCCCACACTCTATACATGCTACATACACACACACACACACACACACACACACACACACACACACACTTTTAGAAGATAATTTCGAAAGGCCCTTTAAAGATGTTTGTCTGGAAATTACTTCACTTTTTTAGTTGCTTCAAGATGGTCTTTTTACATTCAGTATTTGGAAGGATGACAATAATGTTATTGGTGGCTTGTAGGCTGATAAAGTGGCAGAGGGGAAATGTTAAGGCATGGGTGAGCCACATTATTCTCTTTTTATTCCATTCTATAAAGAAAACAACGGTAGGGGCCTCCATCTGTTTTCCCTGTGTGTAAGTGATACCCCATCTTAAAATTGAGAGCTACATTGTCAGCTCCACATGTCTTTTGATGTCAATGTATGTAACATTTATTAAATGTCAAGTATTTTCATGGAACTCTAGACTAGTACACTATTAGTGGTGTTGTCAAGATAGAACGCCACCTGACTGAGTTCATAGTGTACCTGGGAGGGCAGCATGTGACTTTGGCTTGGTTAAGACAAGGGGGAGGAACTGATCAGAATGCAGCAGCCTTTTTAACCACCCTGCATGCAAGGGGATGTCCTTCCACTCTCTCACTCTTCAATGACACAAATCTTCCTAGGTACTCTTCTATGTTTTCAATTTCTGGACACATTTTATTTTAACCATTTACTGTTCACCTTGTACATCTGAAATGCAGGTTTCTAAAAATCTCCCTTCATAATTTCTTTTCCAGTCTTTTTTTTTTAATTACTGACCATAATAGAAGCAAACGAGCTCTTTCTAAGCCAGCACTCCATAAGGACAAAGCCATGTTCAGCTCGAGCGCCAAGATTCTGAAGCCCAATGGCAAGAAGCCGAACGAGTTCAATCTGGTATCTCAGTCGTGTTCGAGCCGGAGATGAACTCAGATCTCAAGGCGCAGCTGTGGAAACTATACATCACCACGGCCAAGGAAATCCAAGCCCGGCTAGTTGGTGAATTGGAAAAAAAAGCTCAGTGGGAAACATGTAGTCTTCATTGCTCATAGGAGGATTCTGCCCAAGCCAACACAGAAAAGCCGAAGGAAAAATAAGAAAAAGCACCGCAGAAGCCACACCCTGACAGCAGTGCACAAAGCCATCCTTGAGGACTTGGTCTTCCTAAGTGAGAGTGTGGGTAAGAGGATCCGTGTGAAACTGGAGGGCAGCCGGCTCTTAAAAGTTCATTTAGACAAGAAGAAAAGAAGGAGGAGGAGGAGGAAGAGGGGGAGGAGAAAGAAGAAGAAGAAGAAGAAGAAGAAGAAGAAGAAGAAGAAGAACAAGAAGAAGAACAAGAACAAGAACAAGAACAAGAACAAGAACAAGAAGAAAGCACATATTATGTGTTTTTGAGTACGTGGGAATGACAAGAAGCCTATTCTGAAAGACATGCTTACCCGTAGTCTCCTTTATTGATGTGATCAATTAATTCTGGATGAACAAGGCAAACATGTTGGGAACATTTCCATTGCTGTCCCGAGCATGTACTGTAAAGATAAAAAAGTTAAAAAAGCCCTTTGGCCTTTACAGGGTATGTTTCCAAAATATTAATAAGAGTAGTACATTGGTAAGTCATGGAACATTCTTGATTAATGTTAGCCATATAGATATTTGATTATTGGAGAAAATAAATCATAAAACCGGTGTTAGGTGCTGGTCAATGAGCTTCTGTCCTCTAAAGTAACTATATATAAACATAAAAAGCAAATTAAAATATAGATTTGATATACTTATATTTGAAAATTCTCTGCAAGTTAACTCAGTGTAATCAGCCTGTTTTCATGTATACTTACTGTGCAAAAAATAGAAATATTTATCATTTAGAATGTGTTTAATGAGTACTTCCTATATGGAGAAGACTTACTATAAAAATATCAAATTTGCTCTGCCACCTAGACCAGCAGTTAGGGAGTGTCTGGATCTGCCTGGAAAAGATGCACTTGCAGACCAGAGGCCCAGATGCTCTGCCACTTGGACCAGCAGATAACCTGGAATACAGGCCTGGTGAGGCTGTGGTGTGAGTACCCAGATCACAGACAGTGCTTGGAGCCAGTTCTTGTGGCACAAGTTTCTTTCAAGCCCACAATAAGAGAGTATTCGTATCTGTCCAGAAAGGCTGTGCTCCTGGACCAGATGCCCAGGTGCTCTGCAACCTAGACCATCAGGTAACCTGTGGCACAGACCTAGTAAGGTTGTTCACTGAGTACCCAGAACACAGGGAGCACTTTGTGGTGGTGCTTGTGGCAAAGGTTCCTTTCAGACCCACAGTAAGGGAGTACCCAGATCTGCTGGGAAAGGCTGTGTTCCCAGACCCAGGCATCCTGCCACTTGGGCCAGCAGATAACCAGGGGCACAGGCCTGGGGAGGCTGTAACTTGAGCTCCCAGAACACAGACAGTGCTTGGAGGCAGTGCTTGTGGCAAAAGTTCCTTTCTGGCCCACAGTAAGGAAGAATCCAGATCTGCCCTACCAGGAAGGCTTTGCTGGCAAACCTGACTCTAAGGAGCCCTTCCACCTAGATAGACTAGCAGGTAACCTGGGGTATATACCTAGTGAGGTTGTGTAGCAAGTACTCAGAGCACAGAGAGAACTTAGAGGCAGTGCCCAGGACTGTGTCAGAGAGAATTGTGATCTGCCTGGGGAAGGCAGTTCTGGAATATCAGTTCCACGGGTACTTTTACACCTGGACCAGAGGTGAACCTGACACAAAGGCCCAGGGAGGTCTCACCAAGAATTCTCAATGAGAAGAAGGTGCAGTACTCACTGGAAAAGGATTTATTTTGGCCTGAAGAAAGAACCAGATTCCCACCACTAGTATTTAGGACCAGTGGGCAAAGGGCCAAGCTCCCAGAGCAGCCTCACAGAAGCTCCCCCAACTGAGCTCACAAAGACAACTTCTCAAAAGAAACTATGAAAGCTAGAAGATCCTGGACAGACTTCATACAGACCCTAAGAGAACATAAATGTCATCCCAGGACACTATACCCAACAAAACTCTCAATCACCATAGATGGAGAGACCAAGATATTCCAGGACAAAACTAAACTTACAAGGTATCTGACCACAAATCCAGCCCTACAAAGAATAATAAATGGAAAACCCAACACAAGGAGGGAAACTACAACCTAGAAAAAGCAAGTAAATAACTAAGCAAGAAAAACAAAAGAAAAAAGACACACAGACATAATTCTACCTCTCAAAGCAAAAATAGCAGGAAACAGCAACCACTATTCTGTAATATTTGTTAACATAAATGGACTCAATTCCCCAATAAAGAGACATAGACTATCAAACTGGATACATAAACAGAATCCAGCATTTTGCTGCATACAGAAAACTCATCTCAGAGACAAAGACAGATAATATCTTAGAGCAAAGAAGCTGGAGAAAAAAACATTCTAAGCAAACGGCCCCAAGAAACAAGCTGGATTGGCCATTTTAATATCAAATACAGTAGATTTTCAACCAAAGAGTATCAAAAAAGATAAGGAAGGGCACTTTTTACTATGTACAGAAAAAAATTTATCAGGATAAATTCTCAATCCTTAATATATATTCTCCAGATACAAGAGCACCCATATTCATAAAAGAAACCCTACTAAAGCTCAAAACATACACTGCACCACGCACAATGATAGTGAAAGACTACAGCACCCCACTCTCATCAATGAACAGATCATGGAAGCAGAAACCAAAAAAGGACTCAGTAAAATTAGCAGACGTTATGAACCAATTGAAATTAATATACATCTACATAACATTTCACCCCAAAACAAAAGATCATACATTCTCAGCACTTCACAGAACCTTCTCCAAAATTTACCATATAGTCAGTCACAAAACAAGTCTCAATAGATATAAGAAGATTGAAATACTCCCATGTATCCTGTCAGGTCACTATGGACTAAGGATGGCCTTTAATAACAACAAAAACAACAGAAAGGGCATATAAACATGGAAGCTTAACAATGATCTACTCAGCAATAGCATGGTCAAAGAAGAAACAAAGAAAGAAATTAAGGATTTTCTAGAATTTAATGAAAATGAAAGCACAACATACCCAAACCTATGGGATACAATAAAAGCAGTATTAAGAGGAAAACTCATAACTCTGAGTGCCTCCAAAAAGAAACTGGAGAGAGCATACTCTAGCAGCCTGACATCAAAGCAGAAAGCTCTAAAATAAAAAGAAGCAGATACATCCAAGTGGAGTACATGGCAGGAAATAATCAAACCTAGAGCAGAAATCAACCAAGTAGAAACAAAAAGAACCATACAAAGAATTAACAAAACCAGGAGCTGGTTCTTTGAGAAAATCAAGAAGCTCGATAAACCCTTAGCCGGACTAATTACAGGGCAAAGAGAGAGTGTACAAATTAACAAACTCCGAAATGAAAGTGGAGACATAACAATTTTCCACTAAAACTGAGGAAATTCAGGAAATCATCAGTTCCTACTCTGACTCTGACTGTTTCCATGTTACATTTTGTTTTACATGTACTTTATGCTTATGGTAACTACTGGGACTTCAATGCATACTATCAAACCACTAAAAGAATTAAGTACTGACAAAAATATATTCATACAGTATTCCAAAATGCTTTTAAAAATCTATACATGTATCTCATTTTAAAAAAATAATGTTGTAAGAGAAAAAAAACATCAAATTTGTAGCTTGCATTAAATACGTACATAATTACATTTCCAAAACTGTTTTCTTGCTCCAGAAAATGTATGTCTTAGAGAATGCAACTTTAACCTAGATGTGTTTCCCTGTATTTCTTAATGAGCAGGGTCCTGCATTCCTGCAGAAATGCTCAGGCACAAGAGCCCTGGGCTGTGCTGCTTAAGTTACTCACCAGGAGTTGCAGTTTTCTTTAACTACTGCTCCTTCTTCATAATGTTGACTATCTCGGGAGCAACCTGGTAACAGAACATGCAAGCAAATGAGAATCCTGAGCCCAGTAAACCATATCCGTGTGACATGCAATTTATGATTGTCATTAGGTGGTGGGATGTGAAAAACTACTTAGTGCCAATCTGATGGCAGGCTCCATCTGGTCTGTGTTGGGGTTTATATATCAAATTCTTTTGTGTTTCTTCTGTGAGGTTTTGTTTTCATGGTGTGCATTACATCCCAAAAATCAATCAATGTGGAATCCATGAAGAAGAGGCCGTAGAGAGGTTATAGAAACCAGAGGTTGTGAAGGACTTCGGGAAGTCAGTGTCTTCCACATACAACAGGACAGATGCAAATATAAATTCACAGAAATCATAGCAGTGCCCAGGGTCAAGTCAAGTAGAGTACCAGCACTGAGATTCCAGTGCACATGGGATCTTAATCCTATTTAAGAAACTGTTTTCAATTGATAGCTCCCTACAAAGGACAATTAGTGTTCTACAGTTCAGTGCCATGGAAGAGGATGACAAGCCCACTCCAGGGCAGGCCCCAAGCTCAGCAGCACAGATGACCCCCATGTTGTTTTGTGTGTAAGATTTTTATTTGTTTTTTTTTTTTTTTTGGTTATTGTTTTAGTTAGGACATTTTTGTCTTATTGTGTTTGTTTAGATTTTCTATTTTAAGGGCTTTTTTTTGAGGTGGGGTAGGAGCAAGATAGACAGACAAGGATAATGTGTAGGGAGGTAAAGAATGTGTATGAGAAGCTGGGGGAAGAAATACATGATTAAATATATAAGAGAAATATTTAAATAAGAGAGATAAGAAAAAGAGAGCCAAATGCATCTTAACTCTACTGAAATTGGCTTTAATTGGTTTATAAGATTACACAAATTACCAGATAATGATGTTGAATTGTGATAAGATGAAAAGTGTCAGCAAAGCATTAGGAAAATAATATCCAGGTTAAAAATTAGGTCAGTTTTCAAAATATAATTCTTAGAAATTTAAAATCAATGCTGAATTAGCAAAAAGAACCCCTCTTTGTATAATGGAGCTTTTTAAGACAAACATATGTAATTGATGTATAATATCAATTGCTCCAAATTTAGCAAAAGAAATTCTAATCTCCTAATATCAATTGCCTTGAATTTAGCAAAAGAAATTATAATCTTCTTACCTTGATAGGGGTTAACACAGTGTAAAGAGTCCCCAGGAGATTTGATTCAACTGCTAGTCACAGTGTGATAGACAACTTTGTATTTAGATCCCTTTGATTTTTCCACTGATATTCTGTTTAATGAACTAAAGCTCCAAGTATCTGTGTTTCTCCACTCATTTCCTTTAGAAATCTGATATTCCATAATCATTGACTGGGCTCTCCTGAGTAAGTATCTCTTATAGTAAGATAAACTCAAGTAAAGGGGGTATTTAACTTTAAATTAAGCTTATTTTTTAATTACATCACAAGTGAGGTAGTTTTAATAATGAGGCATATTTATTATTTAATATTATTTAATAATGAGTAAAAGTCATTACTGCAATAAAGATTCAGACAGTCTCATGAGATGAATTCTAAAGCTGGAGGTTTGTATCAGTAGTTAAATACTTACTTAACACAAAGTAAGACTTCTGTTTTTTATATTTTAGGTTAAATCTAAGCTAGGCAACTAAATGGAGGTATTTATTCATAGAATTCCAGAAATGATAATATTCTGGGAGAAAGGGAGTGAGGGAGGGAGGGAGAGAGAGAGAGAGGGAGAGAGAGAGAGAGAGAGAGAGAGAGAGAGAGAGAGAGAGAGAGAGAGAGAGAGAGAGAGAGAGAGAGAGAATTGTAATATGAAAGAGGAATTGAGCCGACAAGGAATACAGGACTCCAAGCTCATGAGAAAGACCAAGTTCAACTGAAGCTGGGACCAAGATGGAACTAAGAAGATGATGCGAATCCTTCGATAATGGAGACATAAAATAATTCCTTTTCTTTTCTGTAAAATTCTCTGAGTGAGTTAATCAAGTTGTTTATACATATAACAGTTGTGTAAAAAGCATTACACCAAATTAAAAGTAAACCTGATGACTTTTAAATTAAGAGAATCTTATGACTTTAACAGCTTTTAGAACCAGGCAAATCAATTACTTGGAGAGGAAAATAGTTGGTCCTGTTGCTGCAAGAAAGGATAATGCGATGCATGTGATTTATTTTAAAATATTTCATCACAGTGCGTTATAACTATGTGTGAAGGTTGAAGGGGCACTGTGGGGAAGACAATGTGTCCTATAATGAGAAACCCACACCCTCGGGGTGTGCACTAGCCTGCATTCTAAGATGCCAGACTTGAGGCTGTCTGCTTTGAGTGCTTACATTATCCACCTGTTCAATGTTCAGCACCAGAATTAGCATACTAAAGATAAAACTTGGATTTTTTTTATTTTGTAAAATTAGCAGCTTGACACTGAACCCATTAGTTCTAAAACATTCACACCAGTTAAATTAATAGTGTTCAGTTTATGTGGTTAGGTAAAACGTTTCACTGTCACACTGAACCTCTCACATAACGGTTCATATGTATCTATTATTCATTAAGGGCAAATCATATACAATCATGGACCCAGCCTTCTCAGATTGAACTTTATCCTGCATCCTGCAACAACACTTAAGATCTGCCAGTTTGATACCTACTGCAAGGGAAATGGGACCCAACCTCTGTAACATTATCACATGGTCCCCCAGTATTTTTTCTTTTAAGAATTGAATTTCCTATAGCAGAGAGACTTGAAATTTCACCCACATTACAGAGCTTTTTTTAACCAATGTATTTTGGGGTTGGTTTATACGTGTAGGGAAATTTGAAAAATCACTGTAATTGATCTTTATTCAAATATGGTTTTAAAAGTTGCAAAGAGATCAAGGAACTCATACAACTCAAAAATTCAAATAAGTCAGTGATTCATATATATACATATATGTCACTGTCACACACATATGCATATTTGTATATGTATGTGTGTGTACATGTATGCATGTATGTATTTGTATATATATGTATGTATATGCATGTGTGTATGCTATACTTCTACCTTATAATAATGATATATTTATCTTTAATCCTTGAGATAATGTAGAATTTGAAGGTTTTTATTTAAACAGTTATCATGGCAGAAATAGAAATGGCCATAAAACTAGGTTGTGTAAAACTCATAATCAGTAAGTGCACATGTAGCATCATAGAGAAAAACTGCTTTGTATATACAATAGAGTGGAAATAATATATAATTTTTTTTCTGTTAGTTAATTTTGCACATTTCTTCAATTTTATGCAGTACTCTTTCAACAAATTATTTCTCAAGGTAAGACAAAACAAAAGGGAAACTTATCTTTCTTGAAAGCAATTATAGTCAGTGTGAACTTTTTCCTACTAACTAAAATGAGTAATTGCTTTTATCCATAATGAGTAGTCTAAAAGCTACCCCTGGAACATAAATTCCACTAAATTATAACTGAGCTGAAATCTTTGCAATCCTCCCTCTCAAGCAAAAAACGTTCAAGAGATACAAATGACTTTTCATAATGAACTATATGTTTTAAATAAGCAAACTCTGGCTATACTTTAGTATCTTGGAAATGATAACTGTTGGTATCAGCTGTATGGGGGACAATACCTGAAATCTCCCAAATCAGGAGAAAGGCTGAGGCAGAAAGCTTGCTGTGAATTTAAGACTGTTCTGGACTACACAGTGAGGTCCAGTCCAGCTTGGGTTTCAACATGAGAACCTGTCAATTTTGTCAATGAAACTGAGTCATTTGATTTTATAAAAATTAATATTCAAGATGATATAATACTAATATGCAAGGGACCTGGGTCTCTAATAATCAGGAAGCAGAGGCAAGAGACTTGTCTGAATCCAAGCATTCAAGTCTAGCTTGGGAAACAAAACAAAGTCCTATCTCAAGCCTAGCTTGGGAAACAAAGCAAAGTATAAACATTATATAATAACCTAGTTTCACTGTGAATTTTGCTACTATGGGTAAACTTACACATACACACTAAAAAAGTAACAAAACTTTGACTTGTGCTACTTTGCAACACACAAAAATTGGATATAGTAGGAATGCACATAAACAGAGAATGATTGTTAGCAAAGAGGATGTGCAGGAGACTCTCCACATTGACTTCCTGTCGTTGCTGATACCCATTTGTCATGGAGAAAACAGAAAGAGAAGTAAAGAGAAAATCACAAAGAGCTAGACATGCATGAAGACAGAGACAGACCTGAACCATTATCTGTCTGAACAGAGTAAGAAAGAAAATTGTCTTTAACCGAAGATACTTTAAAAATTAATAAATTCATAAAATTATCCCACATAATTTATAATGACACATTAAATATGTTGAGCCCTAAATGGACTTTAATTAACTCAATTCTATCTGTCCAGAGATGATACAGAGGAGAAATAACATATTTCAATTTCACTGTCTATAGCTCCAGACACACATTTATAGACAGGCAGTGTACGATATGAGACTTGCATCTTTAGTGCGATACCCAGAGTCCTTGAGGAATCATGCTTTTCCTCCTGTCCATTGCTGATTCGTACACATTCAGCATGCATATCACATTCCCTCTGGTGATAAATGCAGCCCACCCCACTTATCCTCTACATGACAATTGACTATAATCTTGTCACAATTACTGCCCCTGGATGTCATTAGTCCCTCTAGGGTAAGACTGTGTCTTTCAAAGTTTCTGCTTTAACACCATCTGATCATAATTACTGTAAGGCTTGTCCATGCTACCTCGTTTCTTCATCCTCCCATACCTCGTAACATCTGAAGCACACAAACATTGAGGAGCAGAAGTATCGTTAGGATTGGAACCCATTGCTTACACATTACCAAGAGCTTCAAGATGGCGCTGACTAAGCTTGATTGAGAGCCTTCTGAGAATGGGAAGTCTTTGACTCTACTGTTACACATCTACACCTCTAAGACACTTCACCCTGATCTAGTGGCCCATTGTCTGATGAGTTCTAATGTGATGTCAAATGCCCAACATGGCCCGAATGGTCTCGTGTAAAATAACTCATAGTCACGTCCCAAACTGAGCCCCTCCCTCTCACCCACCCCTCATCAGGATTCTCTGGAAGCCACAGCTTTCTTCCAGTTGATAAACAACACTGTGATCTTCAGGTTTGTAACAACTATCAGGTTTGTAACACTCCTGTGCAAATTGGTCTCCAACTCAGCTCCTCCTTTATCGTGTGGCAGCTTGTATGTTTTCTCTTCCTGGTCCTCTGGGGAGACAGATAGTGCATAGCCTGGTACATATTAATATTCTTTTGGGTTAGACTTTCACGGGACACTTGGTTTGTATGTAAGTGCATTGCCTAAGGATGCAACACCTTATTTTTGAAACAGGGTTTGTCACTGATGTGGAACAGGTACAGTAGATTAGCAGGCCACCGAGTCCCTGAAGCTTGCCTACCCTTGCCTTTCTGGCCCAGGTATCATAAAGACCTGCCACCAATACTGTTTCCTATGTGACTTCTGGATGTGAGAGGCAAGTCCTTGCATGGGCAAGGCAAATGCTCTCATTATGTAAGCTACTTCCACAGTCCAGAGGAACACTCTTGTTTTCTTCAAAGACTGCATCACTATTTTCAGCTTCTCAGTAAATTTCCTGAAGTTCTCCCTATGCATCCAACTTTATTAGTGTTTATAACAATAAGGCGTTTCCCGATGCCAGCACAACAGGGATACTTGAATTGTGGAAGGAAAGCTAGAGTTTTCATACCTAGGAGATTATCTGTCAGTTTGAAAAATGAAAGAAATGTTTGCTGAGATGTCTGTTATTAAAATTAAGGCTGGGAGTAATTAAAAATTTTGTGGACAATTCTAAATAATAAATATACATTTAAAAAAAGCTTTTTATAAAACTTATAGACCGGGTATGCTTATTGAAAATAAGAGTGGCGAATACCATTTCTATTTTGAAATAGGATTTTTAAGTGCCTTCTAATTACATGTTCAAGTCCCATTCAAAAATGGTATGATAGGGCTCTAATTAACTACAAACTTCTGATGAAGAGATGTACGCTGTGAGAGCTTCATTTAGGGAGGTGTATAGAGTACATTTGTTCATGTGCCCTAGGTAGCAACTTCCCCAAGCCAATATCCATTCTCCTTTAACTGCATCTGTGTAGAAAATAATATTCTACTTATCTTTCTACACATTGCTTCTATAAACCTTTTGGGTCCTAGACTTTTATAGGAATCTTTTATGCAACCCCCACTTTCTCTTTAATAACCATATTTAGACATGCAGCCCAGGTTGTTGTCAACATCACTGTGTAGCTGAGGGTAAACCTGTACATTTATCATTCTACCTCTAGGGTGCTAGAGTAACAGATGCGTGCTACTATGTCCAGTTTGTGTGATGCTGAGGCTCGAACCCACAGCTTCACACATGCTATGCAAGCATCCTACCAATAGAACCATGTTCATACCCCTCTCTTTGACAGTCTTAAAATTTCAAGAGTGGTGAAATAAGACAAAAATATATGTGAAGAATTTATTTATCCTCAGGCAAGGGTACTTACTAGTTTTATTTTGCTTTAATTATGTTTGATGTTGTTACTAATATTATGAACTCTAATGCTACGGGAAGGAGATGTGAGAAGAGAGGAAGGGAGGGGAGGAGAGAGGAGAGGAAGGAAGGGGAGGGGAGGGGAGGGGGGATGAGGGAGGGAGGGAGGTAAAGAAGGGAGGGGAGGGGAGGGGAAAGGAGGGGAGGGGAGGGGAGGGGAGGGGAGGGGAGGGGAGGAAAGAGGAGAGGAGAGGAGAGGAGAGGAGAGGAGAGGAGAGGAGAGGAGAGGAGAGGAGAGGGGAAGAGATAAGGCTCTCAAATCTAATGACTAGTATAATGTTCAAACACATTCCCAAAGCCTACCTTCTGGGTGTAAAGGCTGTTGGACGGAAGTCCCATCTTTTCCTTCGCTGCAAAATAACTTGTAATCAGGACAGCAATCAGAGGTGTCCCGCTCACAGAAGCTGTCACAGTAACACACTGCATTGGCTTCATAGAACTGAGTAACACAGGAGTCATCTCTAGCTTCACAACAGCCAAAGCGCCTACAGTATTCCCCTTGGAAAATGGCCCTTTTATGCCGGAGACCTTCAAAAATGGTGCGGTTTCTAGTGAAACTCGGCCCTGGATCCACTTCTCCCTGAAATAAAGAATGAGTCTCTGAACAGATTTCTGTCGTCAAATAGAAGATTAAGATGTTATATCCGGTCCACATTCTCTGGTTGTTGGTACAGCTTCCTCTTTCAGCTCTACGATTCTTTTAGACGTGTTTTTTTTTTTTTCCTTGAAACCTGATCAGTAATCATCAGAATACCTCAGCCTGGACCTTGAGACTCATTCTTGAGCCTCTTACAGTTAAACATTAATCTAAAAACTTTCAGTGTTTGCACAAGATAATGCAAGTGTTAGAATTAGACTATTATAATTTATCTAAAGTTTTAAAAATGTATATCTCACACAATGTTCCAAAGTTTCTATGATCCTCAAAAACAAACAAACAAACAAAACCTATCTATGATCTTAAGTATAAGTGATACTTGAAATATTGCTTGTCGTTCAGAAAATCTAGGTTACTAAATCTAAGAAAACAACCCCCAGTATAGGCATGTCCCAAAATGTGGTTGTAAAATCACTGGCAAGGTGCAGGAAATTCAAAAGCCAAAAATACAATTTCTCATTTCACCTGCTTGTGTGGTCACTAAACCCAGTGTCTGCCCCATGGACAGCAGTTCCTCTGAATCATGCACACGTTGGCAGGCTGGTTTCATCTCTCATCTAGATCTCATTTACCTACCACCAGCATGGCAATGTCTGGGCTGGTCAAAGCCCTAGTCAGCAAGAATACTCTGACTTTGACCTTATTTCTCCCCACCCCAGTTTCTACCTAGAGTTAACAGGGGAACTGGACACTCTGGGAAGCATTTTCAGCCAAGAAAGTCAGGTCTCCCTGCTAAGCAGCTTGGGGGAAGGGAGCTGTAAGGTACACTCAGAGGTCAAGATGTTTGGTATTCTGTGAAGCTATGCATTTACAGTGGATCTTGCCAGACCATATTTATTCATTAACTACCGTAACTGCCTTTGTGGAATAAATAACTAGAAGGCAATGAATCAGCAAGAGTGGCTAGGTGAACTATTGAAAACCATCTGCCTTAGCAATCAGAGACCTGGACTTCCATCCACAAGCAATTTCCTGACTCCATGGCCTGTGAATCACTATTTACTTATATACTCTTTGATTATTTCCCTACACACAAGGGTTCTTCCTCTCATGGCTATTTCATAACTTAGATTTATCATCCATATATTCCCTGATCATGCTCTGCTTTTGATTTATCATTCTTTTCCTCATTTTGGCACTTTGCTTGGGTAGTGAACTGTTGGATAAAAACAAGTGTATTTATTTCTTTATGTTTAAAAGATTCTTCACCATCTTGGTATCACCATCATATCCCCTGTCTTACTTCTTGCCTAGTAACTGATGATTCTAGCCTTTTGCTTTATACTTAGTCAGCGAACTTCCCTACCATGTATGAGGTCCAATCACATTAGTAATTTTTGTATCAAAGGACCTGCATCTTGTTTTCTAAATGGCTAAATTCATTTACACTTCTACCAGCAGTGTACAGCTCAACTTATCTCCATATCATCACAAATATTTGCTATATTATTGCTCTTTTATCATAGCCATTCTAGCAGATATGAGGTGACCAATCATGGCTTTACTATTATTTCCATTAATTAAATGTATTTTCTGTACTTATTAGCCACTTGTGTAGATATTCCCTTGAGAAACATCTATTTGTGACTTAAGCATTTTAACACAGTCTTAAATTTTTTCTTCCATAATATTTAATCCACAGATTAAATTTTCCATGGATTTAATATGATAATCCCATGTATGATTATCACGCACTTGAATTATCTTTACCCTTCAATGCCCTCTTATCTCCACTCACCTTCCCAATGTTCCCTTTTCTCTTTACATATGGCCTCACTTCTACATCCATCCATTGTATGTGTGTGTGTGTGCAAGTGTGCATAAGAGTGTGTGTGTATGTGCATGTGTGCATAAGAGTGTGTGTGTGTGCATGTGTGTGTGCATGTGTGTGTGCATGTGTGTGTGTGTGTGTGTGTGTGTGTAATGAGGACTAACCTCAGGGTGGCAGGCTTCACCTTTATCTTGAAAAGAGACCTAGGATGAAACCATGAGTTGATGAAGACAGGTTGTCTTGGAAAGATACCTAAAACCTTGCAAGTATAAGGATCCTTTCTTAGATGTGGACTCTTTGATTCAATATTGGCCAATTTCTTCTCCGCAGAGTTAACTTAATGTTTTAAAATGAAGAATTTTATTGACTAAAGAAAATATATATATGGTAGTATGTGATCACATATGATTTTTGCAGCTTTCTCTAGTGATAGAGATTATAACATCTTTTATATCGTGTTTATGGTGTGTGTGTGTGTGTGTGTGTGTGTGTGTGTGTGTGTTTAGTTTTACAAGCTAGGGATCAAGAGACTAATCAAGGTCACACAAAAAAGTTGGCTCACAGAACATTCCCCTGCCTCATCTGTTCTTCTGTCTGAATAGTCACCTGAGTTTCTTGACTAAAGTCTGGCCTCCATCCATGACATCAGAAAAAAAAATTGTTCCATGTCTTTTTCCAAGCAAGTGTGATTTTTAAAGAAGAGAGAAAATAGTGGAGGTATGTGCTAGAGGTAGAAATCCTAGGCAAGGATAATGAGTTTTGCCAACTGGCTAATTGTGTATTATAAAAGTGTCCAAATATAGAAAGAATTTTCTTAATCAGGATTATGATCATTAATGTAAACCCAGTATCTAATTACACAATGCTGATAAAAATAGATATTAAAAACATCAAGGACCCATCTGATAGACAAGGGGATCTTACAGTACAATGCTGGGTGCTGGTTGAGGTCTGAGATTTTTGGCAGTCTTGTTCATAGACTTCTCTTATCTCGTTACTGTTAAGTGGATGATTTAGGTATCACTTTCTTCTTGTTTTCTTTTTCAACATCTTTACCTATTTATGTATCAATGCAGAGCTGTACAGTATGGTGATTTGTGAAAATGTATATTTAGACAAACCAGATTATCAACACAGAAACTTCTAATAAACCAATATGATGTGTTCCTCTGAGCCTGAAAGGAAAAGAGATTGACTGAAGCCTTGCCTCGCCTCATTTCTGTATTCTTGCTCTTGATACAAGGCCTCCTGAAGAAACATTGTTTTCAACCCTTTGCTTCTTAGTGGACTATGAATCAGTTTTTCAAATTCTATAATTAAAAATGCCCCCAAGGAAACCAAAAAAATTAAACAAAATGAAGGGGAATCCACAACGGAAATGAGGGACCAAAGACAAAGGACAGGAGAGAAAAAGTCACTGGAAATCTCTATGCAGAAGGATGCTGCACATATAAGTCACAATCAAGTTTCACTTCAGAATTTTCATTTTAATACATTGGAATTGGAAGTAATGGAGAAGCAAAAGCATTAATTCTAGAGATTAAAAAAAATGCTTAATTAGTACTTCATTTCACAAGACTCACTCGAGAAGAGAAATAGGCCTGCTATCTCAAACCAAATATACCTAACACCTCCAGTGTTATAATGCTTTGAAGAAGGTAAACAGTCTTTCAGTTTTACCTAAAGGAATGTTGGTCAATGAGGATGTAGCTCACGAAGTAAAGCATGTGCCTGGTGTTCAAGAGGCCCTGGGGTGGGCTCCCAACCAGTACAGAAAGGAAGTGAATTTCAAACAGGTTCGAACTGGCATACCATATAATAGTATGCGGATTAATGATCCTAATCCTTAAAGACAAGTCTAGGATACCCAGAAGGTAAACCTGTTAAGAAACTATTTCAATGCAGTGCCACCCCCTCCTATTAAGCTTGGTTTGGGGGCATGTAAAAGGTTTTCATGAGGGCACAGAGAGAGATGCTGGGAAGTCCTTCTGGTGGATAAAAGGAAAATAACACCAAGTGATATTACACAAGAGGCTGTTTGCCATGCCATTTGTATAACAAGGAAAAGAATGCAACACAAAGCACACCTGCAAAACTGATTGGCCCACATAGCTATATCTTGAGCAACATGTAAGTACTAACTCGGGGACTTCAAAAGTTAAAAGCCATGCTTGGTTGTACTGACAAACACTCTCCTAGAAATGTGACAGCTCAGTTTCCCTGGAGGATTTGTTGACTTGGCTTTTATCTTGAAGTTCTAATGGAACTGTCAGCCACTGGGACCCATTTCTACCACCTCTTAGGGGTTTCTTACCCCACAGGAACCTAGACCCTCTCTCTAGTCCACCAGGTCCCAGTGGACACTGACTGTATAAAGAGCAGTGTTGATCAGATACAAGACTCCCAAACATGATCATGATTTACACACTTTCAACCCTTCCTTAACTCTGGAAATGACAATGTTCTCTTCAAGCATTCTCCCTTATTTTTCTTTTCTAGTCAGCAGAAAATTTAGTCAAATGCAGCCAAAAATTTCATTTATTATAAACATTTAGTATTTATTCTTTAACAATTTCATCCATATGATGTATCTTAATCATATCTACCCTCGACTCACCCAAACCTTCCTCTGCCACAAAGCAAAGATTTTGTGAGGAAGAAAGTTACCACAATTTCTTAACAAGACAAGAATAAGGTCAAAATGATGTTTCTAAAATATTAGCTCTTGATAGTGATTGCTCCAAGAGCCAAAAACACCTAACAAAAAGAAACCCTACACCAGAGAAGCCCTCTTCTGAGTTGTTAAACAGAGCTGACTAAAAGACTGGCCAACATATAGTCTAATGCTGTTGTCCTTAGTTATTCTCCAGATATAGAAAGTAAGTCCCTATCTCTAAATATATGATATACTTCAAAAACAGGGCCCAGAACCCTGAGCTGTAACTGATCTGAATACCCCCTTTATGCAAACTAGCTTTTATGATACCAAAAGGCACCATGAAAGCTTCCAAAAGAGGGAAAAAAACAACAGTCATACTAAGCTATGATGCCTATGGAGCATGTCAATGAACAATAGGATAACCCAATGGGTGCAATAGTGGCACATACATCTAGGCAGTAAACAGTTCCTCTCTAATTGGACATAAGATTTGTTCAACAAGAGTACCATGCCTCGTACTGGAAACCTAAATAACTACTCAGTGCTAGTGAAATCATGGTTGTTGGAAGGGAATCTATAACCACTAGTTATGGCAGCAGAAAAATGTCTAACAACAATCTACAAACATTTGTCTTTATATCTTCAGATTCACAAAGTCATCAACTGGAGACCACTGCAGAAAACCAAAATCTATTTGAAGGCAGGGTTGTAGAAACCAGTCCCAATAGATGTATCTCCAAAACCCTTACATAATGAAGACTCAGGAAACATTCTGTAATGGGGTGCAGAAAGATTGCAAGAGACAGAGAATCGGAGTTTGATGTGAGATCATGTTTCCTAATAACACTAGAAGATATACCCATAAATTCTCACCAACATAATTATCCAATACTGAGCTGAATAAGGATGATACCAATAAACATGACAAACTTCACAGAGAAACGGCCACAGACTTCAATCCTACAGAATGAATAAAGCTAGGAGTAGGAGAGGTAGTCTTCTCTACATGAGAAGACACACACTGATTGTTCAGTGCCCAAAAAGCCATCCGAAAATACACACAGAAAAGAAACATTATATGGATTTAACTTGTTATACTTGAGAATAAGTACATATGTGTGTATACACATATGTACATGAATTCAATACAAATAAAAAAGGAGGCCATGAATTTGAAAGACAGTGGAAAAAGTTATATGGGAAGGTTTTGAGGGAGAAAAGAGAAGGGAGAAATGTTGTAATAAAATGACAATTCCCAAAGTAAACAACAAATAAATGTCAGATATGAAAATATACATATAATAACTATTGTATAGACTAAGAAGATTATATTTAGGGATATATATGTATATATGGAGGCTACAACAATTAATCTTAACAGGTTATAAATTTGAAAGTGAACAAGAAGGAACATAAAAAGGGTTCCGGGAAGATATAATATAATTATATTAGAATCTCTAAAAATGAAAGAAAAATGTTATTTATTTATTCATTGTGTATAAAAATGTGCTACATATCTCAATCTGTCGGGAACTCACAATGTCTTGACCTCAGCCTCCCAAGTGCTGTGGTTATAGATGTGCAGCAACATACTTGTTAGACCGCTGTATTAAATAGAGTAGGATGTCTTCAAAATAGAGGACGGGTTCTGCAATGGTTAGAATAGAGGTTAGAAGATGAGCTGGAAAAAATTGCAGTACTTTTGGAAAAAAGAAAAAAGTATACCTTTTCTTTGAGAACCAACTGTATAATGAAGAGACACAGTAAGGAGCTAAGAACTATGAAAGTCACTTGGATCTGACAGAAAAGGAACTGGACTTACCGAGACAGAATTTTCGTTTTCTTGCATGAGTGACTAGATAGTAGTTGTCAGTAGCTTAGCAAAAGCAATTTAAAGCAAAAATGAACTCAGTTTGCAATGTACCTGGTTTGACATTCCACTGGTTTGTCCAGATGGAAAAGTCTAATGAGCAGCTCACTTCCATCATTGCTAGAGTGTAGATTTGGAAGCTATCAGCATACAGCTGATACTGAAAGTTGTAGAATTGAATGGCGTGGCCTGTTCAGCACTGTCAGCAAGACATTTAAATTTCATAATTCTTTCTTCAAATGATACAAAAATTGCAATGTACCTCATATGTGTGTTTTTGAAAAAAAAATGGGATGCAATAGAATAGCATTAAATTCAAGCCCTCCTTACTAGCCATGGGACATTGCACAAGTTAGTTTTATTCTAATAAACTTAACTACCTCAAGTAGCAAAGTGTAAACTATAATTTAATCTTTGGAGATTAAATAAAACACCACAGGTTAATTTGTTGGAAACATGCGGAAATTTCTATACTTGCAAAAGATCGGTTTGAAAGGCTAATATAAAATTTATGTGTTCTAAAGTCCAGAGAAAACTATAAACTATGATCCTCTGATAAACTTTATATACATGTCTTAAAATCAAATAAAATATTTTTTAATTAGGAAGACTTTTTGAAACATATACAAAAATACAGGAATAAAATCTTCAACTTTCCCAATGATGTCTATGCATGAACAATTCTATTCAGCACCCATTGCAACCAATCACTGACCCTTTGTTGATTTAAATGTTTACACTGAGCATCTCTGCACCTACAAAATTACCACTGACATTGTTATCTTATAAAAATATAGTTCATTGGTACTTCCAGATGCTTAAAAGACTTTTCATTTAGAAAATCATAATCTCATCCCAAAACTCCTAAGCTAGTGATTTCACAATAGCTTCATATTAGAACCCAGTGGTGAATGTCATAATAAACTGTTAGTTCATACCCCCACATCCCAAGAATGTATCTCAGGCACTGTACTCAATCAGAGGATAAACAGATTGATGAAACCTGTCCCTTGTACTTGAAGACCAGCCAGTGTGGTTGGGAAAACAAACTTGTAAACAAATCATAGGCATCAGCCTCTAAGGTTTTATCCCTGGGAAATTTAAGAGAACATGCAAAATGATGCCCAGTTCTTCCTATGGAATTAGGGTCAGCAGCAGGAAAGAGTAAAGAAGTCACATTTCACATCATTAGTGACCTTCACAGTACAGGCACCTAAAAGGCATCTACTGAAACACAAGCTGATTTATTTGTCAATCACTCACTCATCTTTTTCCTATAAATTCCAGTGGTATAGACTCAGGCTTCCCTCTGCCTTGATTGATTATGTAACAAGCAGGACTCATTCTCTGAGAAAAATGAGTCACCATCCACAATTGTACATAATGATCCCTTTTCACATCCTTTGATTTATATAAGTTGCCTTCACTCTAGTCCATAAGCCTTGTCTTTCAGACTACTTAGCAGGCATATAGGGTTATCCATGGAGGTACTAAATTATCAAAATGGTGTAGATGGCCAGCTTCCTGTCCATGAGTCTAGAAATCCAGTGACTAAAATGCCCTAACTCTGTCCTAACCATATCTAATGGTGATGTGTGATTTTAATTACAGGATAATTTTGTTCACTTACTGAGACTCCATAAATTGAAAGTGTATCTGATTAAAAGGCTCTGCACCAGATGCGTAATAGGCAGTCAGTATCTGCCACTTCCTCTAAATCTTACTCTTGCTCTACCCTCCCCCCTTATCATTCTCCTTCAGATAATAAATGCATTAGGCAGAACTTATGTAATCTTAAATTCTAATCTCTGGTGGGTTATTATTATTCAGCAGCATCATGCATCTCCTTTGTATAACAAAAGATACTCTATATTCATGAGTGGTAGCCTTGGGGTATTCATTTCCCATTTACTCATAAAGATGATGATAACAAGCCATTCAAAAGATGCTGTATAATAGAACAGGATGAGAAAGAGGAGATGAGAAGCAGGATGAGACCGATGCTTGTGGTCTGAGATAGCGGATAGCACTGGCCAGGACCAGAGTTCCTTGTTTTACCACAAGCAGTTACCTTTCGAATGATGCCATATTCAAGAATTCATTATTGGTAGTTTTCTGTGAGCTTGGTTGTAACTAGAATACTGCCCAGTATAGTCTCCTTCAGTCTTTGGCAACTGTTTTCATTAAGAATACTTCTATATAACTCCTTAAATCAAAATCTGTTCATGGGTCTGCAGTGAAGGCTGCATGGTTAAGAGCACATGCTGTCTTACAGAGGACTACTGTTCAATTCCCAGCACTACATAACAGTTCACAACCATCTGTAACTCTAGATCTAGGACCCTCTTCTGGCCACACATTGCATAGCACCCATGCCCCTATAAGTAAAAACATTAACAATTAATAAATGGGACTGAAAAGGCTTCCTTAAGGTGAAGGAAACTGTCAATAGAACAAAATGGCAGCCTATGGATTGGGAAATAATCTTTCTTAATCCTACAGAGGGCTAATATCCAAAATATATGAAGAACTCAAGAAGTTAGACATCAAAAAAACCAAATAACCAAATTTAAAAAATGGGTTACAGAGCTAAACAAAAAAATTCTCAACAAAGAAATCTCTAATGGCTGAGAAGCACTTAAAGAAATGTTCAATGTTCTTTATGATTAGAAAAATACAAATCAAAAATGACACCTTACACATATCAGAATGGCTAAGATAAAAAATTCAAACAATGGCACATGTTGGCAAGGATGTATAGAAGGGGGAACACATTCATGTATTGTTGATAGTAGTGTGAACTTCTACAATCACAACCACTCTGTAAATTCCACGGATGGTTTCTCAGAAAATTGGGAATAGCTCTACCTGAAGACCAAGCTATACTTTTGGGTATACCTCGTGCATATAACCGAAAGATGCTCCATCATACGACAAGGAGATATGCTCTACAATGTTAATAGAAACTTTATTTGTAGTATCCAGGAACTGGAAACAACCCAACTGAAGAATAAATACAGTATACATGGTTCATTTACACAATAGAATATTATTTGGCTATTGAAAAATGAGGACACCATGAATTTTACCGGCAAGTGAATGGAATTTGAGAATATCAACCTGAGTGAGGTAACCAAGTCCCAAAAAGATATGCATGCTATATACTCACTTAAATGGATATTACTCATAAAGTTCAGGATAGTCTCAATGCACTCCACAGATCCAAATAAACTAAACAGGAAGGAAGGTCCAAATAAGGATGCTTGAATCTCACTTAGAATGAGGAATAAAACAGTTATGGGAGACAGATGAAAGGAAAAAACTGAGTGAGAGAGAGAGTAGAAAAAAGGAGGGTCATGACCAGGTGTGGGGAAAGACAGGAGAGAGAGCCACAGGGCCAGAAGACTGAATGGAAATCTGCAGCTAGTGGGGATGAAAAGATGGGGGACATCTGTAATGGTTTGGGCCTGATTCTGCTTGTAATACAATGTTAATTTTGGTTTCCAAAACTGATTACATGAGTATCTGCACATAAGACACTGGAGGACCCTGGGTTCAGTTTGCTTTGATTGGTAAATAAAGATGTTGGCAATTGATGGCTGGAAAGGGCAGACAGAGGTGGTAGTTTTAGGATTCCTAGATTTGAGATTAGGAGAGAAGGAAGAAGGAGATGTGCCATGCCAGGAGGAGAGGAGAGACTTCATGCATGAGACTAGTGAAGGACACGAGGCATAGCCAGCATAGAAAGAAGCCACGAGCGTGTGGCCTGGTTGGACAACCCTCTGTGTCCATGGCAGCCAAGATAGTACATAAAATTTAGTAAATAATAACTCAGGATTATTGGAGGGAGGTTGAATAACCATGTGGGGGCTAGGAAGTAGCCTAGTTATTACATAGTTTAAGGTTTATCAAAATATAAAGTCTCTGTGTATGTCTTTTATTCAGAAACATAAGCCTTTGGGGCAGGTATCAGGAATACACCACTGGGATTTATTAAATATTCAGTTCTACATACATCTCCAGGACATGCCAGAGACCTGAGATGATGAAAGCTCCCAGGAGTCAACATGAGTGACCTTAGCTGAGATGCAGAGCTGTGCACATGTGGAACCTGAAGAGGCCTACTCCTGTATTCAGGCAGAATCCCTGGTGGAGGAATACTAATCCACCCACAAAACTTTCAACCCCAAATTTGTCCTGTCTGAAAAAAATGCGGGGACCCAAATGGAGAAGAGACTGAGGGAATGGCCAACCATTAATTGGCCCAGCTTGAGACCTATAGCATCGGCAAGCACCAATCCCTGATACTTGTAGTGATACTCAGTTATGATTGCAGAAGTCTAGCATGGCTCCCCTCTGAAAGACCACCCAGCAGCTGACTCAGACAGATGCAGAGACCCACAGCCAAACATCAGATGGAGTTTAGGGACTCTTATGGAAGAGTTGGAGAAAGGATTGAGGGCCCTGAAGGGGATAAGAGGACCAACAGAGTCAACTAACCTGGATCCTTGGGGATTCTCAGAGACTGAACCTCCAACCATATAGCATACACAGGCTGGACCTTGGCCGCCACACTTATGTAGAAAATGTGCAGCTCAGTCTTCATGTAGGTTTCCCAACAACTGGAGCAGAGGCCGTCCCTAAAACCATCGCCTGTCTGTGGAATCTATTCTCCAACTATGCTTTTCTGATCTTAGTGGGAAAGGATGAACCTAACCCTATGGAGACTTCATTTTCCAGTGTTGGTGGATACCTGGGGAACATCTTCTCAGAGGAGTCGGTGGTAGTAGGAGAGACTTGGAGAGGGACATGTGGGGCAGTGATCAGGAGGTAAAGTGAATTAATGGAAAAAAATAAGCAAAAATAAATATATCAATTTAAGAAAGAAACTATCTTCTCTATTTCCTGGAGAGGATAAAGCATGCTTTAAGTTTTTGTTTCTAGGTTATAGAGCAGATGGAAATTCTCATAGCATAAAGTTAATAATTCCTCCTTTATATGCGAACACTTTATATGTGTGTCTGAGTAAGCCGCCTGTGCCTCCCAAATTCCTCTGGAGTAAATCTACTTATCCTTAACAATTTGGCATAAATATCATATCAACAAAGACACCTTCCCATGAACTCCATACAAAGCACTGCATATCTACCCTTTCCTCTCCCTTTCTTACTTGGACTCTATTTAATGCATTCATCTTGAAAAATTGAATTACAAAGGCCCCGTGTTTGAGGTAACCTGATAGATTCATCATTAAATCTGTAGTCTAGTCATTTGGCTTCAGCTAGAAGCATAGATTTTATATATATATATGTGTGTGTGTGTGTGTGTGTGGGTGTGTGTGGGTGTGTGTGGGTGTGTGTATGTATGTATGTATGTATGTATGTATATACTACATTCTGAAGATAGGCCTGTGCTTGCTCTATGGGATCATCAGGATCTCTGATCTGTGAAGTTACAGGTCAGTGTAACTCAGTACATGTAAAAGGTTCTCTTCATTTCTCTTGCTCTATCTTTATTGAACCATGTAGAAGAAGGATGTGGGAACTAGGTGTCAGCTAGGATTATTCTAGAAACTTTATCTTTCCCCTTGTTAGCATTTTTTCTCTTCATTCTTCTTTTTTTTTTAAAACGACTTTATTTTGAAAAAACAAAGATACATGTAAAGATTTTAAACAATTTTTGCTTAAAATTATACATTTTTGTCAGTACTGTTTTTTCAGACATTAAAATAAATTTTACATAAAACCATGTGAATATGTTTTTTAGTCAGTACTTGATTTTTTTCAAGGGCTTGACAGTATGCATTGAAAACGTACTAGTTGCAATAAGCGTAAAGTACATGCAAAACAAAACGCAACATGGAAATAGTCAAAGTCTTCTTGTTTTGTGAATATATGTATATTTTTTTGTTTTCTTTATTTCTTGGACTTCATACAGTCTGTGAGTTGTTTCTGGGGGAGTGCAAGCCTCTGGGGTTAGCATCCCACTATCAGTGACTGCATATTATGTCTGTTCTTTTGTGACTGGGTTATCTCACTCAGGATGATCTTCTGTAGATGCAGCCATTTTCTTAAGAATTTGGTTAAGTCATTGTTTCTGGTGGCTGAGTAGTATTCCATTGTGTATATGTACCAAAATTTTTGTATCCATTCGTCTTCTGAAGGACATCTGGGTTCCTTCCAGCTTCTGGCTATTATAAATAGAGCCGCTATGAACATTGTGGTGCATATATCTTTGTTGTGTATTAAAGTGTCTCTGGGGTATAGGCCCAGAAGTGGAATAGCTGGGTCTTCAGGTAGTACTATATCCAATTTTCTGAGGTATCGCCAGACAGATTTCCAGAGTGGTTGTATTAGCTTGCAACCCCACCAACAGTGGAGAAGTGTTCCTATTTCTCCGCAGCCTCGCCAGCATCTGCTGTCATCTGAGTTTTGGATCTTGGCCAATCTGACTGGTGTGAGGTGGAATCTTAGGGTTGTTTTGATTTGCATTTCCCTGATGGCTAAGGATGTCGAGCACTTCCTCAGATGTTTTTCGGCCATTCGGTGTTCCTCAACTGAAAATGATTTGTTTAGCTCTGTACCCCATTTTTTAATAGGGTTATTTGATTCTCTAGTGTCTAGCTTTTTGAGTTCTTTGTACACCTTGGATATTAGGCCTCTATCTGATGTAGTATTGGTAAAGATCTTTTCCCATTCTGTTGGTTGCCGTTTTGTTTTCTTGACGATGTCCTTATCCTTACAGAAACTTTGCAATCTCATTAAGTCCCATTTGTTAATCTTTGACCTTAGAGCTTGAGCCATTGGTGTTTTGTTCAGAAAATTTTCTCCTGTGCCTATGTGTTCTAAGGTTTTCCCTACTTTCTCATCTAATAGTTCCAGTGTATCTGGTTTAATGTGGAGATCTTTAATCCACTTACACTAGAGCTTTGTACAAGGAGATAAGAACGGGTCTATTTTCATTCTTTTGCATGTTGAGTGCCAGTTGGACCAGCACCATTTGTTGAATAGGCTGTCCTTTTTCCATTGAATGTTTACTGCTCCTTTGTCAAAAATCAGGTGACCATATACATGAGGGCTCATTTCTGGATCTTCTATTCTATTCCATTGATCCACTTGCCTATTTCTGTACCAGTACCATGCAGTTTTCAGCACAATTGCCTTGTAATATAGCTCGAGGTCAGGGATAGTGATTCCCGCAGATGTTTTTTGTTGTTGAGGATGGATTTCGCTATTCTAGGTCTTTTGTTATTCCATATGAAATTGCACATTGATCTTTCCAATTCCATGAAGAACTGGGTTGGAATTTTGATGGGGATTGCATTGAATCTGTAGATTGCTTTTGGTAGGATGGCCATTTTTAAGATGTTGATCTTTCCAATCCATGAGCATGAAAGATCTTTCCATTTTCTGAGATCCTCCTCAATTTCTTTCTTTAGAGGTTTGAAGTTCTTGTCATACAGGTCCTTCACTTCCTTAGTTAGAGTCACACCAAGGTATTTCATAGTTTTTGTAACGATTGTGAAGGGTACCTTTTCCGTAATTTCTTTCTCCACATGTTTGTCCTTTGAGTATAGGAAGGCTACTGATTTGTTTGAGTTAATTTTGTATCCGGCCACTTTGCTGAACTTGTTTATCAGCTGTAGGAGTTCTCTGGTGGAATTTTTGGGGTCACTCAAGTACACTATCATGTCATCGGCAAAGAGTGATGTTTTTATCTCTTCCTTTCCGATTTGTATCCTCTTGATCTCCTTTTGCTGTCTAATTGCTCCAGCCAGGACTTCCAGTACTATGTTGAATAGGTAGGGAGAGAGTGGGCAGCCTTGTTGAGTCCCTGATTTTAGTGGGATTGCTTCAAGTTTTTCGCCATTAAGTTTGATGTTGGCTGTTGGTTTGCTGTATATTGCTTTTATTATGTTTAAATATGGGCCTTGGATTCCTGTTCTTTCCAGGACTTTTAACATGAAGGAGTGTTGGATTTTGTCGAATGCTTTCTCAGCGTCTAGTGAGATGACCATGTGATTTTGGTCTTTAAGTTTTTTTATATGGTGGATTACATTGATGGATTTCCTTATGTTAAACCATCCCTGCATCCCAGGGATGAAGCCTACTTGGTCATGATGAATGATGGTTTTGATGTGTTCTTGGATTCGGTTTGCAAGGATTTTGTTGAGTATTTTTGCATCAATGTTCATAAGTGAGATTGGTCTGAAGTTCTCTTTCCTTGTAGGGTCTTTGTGTGGCTTAGGTACGAGGGTTATTGTAGCCTCAAAAAATGAGTTGGGTAATATTCCATCTGATTCTATCTTTTGGAATAGTTTGGCGAATATTGGTGTTATATCCCCAATAAATGTCTGATAAAATTCTGCACTGAACCCGTCTGGACCTGGGCTTTTTTTGATTGGGAGACTTTTGATGACTTCTTCTATTTCTTTAGGTGTTATAGGGTTATTTAGATGGTTTACTTGGTCCTGGTTAAAATTTGGAACCTTGTATCTGTCTAGGAATTCGTCCATTTCCTCCAGATTTTCCAATTTTTGTGGAGTATAAGTTTTTGTAGTAGGATCTGATTATTTCTTGAATTTCCTTAGTTTCAGTTGTTATGTCCCCACTTTCCTTTCTGATTTTGTTAATTTGGATACTCACTCTTTGCCCTTTAGTTAGTCTGGCTAGGGGTGTATCAATCTTGTTGATTTTCTTAAAGAACCAACTCTTTGTTTTGTTGATTTTTTCAATGGTTGTTTTTGTTTCTATTTGGTCCAATTCTAACCCAATTTTGATTATTTCTTGCTGTCCACTCTTTTTGGGTATATCTGCTTCCTTTTGTTCTAGGGCTTTTAGCTGTGCTGTCAGGTTGCTGATGTTAGCTCTCTCCAGTTTCTTCTTGGAAGCACTTAGGGCAATGAGTTTTCCTCTCAATACTGCTTTCATTGCATCCCATAGGTTTGGGTATGTTGTGTTATCATTTTTGTTGAATTCTAGAAAGTCCTTAATTTCTTTCTTTATTTCTTCTTTGACCCTGCTATCCTTTAACAGAGAGTTGTTTATTTTCCATGTGTATGTGGGCATTTTGTTGTATTTGTTGTTGTTAAAGACCAGCCATAGACCATGGTGATCTGAGAAAATGCATGGGAGTATTTCAATCTTCTTATATCGATGAAGGCTCATTCTGTGTCCAATTATGTGGTCAATTTTCGAGAAGGTGCCATGGGGTGGTGAGAAGAAGGTGTATTCTTTTACTTTAGGATAGTATGTTCTGTATATATCTATTAATTCTAGTTGGTTCAAAGTCTCTGCTAAGTTTGCAGTGTCCTTGTTCAGTTTCTGTTTTCCTGATCTGTCCATTGGTGAGAGTGGGGTGTTAAAGTCTCCCACTATTATTGTGTGGGGTGAAATGTATTTTTTGAGCTTTAGTAGAGTTTCTTTTATGAATGTGGGTGATTTTTTATTTGTAGCATATATGTTAAGGATTGAGAGTTCCTCCTGACAGATTTCCCTGGTAATGAGTAAAAAGTGTCCTTCTTTATCTTTTTTGATAACTTTTGGTTGGAAGTTTACTTTATTCGATATTAGAATAGCCACTCCAGCTGGCTTCTTGGAGCTGTTTGCTTGGAAGATTTTCCCCACCCTTTTACTCTGAGATAGTGTCTGTCTCTGTCTCTGAGATGAGTTTCCTGTATGCAGCAAAAGGCTGGATTTTGTTTATGTATCCAGTCTGATAGTCTATGTCTCTTTATTGGGGAGTTGAGACCATTTATGTTAATAGATATCAAGGAATAATTGTTTCTGTTTCCTGCCATTTTTGCTTTTTTGGGTTGAGTTGTGTCTGTGTTTTTTTCTTCTTTTAGTTTTCTTGTTTAGGAGTTTTCTTGTTTTTATTAGGCTGTATTTTCCCTCCTTGTATTGGGTTTTCCACCTATAATTCATTGTAGTGCTGGGTTTGTGGTCAGATATTGTGTGAATTTTGATTTGTTTTGAAATATCTTTGTCTCTCCTTCGATGGTGATTGATAGTTTTGCTGGGTATAGCAGCTTGGGCTGGCACTTGTGCTCTCTTAAGGAGTGCATGATGTCTGTCCAGGCTCTTCTAGCTTTCATAGTCTCTGTTGAGAAATCGGGGGTGAGTCTGATTGGTCTGCCTTTATATGTTACCTGACCTTTTTTTCTTACTGCTTTTAGTATTCTTTCTTTACTTTGGGCGCTTGATGTTTTTACTATTATGTGTCGGGAGGTATTTCTTTTCTGGTCCAACCTATTTGGAGTTCTGAAGGCTTCTTTTATGCTCGTGGTCATCTCATTCTTGAGGGTAGGGAAGTTTTCTGCTATGATTTTGTTGAAGATATTTACTGTGCCTCTTAGTTGATACTCTTCTCCCTCTTCTATTCCTATTATCCTTAGGTTCGGTCTTCTCATTGTGTCTTGTATTTCCTGGACATTTTGGGTTAGGAGCTTTTTGTTTTTTGCATCTTCTCTGGCTGTTTTGTCTATGTTTGCAATTTTGTCTTCTGCCTCCGAGATTCTCTCCTCGATCTCTTTTAATCTGTTGGAAATGCTTGCTTCTGTGACTCCTGATTTCTTTTTTTTGGTGTTCTGTCTCTAGGGTTATCTCTTTTAGCGCTTTCTTTATTGTGTCAATTTCTGTTTTAATTTCCCTCTTCCATTCCTTTATTTCTTTGGTTCTGTTTTCGTCTCGTTCTTTGAGTTCTTTGAGTGTTTTTCTTGTTTCTTCTTTAAAAGCTTCTGAATCTTTTTGCTTTTCCTCCCTTTCTTGTTTAAGTAACTCTATCAGCGTCTTGAGGCATGATTTCAGGTCTGTGTCTTCTTTCTCTGGACTGTTTGGAATTCCGATGTTTGCTACTATTGGAGAGCTGGGTTCTGATGTTGCTAGATTGTCTTGGTTTCCTTGGGATATACTTTTTCTCTTTCCTCTTGCCATTTTGTTGTCAGTGATATGTTCTTGCCTTTCCCTTGTACCTGGTCTGTGTCCCTGGTACACTTTCCGTGTGCACTCCGCAGAGATCCCTCTGCTCCCCCGCAGCCTAGGTCTCCCACTCACCAGTTGCTCAGCCTGTTCGAGCTGCCTTTCCGGCTGGCAGTTGGGCCAGGCTCCGCTCTGCGTCCTGAAGTCGTCTCCGGGTGGGAACAGAAGTTCGTAAGATCTGTTCTAGGTCGCAGTTTCTCAGCCTGTTCGAGCCGCCTTTCAGGCTGGCTGTTGGGCCAGGCTCTGGTCTGTGTCCTGAAGTCGTCTCAGGGTGGGAACAGAAGTTCCTAAGATCTGTTCCCAGTCACTGGATCGGCGAGGACAGGGCAGGTCAGGGCAGGGGGTGCCCTTTCTGTGTGCACTCCGCAGAGATCCCTCTGCTCCCCTGCAGCCTAGGTCTCCCACTCCTCTCTTCATTCTTCTTATTCCCAAAACTTTCACTTGCTTTCCATGTGTTCTCCAGTATGTCAAGATCTCCCTGCCCATTGAATTTCCTCTTCCACTTACACTGTAATAGTAAGGAAAATAAAATAATTTTTAAAAACACTTCTTTCATTATGATCTCCTTCAGAGCTCCCGACTCCCTTAAAGTGTAAAAACAATGACAATACCAATACCCAGGTATAAATTAAGAAGAATTACCTTTTTCAGAAATATGGCCCTTCTTAGGGAAAGTTCTGTGGCTCACCCTAGAAATCTCCAGAGCTCATTCTGGAAACGTTCTCCGGTCAGTACACAGAGGTTTAATATTTGTAAATAACATTACTATTCCCCCATCACAGCTATTCTCATGTTTGATTTCTCCCCCAGAGTATGCACTTTTTGCCAATGGCATTTTTATTTGCCTCGACTACTTGAATGACTAATATAGCTAAATTGCATTATTTATAAAGGATACTTGGGATTGATCTACTTAAAAGTTGAGTTCTGTTAAGCTACCTTTTCTTTCCTGTAGATGCCACATGCATAATTTCTTCAGATTTACCCTTACTCAATAATAATTTGAATGATGGTATCCATCCTAATTAGTTATATTTTGATATTTATTAATTATTTTTCACCAACCAGATACTGTCTTGAATATTCCATTAAACTGTAACTTCTAATACTTAGTACTTTTCTTTCCCTGTTCTATTACTGTTTTTAACTGACTTTAAATCTTCCTCTTTTAAAAACAATGCCACCCAGCATGTATAATATGTTAGTAAAGAAATTAAACTTGATAATTATAAGTAACTTTATAATACTGATTTTATTTTTTATGTTTTAAAGATTCATTTTTTTTATGTATGTGAGTATGCTGTAATACTGATGTTAATTATGAATACAGGTAAACATAAAGTTTTAATTATTCTAAGACTTAGCTATAGTAATAAAAAAGAGACTCCTGTATCTGGTTTTTAAAAACATACTTTCTGTCAAGCTCTGTAGGGTAACAAAGGGCAAAGGCAAAAACCTGTAATGGGCAAGAGGTGGTCTATGGGATACCTTTCACACCACTCACAAACAACTCAAAAGTAAGTAACTGATCCCTGGTACTAGGGTTTCTCTTTGCTAACATGTGGTGTCTAGTTGATGTATTATCCTCTGTTATAGGGTAACTCCAGATAAACAGACAGACAGACAGACAGTTAGATAAACTATAAAGATATATAAATTATAAAAAGATAGACATCGGTAGGCAAGTAGGTTGGTAGGTAGAAAGTCAGGTTGATAAGTTCCCTCCCTCTGCCTAGCTTTCATAGAGCCAGAAGGTGTTATGCACACTACCTGAAGAAAAAGGAAGCCATCAGTCTTACCAAACAGCAAACAGTTTACCAAAAATGAAAGAAACCCACAACAGGCCAACATGTAGAGGATAAGAGACTATAAAGTACTCAGACCTTTATTGCATCTCTCCCTTAAAAGCTCTGGGATCACCTTGGAAGAAAGAACAGGAAGATGGCAAAAGTTAGAGGTAAGTGAATGAATTCAACAAAACATAGCCAGGCAAATGCACACATGAACTCATTATAACTGTGACAATAAGCACACCATCTGTATGCCCGAAACAGTAAAACTCCCATCCATCATGCATAAAGAATTTGGGCACGAGGTTACACCCTCAGCTGACAATCTATAGGCATCTGATTGCCTTTGTGAGACCATGAGACTGTTAACTTTAAGGAGTAACTCGGTGTAGTTCACTAGTCTCCAGGGCAGAGGCCTTACCCAAAGAGTCTTTGGTCAACACAAATTGCCTTAGATAAGTGTTTGTTAGTGGGCTGGAGAGATGGCTCTGCAGTTAAGAACATTGACTGCTCTTCCAGAGGTCCTGAGTTCAATTCCCAGCAATCACATGGTGGCTCACAACTATCTGTAATGGTATCTGATACCCTCTTCTGGTGTGTCTTAAACAGTGTACTCACATACATTAAATAAATAAATAGATTTTTTAATAAAGTCCTTGTTTGTTTATTTATAGAGAACATAAAGTTTGGTAAGTATTGAGGTGTGTATAGATCTGGGAGGAACTGGGAAAGAGAGGATTAAATCTCCACATGCATTGGAGGGGTGCAGATAAAACGGTGCCAGGAGGTGTTGCTGGTGTGGAGAGCTCCAAAGCTCTTGGTTTCCTGTGTTGATGTCCATCATTTCCCCTTTCACTGCAAACTACACTTTTCAAAAGCCAAACTCACATTTATAAAGGTAGAATTCATACTTTTTCCAAATTATGATAATAGAAGCATGCTATTTGCAAAAGGACGGAGATTCATGTCAGAGAGGCAAGAAAGAGCCATGAGAAAAAATTAATATACACCAATAAATATTTATACACAATATAATATGTATAATATAAATAGACAAAATATAAAAATAAATAATGTACACAAAATATTGAGTACAGAGGAATTTGGTTATATATAACATCGCATTGGGTTTTGTTTTATATGTAGTATATATAATGCAATGTAAGTTCTAGGGTAATTAATGAGGAAAACACTAGCATCTGGACAGAGGAAAAGAGAGAAAGCACTGGTTGCTAATGGAATTCTTGGACATTATGGCAAATGTGAGCCTCAGCAGAAATGCTGCTGGGCTTAGCTGTAGAGTCTGCCGGATACAGGCTTTCATGATGTGAGCAATTTCTTTTTGTACCTTAGCAAGGTAAATTCGCATACCTCGAGATTTGGGGAGTTTGGTTAATGAGTTGTTCAGGAGTGAACTTTGAAGCTCTGGCACTTATTCTTTGGGCTTCCTGGACAATTTACCATTCCTAAGTCACCCCTCTGCAGCCCAGCTCCTGCTCAGGTCAGTATTCAAGAGGACACACACACGCACACGCACACACACACACACACACACACACACACACACACACGCACATGCACACGCACACGCACACAGTATGAAGTGACCGAGATCATTAACAAATACTTCCAAATCAGTTTTATCTGTACCCCCTTGAAAACCAATCTCACTACCAGAGAGCAGCTCAAATATTTTCTTGAGTGAATGTTATTGGGCTCATATGATCTCTAACAGGGTAGGCTTGGTAGTATACTTAACATTCATATAACTCCTTTTTACTACCTGTAAAATAAATGCAGCAGTTATAAACAATGGCATAAAACAAGTACCAAAAGGATTTAGTGTTGCTAAAATTCTTTCTTAGAGGAAGCTTATACAAACCTACTGTAAATTTCTTTGCTAGAGGGAGAGACACAGCTTACTATAGGAATTGGGGAAGGAGGACCCCCTTCTGAGACAGGCTTAAATGTCTTTAACTCATGCATGCCTGTGTGTGTTTGTGCATACATGCATGTGTGTGGTTTTGGTTTCATTTGGTTTGGTTTGGTTTGGTTCATTTGCTTGCTTACTTGCTGCTTGCTTACATGCTTGCTATTTTTTTTTTAATTATGGAGTCCTTTTGTAAACTACTCCTTGGCCTCTAACACCTTACCAAAGCTCCTTAGCAAAGAACTCAGCTCTCTCCCAATCCCCTCTGTTAGGAACTCCTGCTTAAGCGAATCTTGTCACATTAACCTTTGAGCAACCCAGCTTTGCCTTTCTGTTAGCTCCTCTAGATTCCTCTCCCTTTACAAACACTTTACTTGTGGGTCTGAGTATTATTGTAAATCTACCAAAGCCTTTCTCACTTCAAAAAGAGACTTTCTCTCCAGTACTCACCAAAGTTGTGAAATCCTCAGTGTCACGCTTGAGGTCCCGTTCAATCCATTTTTTCACCGAGTCTGGACAATTCAGTCCTGTAAACCAGGCACAGGAAGTGCTTTCCTTACATACAGTTTGCTCAATTATGCCTGTCCATCTTGGATGACCTCCAGCCTATGATATCCACATGACGCCTGACCTCAGAAAAACCTTATGACATTGCTCCTGGCAATGATTTAATGCATGACACAAGACCACAGGTTAAAAACAAAAACAAACAAACAGAACTCAATCAAACTAAAAACAAAAAAATCTGCATGTCAAAATTATCACCATATATGTTCACAAAATTTATATAGGGGTCTTAATTGCAGAAATTTTATAAATAAATAGCTAAGAGATGGGATCAGCTTACATGACTCAACAAAATGCAATATGACCTTTAAATAGAATAATTGTAATAGAAAGGAGCAGAGTCCGGATCAGTGTTATGGCACAGAAAAACCTTGATAATTAATTATGCTTCATAAGAGAAATCAACAAGAAAATCCCCGACTATCTATATGAAGTGTGCAGAACAGATAGATCAGTGGAGAAATCAGACTGATTAATGGTTGTTAGCGATTAAAGATGGGGTGGGGGTGGGGGTGAGAGGTCCTTTGGAATCTTTTTTGGGATGATGAAAATGCCTAAAAGTTGTATAAGGACCATAGCTGTACACCGTAATGAATGTATGTAACTAACCATCCAGTTTCCATACGACATGAAAGGGGCTCTTATGGACTATGAATTACATGGTAATAAAGGTGTCACTTAGCAAAGAAGAAAATAAAGAAACTCAAGAGAATCTGGGCAAGAAATTCATGGGTCATGTCAGGAATAGAAACTTAGAACAGTCTTTCAGTTCTTGGCATAAATATAGAAAAATTACCAAAACTTCTATTTGAAAACACAGTGGAGTAGTGAGTGGTTAGTGGGGGAGTCTCTGAATCTTTTCCTGGGCTGGGACCCATTTCTCCTACTGGGTTGCCACATGTAGCTTTGGTATGAGGTTTTGTGTGTAGTCTGATAACTTGTTAGGGCTTGTCAGTTTATACCGCTGGGAGGCCAGCTTTTTTCTGAAGAAAAAGGGAAGAGAGTGGAAGGATCTGGAGGAGGGGTGAGGTGGCTGGGGTACTGAAGGGAGAAGATAGAGGAGAGGCTACTGTCAGAATGTATTGTATGAGAGAAGAATTAAAAACAGAAAACACAATCCAGTTTTTCAACATATTTGCTCTGAAACTATCATTTCTCCTACTAAATATGTACGGCCCCTGTAGAAGATACTTTGACTATGGAATCATAAGGTAATTTCTGGTCTCCTTTTCTGCTTCATTTATTCCTATTTCTTCTTACAATGGGCCAATGTCAGTTTAGTTATTTTATTTTAATATGTCTTGAAACATAAGTATAGCCCTATGACCTTGCTCTTCTGGGCTTTGTTGTAATTGCCTAGGATCACTGGTAGTTCCATTGAAATTTAATTATTCTCCTGTTTATCTTTAAAAAATCCCAATAAAACTTTGATGCAGACAGTAATAAATGTGTAGATTTCTTTGAGGAATATAAGACTTTTAAAACTAGGAATTTTCCCACCTATAAATCTACATTATTTTTTCATTTGCTGTCTCCATTAATTCTTCTTGAAATATTTTATGGTTTTTAAGTCTCCAGAACTTTTACCTCTAGATTAAAGTCACTGTAAATACTTATTAAATTAATGTAAATATGATTGTTTTCTTGATCATGCTTTCAGTTTTACCACTATGAGCATATAGAGATACGATTGATATTTATATTGGTTTTCTATCTTATAGCTCTTATGGATTTCCTTGTTCTTAGTTTTCTTTACTTTAGATTTTAATTTTTAACTTGTACTTCAAATTATATGAATAGTTGGTTAGATTTACACATGTAAGTTTGAATTTATACTAAAAGCAGAAATTTTGTTTGTGTGTTTCTTGATTTTATGCATGCAGAGGGTGGTGCACATGCTGTTAGCATGCATGGGAATCAGGGCACAACAGCAGGAGTCAGTTCATTGCCTTCTACCTTGTGGATCCAGAGGTTCAGACACAGTTATTCAGGATTGATGGTAAGTGCTTTTATCACTGAGAATTCTTGCTAGCACTGCTTTATAACTTAAAATACCTTTATTTTTATAATTACATACATACAGCATTTAAATAATTTTATTTTACGGAAGATCATGCATGCCATATCCTCTGAGACAACTTTGCTTTCCTAATGAGGATATTTTTATTTCTTTATTACCAGATGGTTCTATGACTGCTAGAATGGGGTTGGCTGAAGCTGCAAGAGCAGACAGCTTCAGCCTTATCTCAAAGGAGAACATTATTTCTAACTTAAGAAAAAATAATTTTGGATTTTTCTGCAATATTAAATATGATCTCTATTGTGGGGTTTTAAATATAGCCTTTATCATATTGGGGCAATTATCTTCTATTAACTTATGAAATGTTTTATAACAGTCACTGAACCTACAGATGATTGTGTAATTTCTAACCTTCCTGTGTTAATGTGATGGGTCACATGGGTGGTATTTCAAGCATTGAAACATCTTTGCAATCCATAGGTAAATTAAATGTAGACTGGTTTCTCTTTTTTTATTCTTTTATTTATTTATTCACATTACATCCCAATCGTTAACATAGAGTTGAGTTTGTTTGTTGGTGTTTTCTGGGGACATTTAAGCCTATATTCCTCGGGGACATTGTTCTTAGGCCTTATTTTAATAATATTTTTCTGTCTTTGACATTAAGAAACAGCCAATCACACATGAGTTTGGAACATTTTTTTTTCTTCTAAATTTTGCAAGAGTTTGGGAAAAACTGATACTCGATCTCATTTTTAAATTCAGTAAAATCTATCGGTGAAGCCATCTGGCCTTGGACCCTCCTTTTCTGAAAGGTTTATAAGTATCAATTAAATCTGCTTCCTAGTTACAGGTTGCTCAGCTGTTCTCTTTCTAAGTTTAGTCTTGGGGGTTTACATTTGTATTTAGTCTTGGTGGTTTGTATTTTACTGGAGTTTACCCATGTCCTTCATGTTATCCATTCTTTATGTTGTCCAGTGTGTCCCTTTTTGTGTGGTATAAGCTCTCTTTTGCTTTGGGTCGTATTTCTGTGAATCTTCTTCCTTTCATAAGAAAGCTGAAGTTTTGACAATGCTGTTCTGCTCAAATGTCACATCACAGACTAATGGACTTTTACCATTTTTTGTTTTGTTTTGTTTTGTTTTGTTTTTCTTCCCTAACTTTCACTTTTTCTTTCTCTTTGCTACGTTTGCAATCATGTTTTGTCCTGTTTTAGTCCCTCAATGCACTAAAACCAGAATCTCAGAATGCATTCGAGATCATTCTTTTTATGTCAGTATTTGTCACGATAAATTTCTCTTTTGTGTGACTGTACAGCCTTTCATTAGTCCTGATGTGTGTTAACTTTTTCATTTGTCTGTAGATACTTCCCATGTCATTATTTGCTTTGTTGAATGTAGTGATGCCCAGGTGTTTGTAAATTTTATTACCACTTATCTGTGAATTTTCCATTTTCTATCTGCTATTAACTTCTAGTGTTATGACTTCACATTGGGGAAAAGCACTTGATATAATTTTATACTACTTAAATTTATTGAGACTTTTCCTATAATCTGGCATGAGGTGTACATTAGAGAAAGCTCTTACATATTCAGAATAACACAATTGTTGCTGTGTTGGTTCAGTGCTCAGCATGTGTGGGTTAGCTCCATTTGCTGGTACTATTACTATGGCCTCTTCCACTAACAAACTGTATTATTGCTGATTGAAAGTCATATATAAAAATCTTATGGTATTATTATGTTGTTGTTGAGGTCTCCCCTCAATTCTACTGTTCTTCACTTTCTACATTTAGGTATTTTGACGTCAGGGGAATTTTCCTTTGACATTCTTTTATGCCTCCTCCCTATACCACCATGTCTTTAAACTTTGCCTGATACAGGTATTGCTATTCACCAAGCCTTTGTGCTACCATTCACACTGAACATTTTACCATATCTGCATCATCAGCATTTCCAATTCTAACACAACTCTGAATGTATATAAAGATATAAAGATAGATATTTCTATTATTAGTGCTTTTGTTCGGTTGCCTTATTGTCCACCATGCTTTTATATTTTACTAAGAAGCTTAATTGCTTACACTGAGTGTAGTTATTGATGAGGAAGTAGAGCTTCATTTTTAATTTTCCGAACTTTTAGCTACTTTGGTTTTTGTACCTCTTTTTACTGTCTCTCATTATTTTGGTTTTTGCTGTTGCTGTGGTGGTGGTGATGGTGAGGGTGGTGGTGGCAGTGGTGGTGGTGGGGATGGTGAAGGTGGTGGTGGCGGTGGTGGTGGTGGTGATGGTGGTGGTGATGGTGAGGGTGGTGGTGGCGGTGGTGGTGATTGTGAGGGTGGTGGTGGTGGTAGTGGTGGTGGTGGTGGTGATGGTGAGGGTGGTGGTGGCGGTGGTGGTGGTGGGGAAGGTGGTGGTGATGAGGGCGGTGGTAGTGGTGGTATGCTTCAAAAAAATTTTTTTGCATTCCCCAAACAAGAGAGATAGAATCTGATTTCCTAAACATCTTTTTGAGGATGAATGCATCAAGCTTTAACAGCCTATCATGGGCTTTCCGGAGCAGTACCATGTTGGCTGACACCCTTTTAATTAACAATGGCCTCTGGATATCTTTATTATGCTGGATCTCATCAGTGGTTAAGAACAGACATAAACTTTGGACACCTCTTGAAAAGTGTGTGTGTGTGTGTGTGTGTGTGTGTGTGTGTGAGTTTGTATGTGCATGTGTGTCTTTCTGTGTCTGTGTGTCTTATGTCTAAGTATGCAATAGAGTGTTAGAGAGATGCTTTAGCAAGTCAAGGAGCTTGCTGCAAAACTTAATGGTCTGAGTTTGAGATTCCTGGAGTACATTTGATAGAAGAGAAAAACTATTCACACAAGTTTTTCTTTGACTTTTTCACCTGTGTCATGGAAAATGAATATCCCCTTTCATTTGTTTATAATAAATGAATAAATAAATAAATAAATAAATAAATAAATAAATAAATAAATGTAATTTAAGATATTATATAGTGTTAGGGAGACTCAGCACTTACAATTTCCTCTCCAGAATGGGTATGGGATCAAGAAAAAGAGCTATTTTTCTTGCTATATTGAATATAGCTGTTCTCACTCCTAATTAAGATGCAAGAACCTATTTATCACATTATATTCTTGATTACACAAGGAACCGGTACATAATTATTTTTTATTTGAAGTATGCTTATATGTAACCCTCAAACAATCCTCCAACTTGTAATATAGGTCAGGATGACCTTGTCTTATTAATCCTCCTTCTTGAAGTGCTAGGATTATAAGCATGGATTCCCATGTCTGGATTCTCAGTGCTGAGGATCAAACATGTAAGCTCTACTTGCTGAGTGAATCCTCAGGTCTCCATATGCCCAGTGAGACTGCAAAAACACAAGTAATATAAACAAAGAAAGAAGAATACCAAACACCCTCTGCAAAAAAAAAAAAAAAAAAAAAAAAAAAAAAAAAAAAAAAAAAACATTAGTCTTTTTTCTCTCTGTTTTTTTTAATTGTATATTTTCTTTACTTACATTTTAAACTGTATCCCCTTTCCTAGTTTGCCCTCTGGAATCTCCCTATCCCACACCCCCTTTACCTGCCTCTATGAGAGTGTTCCCCCACCCATCTACCCACTCTTGCCTCTCCAACCTGGCATTCCCCTACACTGGGGGTATCCAACCTTCACAGGTCCAGGGACCTCTGCTGCCATTGATGCCCTATAAGGCCATCCTCAGCTACATATGTGGCTGGAACCACAAGTCCCTCCATATCCACTCTTTAGTTGGTGGTTTAATCTCTAGGAGCTCTTGGGGTTCTGGTTGGTTAATATTGTTGTTCTTGCTATGGGGTTGCAAACCCCTTGAGCTCCTTCAGTTCTTTCTGTAACTCCTCCATTTGGGGACCCGGTTCTCAGTCCAGTGGTTGACTGAGAGCAAATACTCCTCTGTATTTGTCCCGCTCCAGCAGAGCCTCTCAGGAGACAGCTAAATCAGGCCCTTAGTCTTAAGGAAATATTCTGTAATAAGAATTACTTAAATGGACCCTGGAGTACAGAACTTAAAAGAATATTCATAAATATAATTGAAGAATTCAAAGTGCTTAAAAAGAACATTAAGAATGATTTCAATCGACTAAATGTTAATCGACTCAGAATAAACTCCTAAGTGAAGTTCAAGTGGAAACATGTCACATGTACACAATGCAGTAGTATCCAACTGCAAAGAAAGATGAAATTTGCATGTAAATGGACAGAACTGTAAAACACAATAGTAAGTTAACCCAGACTAAAAGATAAATATCACATGTCCTCTCCTGTTTATGCAACCTTGCTATGAACTTTTGTACATGAATATATAACCTGAAGCAACCATGAAAGCTAAGACTCTAAAGAGGAAGAGAAGGGACTCTAGAAAAAGGTGCAGTAGGGTATGGGTATTGGGGGAGGGGAAGAGAAACAACAGGAGGCATTAGGAAGGAAGACTCAAGTGAAGCAAATGCTGGTGAGGATGTGGAACAAGGGGAACACTCCTACATTGCTGGTGGAAGTCTAAACTTGTCAAGAAGTGGAGCCTGAAGAGGTTGAAACCCCAGTGGAACAACAGGGACACCAACGCACCCACAAAACTTTCTACTCAAAATGTATACTCTCTAGAAGAAATACATGGACAGGGGTTAGAGCAGAGACTAAGGAAATGGCTGAAAATTAACTGTTCCAACTTGAGATCGATCCCATGGGCAAGCACCAATCCCTTTGCTATTAATGTTACTCTGTTATGCTTACAGACAGGAGTTTAGCATGGCTGTCCTCAGAGAGGTCCCACCCAGCAGCTGACTCAGAAGGATGCCAGACACACACAGTCAAAGAGCTGGTGGAGCTTGGGAACTCCTTTGGAAGAACAAGAGAAGGGATTTTAAGCCCTGAAGGGAAGACATTCAGGGAAGACTAGGAAGACCACCAGAGTTAACTAACCTGAACTCTTGGAACTTTCAGAGACTGAACCACCAACCAAAGAGCATGCATAAGTTAGACTGTAGCCTCACCAGAAATATGTACCAGATGGGCAGCTTGTTCTTCCCGTGGGTACCTAACCACTGGAAGAGTGACTATCCCAAAGCTGTTGCTTGTCTGTGGAGTTTGTTCTTCTGTTGGGCTGCCTAGTATGGTCTCAGTGGAACACAATTTGCCTATTTCTACAGAAATTTAATGTGACAAGGGTGATAAGATACCCAGGGGCCCCCATCTTTTTAAAGGAGAAGGGTAGGGAGGAAGAAATTGTTGGAGGATATGACAGGGAGGGCAGCAGTGAGCAGGATGTAAAATGAATAAATTAAAAAAGGGGAAATCGAAGTCAGGATAATATAATACAGAGTGAGAAGACTATAGGAAGGATAAGTGAAACTAAGGATGCTAGAAATTTTCAGAGACAATTTTATAAGTATACTGAAAATACACACACACACACACACACACACACACACACACACACACGCACAGGGACTATGACAAATGGGCTGACATGTTTCTTCCATTAGCCCAATGTTATTTAACAAAACCTAGAGCCATGTATAGGAAACACCCTACCTTAGCTGTTCATCTTCACCTCATTGAGAGAGGTATGGCTGGGAACTCCTGGCACTCCTGCTGATTCAGCAGAAACCTGGCCATTTCTGTTGGATCATGACACTGGCGAAACCTTTTTTTTATTGGATATTTTTTGATTTACATTTAAATGATATCATCTTTCCTGGTTTCCCCATAAGAATCCCCCTGTCCCACCTCCCTCCCCCTGCCTCTATGAGGGTGCCCACCTATCTACTTTCTCCTCCCTCCATGCCCTGGTATTCCTGTATATTGGGGTATTCAGCCTTCACCGGACCAAGGGACTGTCCTCCCATTGATACCCTATAAGGCCATCCTTTGCTACATATGATGCTGGAGGCATGATACACTCCTTGTATATTCTTTAGTTGGCTTCTTCATCTCTGGGAGTTCTGAGGGGTCTGGTTGGTTGATATTGTTATTCTTTCTATGGGATTGAAAACCCCTTTAACTCGTTCAGTCCTTTCTCTAACTCATCAGTTGGAGACCCTGTTCTCAGTCCAATGGTTGGCTGTGAGCATCCAACTCTGTGTTTGTCAGGCTCTGCCAGAGCCTCTGAGAAGATGCTAGATCAGGCCCAGGCAGTATGTACTTCATGGTGTCATCAATAGTGTCTAAGTTCGGTGACTGTATATGGGATGGATCCCCAGGTCGGGCAGACTCTGGCCTTTCCTTCAGTCTCTCCTCCATACTTTGTCTACATATTTCCTCCTGTGAGTATTTTGTTCCCCTGTCTAAGAATGACTGAAGCATCCACACATTGATCTTTCTTCCACTTGAGCTTCATATAGTCTAGAAATTGTATCTTGAATATTCTTAGCTTTGGAACTAATATCCATTTATCAATGAGTGCATACCATGTGTGTTCTTTTGTGATTGGGTTACCTCACTCAGGATAATATTTACTAGTTCCGTTTATTTGCCTAAGAATTTCACAAAGTCATTGCCTTAATAACTGAGTAGTATTTCATTATGAAAATGAACCACACTTTCTGTATCCATTCCTCTGTTGAAGGACACCTGGGTTCTTTCCAGCTTCTGGCTATTATAAATAAGGCTGCTATAAATATAATGGAGCATGTGTCCTTGTAATATGTTGGAGCATCTTTTGGGCATTTGCCCAGAAGTGGTATATCTGGGTTTGTTAAGTAGGGCTATATCTAATATTCTAAGGAACTGCCAAACTGATTCCAGAGTGGTTGAACAAGCTTGCAATCCCACCAACCATGGAAGAGCATTCTTCTTTCTTCATACCTTTGCCGGCATCTGCTGTAACCTGATTTTTTTATCTTAGCCATTCTGACTGGTTTGAGGTAGAATCTTCTGGTTGTTTTGATTTACATTTCCCTGATGACTAGAGATGTTGAGAATGTCTTTAGGTGCTTCACAGCAATTTGATATTCCTCAATTATTTGTTTATCTCTATTCCCCATTTTTAATGGGACTATTTGATTCTCTGGAGTCTAACTTTTTGAGTTCTTTGTATATATTGGATATTAAACCTTCATTAGATGTAGGATTGGCAAAGATTTTTCCCAATCTGTTGGTTGTCATTTTGTATTCTTGACAGTGTCCTTAGCCTTACAGAAACTTTGCAATTTCATAAGGTCCCATTTGTTGATTCTTGCTCCTAGAGCATAAGCCATTGGCGTTCTATTCAGAAAATTTTTCTCTTTGCCTATGTGTTCTAAGTTCTTCTATGCTTTCTCATCTAATAGTTTCAGTGTATCTGGTTTTATGTGTAGGACTTTGATTCACTCTGACTTGAGCTTTGTACAAGGAGATAAGGAAGAATCAATTTGCATTTTTCTGCATACTGACTGCCAGTTGAACCAACATCATTTGTTGAAAATGCTGCCCTTTCTTCATTGAAAGTTTTTAGCTCCTTTGTTAAACATCAAGTGACCATAGGTGTGTGAATCCATTTCTCAGTCTTCAATTCTATTCCATTGATACACCTGCCTGTCTCTGTACCAATGCCATACATACTATTGCTCTGTAATACAGCTTGAGACTAGAGATTAGAATTCCCCTGAAGTTCTTGTATTGTTGAGTATAGTTTTTGCTATACCTGAGGTTTTTTTTTTTTAATTCCAAATGAATTTTCAAATTGCTCTTTCTAACTCTATGAAGAATTGAGTTGGAATTTTGATAGGGATTGCATTAAATAGACTGCTTTGCACAAGATGGCCATTTTTACTATATTAATCCTGTTAATTCAAGAGCATGGGAGATATTTCCATGTTCTAAAATCTTTGACTTGTTTCTTCAGAGACTTAAAATTCTTGTCATACAGATTTTTCACTTGCTTGGTTGGTTAGGGTCACATCAAGGTATTTTGTATTATTTGTGACTACTGTGAATGATGTTGTTTCTCTAATTTTTTTCTCAGCCTGTTTATCATTTGAGTAGAGGAAGGCTACTGTTTTGTTTGAGTTAGTTTTATATCCAGCCACTTTGATGAAGTTGTTTATCAGGTGTAAAAGTTCTCTGGTGGAATGTTTGAGGTCACTTATATATACTATCATCTGCAAATATTTTGACTTCCTTCTTTCTTTCAATTTTGAATCCCTTTCACCTCTTATTTTAATTAATTTTTTTGTGTGTGTCTAATTGGTCTCGCTAGAACTTCGAGTACTATATTGAATAATAAGGAGAGTGGAGAGCCATGTCTAGTCCCTGATTTTAGGGCAATTGCTTCAAGTTTCTCACCATTTAGTTTGATGTTGGCTACTGGTTTGCTGTATATTGCTTTTACTATCTTTAGGTATGGGTCTTGAATTCCTGATCTTTCCAGGACTCTTACCGTGAAGGTTTGTTGAATTTTGTCAAATGTTTCCTCAACATCTAAAGAGATGATCTTATGGGTTTCTTGAGTTTGTTTATATAGTGGATTATGTTGATAGACATGCATATATTGAATCATCCCTGCATTCCTGGGATGAAGCCTACTTGATTATGATGGATGAGCATTTTGATATGTCCTTGGATTTGTATTGTGAGAATTTTATTAAATATATTCCATCTATATTCATAAGGGAGATTGGTCTGAAGTTCTATGTCTTTGTTGGGTCTTTGTGTAGTTTAAGGATAAGCTTGATTGTGACTTCATAGAAAGAATTGGGTAGGTTTCCTTCTGTTTCTATTTTGTGGAATAGTTTGGAAAGTATTGGTATTAGGTCTTCAATGAAGGTTTGACAGAATTCTGCACTAAATCCATCGATTCCAGGCCATTTTTTGGTTGGGGGATATTTGATGACTGCTTCTATTTCTTTAGGGGTTATCAGACTATTTAAATAGTTTATCTAATCCTGATTTAACTTTGGTACCTAGTATCTGTCTAGAAAATTGTCCATTTTATACAGATTTTCCAGTTTTGTAGAGTAAAGACTTTTATAGTAGGATCTGATGACTTCTTGAATTTCCTTAGTTCCTATGGCTATGTCTCCCTTTTCATTTCTGATTTTGTTAATTTGAATACTGCCACTGTGCCCTCTGGTTAGTCTGGCTAAAGATTTATCCATCTCTGTGATTTTCTCAAAGAACCAGCTCCTGGTTTTTTTTTAATTCTATGTTTTTGTGTCCACTTGTTTTATGTCAGCTCTGAGTTTGATCATTTCCTGTCATCTACTCCTTTTGGGTGTATTTGCTTCTTTTTTTAAAGAGCTTTCTTGTGTCCTCTCAAGCTGCTAGTTTATGCTTTCTGGGGTTTCTTTTTGGAGGCACAAAGAGCTATGAGTTTTTCTCTTAGCACTGCTTTGATTGTGTCCCATAGGTTTTGGTATGTTGTGCCTTCATTTTCATTAAATTCTTAAAACTTTTTAATTTTTAATTTTTTCTGGATTTCTTTTTTTCGCCCAGTTATCAGGCCTAGGGCTCTGCCATGAAGCTTCTATATAGAGTGGCACCACAAGTACTGCAGAAGCACTCATACAGTATCACTGGTCCTAACACTACGGAATCTGTCCCTGAGAAAACCATCAGGTCAGAACCCAGGATTTAGCCCAAAATCGAGTTGCAAAGAGGGAATATATGGCAAAAGCAGAACTGGATCTTGGTGGGAACCTAGAGAAGCTGAGCGCATCAGAGGTTTGAGTTGGTAGAAGAAACAGGAGCCTTTCCTGGCATGAAAATTCAACATCCATAGCAGTTACTGCTTCCTTGTCAGAGGACACTAAGTCAGCAAGCACAAAGATGAGCAGATCTATTTGTGGGTTTGGTCTGGAGACTGATTTTATTTCAGTTTTCAGAGTGCTGCTTCTAGCTTGTGAAGTTTTCATGATATTTCCACCTTCTGTAAAGACAGATGAAAGGAAAAAGGCTGATCCCAGCCTTTAACTGCTTTTTACAGTATAATCTTCTGATATTTGCTATCATATGATATTGCCTCTTGGGTGAAGTTCTAAAGAAAGAAGTCACTTTTTGTTTTCATGTTTACTTGGGGGATTAATTTTCATACAAGCATACAATGTACTCATTACATTAGTTCATTCACCCCCTTTTCTTAACCCTACTTCATTCCTTTGTTTGTCTAGACAGTGTCACATCTATCTTCATATACACATAACTGATGTCATGTTTCTATATGAAATATAGGATCACAAATGAAAGAAAAAAAAATTTTGTGACTTGTATAACTTACTAAATGTGATGGTTTCTACTTAAATACATCCTTCTGTAAGTTAATATAAAATTATTCAACCTCTCTAGTCAACAGAAGAATGAAAATTACATCTATACTGAAATTCCACTTTATGTCATCAGAAGGGCAGCCATTAAGAGAAATAATAACAACAAAGCCAGATACAGAAAAAAGAGAACCTTTATACACTGCTGGTGGGAATGTCACCTTTTTATTTAGGATAACAGCCATGCCTATTAATGACAATAAGATGTGAGAAGAACATATTAAAGTGGTTATATCCATATTAAGGTGCCATTTGTAAACGGGATATATTTAAGAAGATGAGAGACGTAGGAGAGCTTCTTGTCCCAAGTTGGAAACCAAAACCATGAGTCTAATACTCTTCTTCTAAGAACAGGGAGTTCTGTAACTCAACTGAAGTACTCAGCCAGTTAACACAAAGAAAAATACACTCATATTTTCAACTCACTTCATTTTTATAAATCTATAGTGAAGTCAGTTTTATACTGTGTTTCAGGGAATCTTATGGGGACATATTCAAGAAAAAAGAGTCTGCCCCCACAGGGAATACTCTAAGAACATGGGGACAACAGTGGAGTGTTCAGTGGAAGCTGGGATTTTGATATGGAAAGCAAATAAAAAATCATAGTCTTTGGGAATTCATTGACACCTTAGAGAGAGTACTAGCTTTCTCTCATCAAGAAGGTAGAGATGCAAGCCACTATTAACCAGAGACAGCACTTTCAATGTATTATTGAACGTAGCTTACCAAATATGTCCTGAAACTGCAAACAAATCACACTAGGCTTACTTGATCCAGGGAATAGTGTGATGCAGACATTCCCTGTGGGGCAGTGAAGGCTGAGTATCAAGGACACCTGAAATCTGTTCTGGAAAACTTCCTCTGTAGTGATGGAGTACAAAAGCAGAACTTCAAATTTTTTTTTTTTGTTTAAAGAGCAGAGGTATGCCCTTATTTCCAGAGACACATCAACCTGCGGCAGACTTTTATTAACTTGAGGAGAATTGATTGAGTAGTTTAGCATCCATCCAGACAACCTGGGAGAACTTAGCTCTCAAAGGATTATTTAATCTTGCAGGCAGACCTTGTCTAGGGGAATAGAGTACAATGTCAAGATGTAGCCATTAAGATTCCCTGCTGATTGCTCAAGTGGAGATTTGAACTCTTAACCTGAGAAATAAAAAGGCTCAAGGCTATCTCAGCTGGTAGACAGGCTCCCGCTTTCATCTCCACTTAATAACTAAAATGATCCACCTGCACAGAGGGCATGTGGCAGAGAAAGATGAAAAGGTGCTTGCTAGTGAGATCACTCTGTAGTAGGAAATACAGAAAGCAGCCCCATAGTACTGCATGCTGATAGAGGAGTCGGTCTCTGGCTTTACTGGGGCATTAATGGGCTAAAATCTATGGCTGACAATAAAATTTAAAATTCAGAGGAAGGTTCACTTCAATATTTTCCTTCTTGGAAAACATCATTAGTTTTCTACAAGCTAAAATCTTAGACTTTTTTGTTTTTGTTTTCATTTTCTCCCTTGGCATTGCAATTTAACATGTTAGAATCAACAAAACCTGATGTCCTGCTTGTGGATTCTTCCAAATTCTGTTGAAACTATTTAATATGCTTATCATCCAGGACCAAACAGAGATAATTCAGACATGTCTAACATATAATATTTATTATTTGTTTGTTGTTTATTATTATACACACATACAGTGAATATACCAAAAAAACAAGACTATGATGTCAAAATGTGTAGTTGTGCACTTGTGCATGGAGGCCTGAGATCAACCCTGGGGTCAATCATTCTCCACTTCATTCTTTGAAACAGGACTTTACTGAACCTAGAGTTCAACAACTTCTTATGTTGGCTGAAGATGAGATCCATGGCTCTGCTCAGTGTTCTCCAGCTTCTCCCAGTCCTGACTCTACAAACAATGCACTGGGCTTTCAGATTAGGAATCAGTAGTAAGAACTTGGGACTTCAAAACCAGATGTTTCATCCTCAGAGTCCTCTCTGAAGTCGCTTAGTGACACTATTCTCTGATGTGCAACAACTTAATAAAAAATTCTTCATAAACTATATTTACTAGAAAACAAGCTTGTTGATTTTGACCTTCCCACAAATTATGTTCTTTTATCTAGTATAGTATTTATTCAGATAAATGCTCAACTGGAACTCAAAAGCAGAATTGACAGATATTTCTGGACTCCTACATAAATGATTGACTAAATTCAAATTTGGAAAGACTTCTCAAGCCTCCCGAGGAACCATCTTCTTTCCTCTCCATGGTCCATGAACTCTTCTACCGCATGCCCCAGCTTCTGCTCTGTCAATACAAGGGTGCCTCTCTCCCACTAGTTTGAGTCTATTCTTGTTCTCAGAGGGAAGATTTTGCTCATATTTTTAGCTGCAATCTGTTGGTCCCTGGAAATTTTGATCTTTATTTATTTCATGTTTTTATATCATTATTAGTGAAGTTTTCCTCTGCCTCTTGAATAGTTTTTTTTTTTTTTTCTTTTTAATTTACTTTCAAAGTTTTCAGCCACTGGAAAGACTAGGCTCAGGTGCTTAAGTGATACTGAGGAATTGCAGAAACATTTTTTAAAAGCACATTATAAAATCCTCATTTAAGTAGTATCAACATACACTCATTTTATATATATATATATATATATATATATATATATATATATATATATATATACTAAAGAGAATTTGATTCCCTGCAAGCATATTGAGCGTTCAAAACGAAGGCAATATAATGGTTCATTTTATAGTAAACCACAGATAATGAAGGAAAATTTCCAATGAAAAATGTTTCAAGCAAATTGAAAAATATTTTCTTTGGATATAATTGTAAATCCCCTGGACTTAATCTAAACAAAACAAGCTTTCTCTCTATCAAAGTTAATTTCTAATAGAAGATACTTTCAAATGTGCAAAACCAAAGAAATCTACTTAAAGAAAAATGTGTTCCATTTGCTACCTACAGGATTTTCTTCTGGCCTGAGACACTAAACAGCCTCTTGGTACAAGCACTCACTTGTCTCTTTCTTCTTGGTCTTTATTTTGGAAACTGGAATGAACACTACAGTTCAAAAGACTATCCTTTCCTCCTGAAACAATTTCTCCCTGAAAAATGAGGCCTACTGTATTTGCCCAATGAAATGGTGTTTGTTTGTTTAAAAGTCTCCCAGATGGAATTTGTGGCCAGTGAACGTTGGTACTCAAGCTAATGACCCCCTTGCTCTTTCTCAGATTGTACTAATGCTGGCACATTCTCATTAAGTTTTGTATCCAAGATTCCTTGGTGGAATGTGCTCCAGTTGCCCATTTTGCTGAGTGGCTTGATAATAGATGCTGTGTTGGCTGCTTCCCTGGTGTTCTTCTAGTACCCACCAGTGAAGTAACTGCATTAAAGGAATGTCCGACAGTTGGCTGCTGAAAAACCCAAACTGAGATGGGACAGCTTCAAAGTTGCCTGTTCAAAGTTGACTTTACCAATAAAATGAATCTAATAATGTTTGCTTGACACTGCAATGCATGAAACATGTATGTGCTGAATATGAAATAACTCCCCATGGACTCATATATTAAATGCTTGGTTCTCAGCTGATGCCACTATGTGGAGAGGTTCTGGACATATTAAGAGATGAGTCCTAGTACACTGGGAGTCATGTCTTTACTGCAACTTATCCTATCTCGATCTATATTCACTGCCTTACCTTTTTCCTCTTCAGAAACACCCACTGTACTCCAAGCTCCTCTGGACAGCAAATTCCATACTGTGAGCCTTTAGGTAGCTTGTTCTCCATGCTTCATGTGATTCCCTTCCTGCCTTCACACCAGTATAGTAACATGCTTATCCTTGCTGAGAGGCTGAACAAACACATTAGAATGCGATGTTCATCTGAAAATGTTATTCTTTAGACATAGTACAAGAATGAAAAGGCTTCATGGTACATTTAGTGTTCATTAATTTGATGTCTCCATTTAAAAGAAGGTTCAAGGACTTTACCAATAAAATGAATCTAATAATGTTTGCTTGACACTGCAATGCATGAAACATGTATGTGCTGAATATGAAATAACTCCCCATGGACTCATATATTAAATGCTTGGTTCTCAGCTGATGCCACTATGTGGAGAGGTTCTGGACATATTAAGAGATGAGTCCTAGTACACTGGGAGTCATGTCTTTACTGCAACTTATCCTATCTCGATCTATATTCACTGCCTTACCTTTTTCCTCTTCAGAAACACCCACTGTACTCCAAGCTCCTCTGGACAGCAAATTCCATACTGTGAGCCTTTAGGTAGCTTGTTCTCCATGCTTCATGTGATTCCCTTCCTGCCTTCACACCAGTATAGTAACATGCTTATCCTTGCTGAGAGGCTGAACAAACACATTAGAATGTGATGTTCATCAATTGTTCCTGATCCTCACGAAGTGAACAGATGCACTCTCTCTTACACACGCCAGGCACCATGAAATTCTACCCACCATGGACTTGAGTCAATGTAGACATGGGCTGAAATGTCAGAGGCCACAAGCTGAAATAAATGTTCATGCCTCTTATTTAGTTAATGTCAGTTATTTTGTTACAACAACATAAAACATGTAACACAAGCCTTTGAACATATATATTGAATAACACATTCAGTCAACTTTCACATATTTAAAGTCTTTACAGTTGTTGAATTTCTGGTAGAATTAAAACTGGGTACAGCTATACTGGAAGCAATGTAAGCAAGCAATATAATTTATATTTATTGAATACTTATGCAAAAATATTCAAAACATACAAATATAAAACATATAGGACTATTTGCCTTCTTTAAGGGAACAATTGAAAATATTATAAAAGGAGTCACCAATTAATCATCAAATACTAGAAGGAATTTACCCAAATTTATAACAATTGGGCTTGGTCTGGGGAGTATGACCAACAATGGAATGAATGAGTAGATTGATGAATAAATGAAACTTTTAAAAAGTGTATCAGTGTTAGAATCAATTTACCTGGCTTCCACCTGTCCACTTACTGGCTTGATTTAACCATTTGGATATGCCTACTTTTGTAAACATAAAACAGGTAATGATATCTGCCTCACAAAATCATTTCTTATGAAGGTAAACACAAATGAACTCACCTTAACAATTTGTGGTAACTATTTAATATCAGGACTCTGTGAGTGCTAAGCCCTATTCTGTTGTCTGTGGTGATGGTGTGGTTGTTCAGGGATGAGAGATGAACAGAGATCTTCACCAAGACTTCTTTTCACCTCTAACACCAACAGCAAAAATGCAAAGTTTATATTTCCAGGTACAGCTGCTTGAGTTCTAATGCTAATCTGTGTCCCCCAAATTAGTTTGCACAAGAGGGTCTGCACATAGCTTCTGGGATCCTACCCACAGTTAATTTGGATTGATAAATAAAGATGTCAGCAGCCAATAGCTAGGGAGCAGAGAGAGAAAGGGGGGTTAGTTTTCCCTGGCTGGAGACTTTGGAGAAGGAGGAAAGAAAGAGATACCATGCCTGAGGTAGGGACAGGAGAAAGGAGCAAAGCCGCCATGTAAGGAGGTGAAAAGAACAAGACCCAGAGGGCTGTTCAACTAGGTCTAGAGCAGCCAAGATGGAACATAGAAATTAGTAAGTAGTAACTCAGGATTATCAGTGGGAGGTAGATTCTAGCAGCATGGGGGATAAGCACATGCCCAGCTACTGTGCTAATTAAGGCATATTAAAATATAAAGTGTGTGTGTGTGTGTGTGTGTGTGTGGTGTTTCATTTGTGAACATAAACCATTGGGGCAAGTAGCAACCCTACACTGGAATTGATTATTAAATATTAATTATACACTCAGGTAGAAACTGATGGCTGATAATAGAGCATCGCAGCTCCAGTTGCTACTGTTTACGAACCTCCCTTGAACTGGATGGCTGGGCTCATAAAGCAATGAGAAGAATAAGCAGTTGCTGAGATCTAGTTCTCAGGAAGTGTGAGCTATATGCCAAGAGCAAGTAAAAAAGATGTCGCAATGGCTCCTCTGCTACCTGAAGTTTGCTGCTGAGAACGGCTGAGGAGCCTTAATGGGTGTTTTCTTGGTCTTCCCTGATGGACAAAAGGAGGAAATTAATAGAGGACACTAAGATCAACTTCTGGGATGACAACCAGGGAATTAATGGTTCATGCTCAATAGAACTGGCAGCAACTATGGCCCTACTGGGCTCCTGGGACTGCTATCATAGTGTGGGTTTGTTTTGTGGGAGCATGATCTAGAGATGACATTTTAAGAATCAAATATCCATAAGCAGAGACATGGCTATTTGAGACATCTCCTGCATAATATTGGTCATCACCCTTAGGTGGTCCCTGGGACACAGTCCGTGCAGCACATCAGAACCCTAACAGTTTATGGGGTAGCGTGCATTATGAAAAAAACCATCTTTCTCATACTTGTCGTTTCACTGATGGACCCAAAAATATCAGTATTTTGTGAGGTGCAAATACTATTTTAAAAATAATGAAACCTGATTTCGATAGTAATTTATACACAAAACAAACTGCCATCAGAAACATAGTCACAGTCGTTCTTGTATTCAGCTATAATTCTTCTTTATTTGACTGCTAAATATAGGGAACATTAGTATTGCTGTCGACTTAATAGAAGGCGTTATAGGCTTGAATGGCAAAGCAAGAAAACTAAAGGGCTATTATCCTGCTCTGGATTTCGTAAAGTGTGGTGATGCTATGTGGCTGCAGCAAGCCTTTAGGTGCTTCTGCTAGGCTGAGATCATCAACAGAGCACTCCTTCTGAAAAAGCGTGAGTTAAGTCTAGCAAGCAGCTAGCACTGGCATTCCAAAACTCTTCAGTAGACTGCTTTCCACCTCCACTCCAGCTTCGTCACTGCAAAATAAGACAATAGATTGAGAAACATGAGAACATCTAGAATAATATTCAAAAATTATACATTAATGGGTGGATGTAGAATCAAATGTGAAAAGAGTTCCTCCATTGGGCACTAGTCTGGAGGGCTCCGCAGATCTGATCTGGTCTTCCAACAGTCATGTTGGCTTTCCAGGTTGGTGCTGTCTAATGAGCACAATATCTAATGAGCACAAGTACACATCCCACCTTCCTTCAGAATCTCGACTATCTGTAGCATTGCCTGTATCATTCCCTAAGATGTAATAACTAAACCAAGAAGGAAAAATGAGAAGGAATTCTATTGAAGCCCGCATTCTGTAAGATGCACCCTGGCGTAAAGCAGAGACGGCAAGGGTCCCTTTGTCTTTCTGTGTTGACTCCCTTAGGCTGCTGTCAGTAGGGAAATGATGACAAGTATGTCTTTATTTGCCTGCTTCTGTTTGTTCCCAGTTGATGCAGTGAGGCTGCCTGGAACAGAGAAGATAAACTTGACTAATGAAGATGGACGTTTGCAGCAGTGGAGACCAAGAGGACAAAAGAAAGCACTCGAGATGAGATGGAAAGAAAACTGATTTCTAAAACACAGTTTGATAGATCACTACGATGTGATGACAAGGGAGGGAATTACTCGAGCTTTCAATTTCGAGGTGTTAGCCCATGAGAGAAGGAATAAAAACAATCCAACATGGCCAGAGGAAAATAAAGGAGGCCAATTGTTCTTTCATGGGTAATACTTTCAGCTTTACACTAGGTTAGACCATGGGCAGGGGTAGAGGCCCAAAAGACCTATGCTTTGGGGATGGCTCCAAGATGTGTCTAAGGCCTCAAGGAGTAGCTAAGGCAGAAAGGAAATCTAGTAGCATGATGAAAAGTATATACCATCCACATCCTTTATAATAAATGGTATTCAGAAGAGTGGAATAAGAAGGAGGAAAAGCATTAAGTTTGAGGGGAAGCTCTGTGCAGCACTTAAGGGTTCAGCCAATTACAGCCATTAACCATAAAATAAGAACCAGAGCACTCATTCTTTGGGATCATCTGAGGAAGTGACTAAGTTATTAATCTCATGTATTGCTATCAAATAAAAGTTATCCATCAAATTTTTCTCAAGATGTCCTCATGTGGTAGTTAAATAATTTTTAAACTCATCATTTGGCTCACATTTATGAAATGTTGTGATGTATATGTGCTAAACATTGATATATATATTAATATATATATATATTTATATATATATATATATTTAAATGTGTACAACATGATATCTTGATGTTATTTTACAGTGAATAAAATTAAATTCCAAGAAGATTAAATACCACATGTAAGGCTACTCTATTACACACTCAACCTTAATTTAATCAGAGTCTCTACTTGTTTTTATTGTTGGTATGGCATTATAGTCTATTATAACTATACCAATGCAGATATTTAGAATGCCTTATATCCTCTCACCAGAAATGTGTTCACATGTGTTTACATTGAATAAAACAGTATGTGCACTGTGATCTCTCAGACAGAGTATGCCAAACATGGCACACTGTAGTTCTGTACATGATTAAAGATGCTGGATCAGGACAAACAGTTCAGGCCATGCTCATCCTCGCCCTCAGATGCTGCTGGGAGAACAAAGTCATGTTTGGCACCACAATTCAGAGTCTGGTTAGAAATGATAGATAGATGGCACTCTGACAGGTAGAGCCCTCATTGTGAATGCAGTCTGAAGTCCTCCTCGCTGTTCCTTTGCCAATCTCAATATAGCTAAGGAGCCAAACACAAGAGGAACAATTGTAAACACTTAAGAAGGATGAAGAAAATTAAATAAATCAATAAAACATCCTTATCTTCAAGCTGACGCTCTGTCAGGTAGGACCAGCTTTATAGTGCCAACTGAACAAGCAACACACTTATTTGGGCTTAAGAAAATATCAGAAAGAACTCAATACACTTCAAATTCATAACTCTGAAGAGAAACTTACTCCAACTGTTCTTGTAACAGTTTACTTTGATAAATTAGTGAGTGAAGCCTGTGAAACTTTAAGCGGATGTTACAGAAAGCATTTCGTTTTAAGAATGGATAATGTAAATAGGTTTTTGTGCCACTGTAATGTAAATACTCATACATTTTCCTGCAAGACAAAAGCAAATTGTGCTTGAAATATAAAACCAGGTTTCATACTTCCTGCATTCAGAACTATTTCCAAGAAATGCACACACTAACATTAAATAATTTTCTCCCATTAAGAATATGAGTCATTTGCACATATTTATGTTTGCCTTGATGAGAAGACATCTTTGTAGTCACACACACACACACACACACACACACACACACACACACACACATTAAATCCTTTATGTCTGGCTCTTTGTGTCTTGCTTTAAGTGAAATGTTTCACCAAAGACTGCTATGTTTGGGTCAACTAATAGAGGCTGAGACATTGTTGTGAGACTGTTTGAACCTTGAAGAGATGTCTGCTTAGAGAATCTACTCTTGGTGCTACATGAGAGCTTGCAGCTTCACTGACCTTGGTCCTAAGACATTCTTGACAAGCAAGACTTTGTACCCTCGATTATGTCAAGCCATGGTCAAAAGGGACTGAGATTTCTGTGGATTGTCTTCTCTCATGGACAATATAACTTTGGTAGCTGCAACATTTCATGGTCCAATTAACCTTGTAGAATGTTTGAATAAAGCAACCGGAGTGAGCTAACTGGGAGTCAGTCTCTTCTAAGAAGGCTGAATCCCATCTGCTTCTTAAGAAATATGAAGACTTAGTATCTCCGTGAACTTCTTTCTTGACTAAGGTACTTACAACCAACATGAAATAATTCATGATATGTGGTATTATAGTTTATTATCCATAGAACAAAGCCTAATTAAGGGGAGGGAGGAAACTTGGTGGGAAAGGACATGGAGATGTGAATGGGGGTTACTGGGGATCTGGTGTAGGAAGTGACAGGACAGAGAAACAGAGGGCCAAGAGAAGGAATGGAAATCTACAGCTGTCAGGGGTCAGGGATTGGTGATCATCTCTAGGACTTGCCAGAGACCTGGGATGTGGGAGGCTTCTAGCTTAGACTCCTAGGCATGGAGAAATGGAAACTGAAGGGGTCACCTCCTACAGCCAGGCAGGACTCCCAGCAAAGGGATAAGGACACCAACCTACCGACAAAACTTTTGTCCTATCTATAAGAAATGGAGAAACAGAGATGGAGCAGAGACTAACTGAATGGACAACTAATAATTTGGCCCAACTTGAGACCTATCCCATGGGCAAGCACTAATCCTTGACACTGCTAATGATACTCCGTTACGATAGTAGATAGGACTCAAGCATATCTGAGGATCTACCTAGCAGCTGTTCTCTGGGGATCTACCTAGCAGCTGACTGAAACAGATGAAGAGATTCACAGCCAAATATTAATTAGATGGAACTTGGAGCATCTTATTAAGAGCTGGGGGAAGAATAGAGGGTCTTGGAGGGAATAGAAAGTCCATAGGAAGACCAACAAAGCCAATTAACCTGGCTTCTTGAGGACTCTCAGAATTGAAGCACCAAAAAAAAAAAAAAAAGGTATATACAGGCTGGCCCAAAGCCCCACACTCATATGTAGCAGATTATACAGCTCAGTCTTCATGTGGGTCCCCAACAATTAAAATAGAGGCTCTCCCTATAGCTGTTGCCTGTCAGAACAAAACAAAGCTATGCGTAGCTTGCAGGACCTGGTTTTTCAAGTCTGTGATCCCATTATTCCAACTATCTCATTCCAGTGCCTGGTGCCTGCTCAGTTCATAGCTCACAACAGTACACAGACTATGTTTCATCTGCTAAGATGCCCTTGGAGAAAACACCTCAAGATGGTTGGATTCATACCTCTCTTTAGTAGATCCACCCAAAGTCTTAGAAAGGAAAGACAAATGAGACTCTCTTTTTCCTGTTACCTAGTTGAGAGACTCTAGGATTTTCCTACAAAATCAAGACAGATGGACGTTTAAAATACAGCCTTCACCATCCCAACTAAACATAATGGAACATATTTCTCTCTCCTCCTTATCTTGATGCATTTTAGAAAATTGGTCAGCAATACTGTCTTTATCTTTTGAATGGATTAGAAATCCTTTGGGGAACTAGATGGGAGTTTTGTGAGACCCTGGAAAGTCTTTTCTGAGTATTTAGCCATCTTTTTTTCAAAGTGAAAACACCCTCTAGCTCTTGTTCTAGCCCTTGCTCTTGTTTTGCTCTCTCTCACTCTCTCTCTTTCTCTCTCTCTCTCTCTCTCTCTCTCTCTCTCTCTCTCTCTCTCTCTCTCTCTCTCTCTCTTCTCTCTCTCTCTCTCCTCTTCTTCCTCCCCCTCCCCCTCTAGCTCCCAGAGTAAATTAACGCCTGATTACTCTACATCCCAAAGGTGCTTAATTTGTTTTTTTGAGTAAAAATTAGACACAGATAAGTCTCCCAATTACAAGAGGAATCAGGGACAAGCTTTGCATTACAAGCAGTACAGTGATGCTTTCTACTTCAGGATAACTAACTTATTTATCCTTGAGAGAACAGACTTAATAGACTATGTCTAATTGGCTTTATGATAAGAATTCTCCCAGGTTTGCAATCTCTTAAGGTATTATGCATGATAAGCATCACATTCTGCTGAGTTGATGCTGTTAAATATATGGCAACACTATCTGTTGTTGAAAACAGTATGAGGGCTTCCAGAAAGGAGGACTGGGGAGTGAGCATCAGAAGAGGCGGAGAGGGGAGGTGGAATGATCATGATGGAAATGACAGAACTCCTGGGTGGAGTTATCAAGAAGAAATCTTTAAAGGGGGCACATTTTACCTACATAGACATGGGCTTATGACAGAGGAAATAATTGCAAGACAGTCAGTTTGATGATTTGTTGTTGTTAACCTAGGGGTAGGGATGGCCTTCTATATAGCCATTCGTATGCCTGTTGTGAATACATCTATTTTTGTTGAGACAAATTCACTCTGCTCCTTTAGCGAGTTATGTGTCAAAGTATGTGGCCCTTCCTTAATCACCGGATAAGCCAGGTTTCAAGTTCACCTTTGAAATCCCAGCCTTAAATTCTTAGCAATCCAACACTGATCCATGTTTAATTTTGAGAAGTTAGTTTGGAGATTATATTTACTTGAATCAAACCAGAATGTGAAAACAGTTTCTATGAGGAAGTGACTCTCCGTCTTTTCTGTGTTCATTGTAAGAACGAGGATGCTTTTCTGGTGTACAGGACCTCTGTATGTCAACAGAGTCTTTGGAATTCACCATAAGATTGGCACATAAAATTCACTTGCCACACAGCAGCCAATAATCACTGTTCCTTTATATCAGAAACAGAATCCAGACAATCCTTAATATCTATCAAAATCTGCAAAGAGAGGGGGTAAGAAAACAAGAGAACACCTGGGGGCATAGCTCAGAGACAGTGTTTCCCAGCTTGCACAAACCTTAAATTCATTTCCCAGCGCCCGATACACAAATCATTATAAAACTGGGAGAGGAATTCGCAGAGTATGAGTTTCATAGAAAACTGGTGAATAATGAACTACTGTGCTATCAAGAAGGAAATCTGGCCCTGTTCTGGAAGTCAACTAATCCTGAGGCTAAAACCAAACCATCTTGGGATGTCCTTAACAGAAGACAGAAGAGGGCAAGTTTGTTAATATGTTGCTCTTCACCATGGCATTCACAGATAATCCTAGAAAAAGAGAAGTGAGTTATAAAGTCATTTGTGAATCAAGGAATGCATATTTAAAAGTACATATATATGTACATGTGTATATGCATATCTAATGCTGAATTTACAAGATATGCTACATGCAAGGAGAAGTAACTACTTGTAGAAGATTACAAGGTTCTCCTCTAGATCTCCACTAAGAGATTATTAATTTGAGGTCAGAAAGGCTCGCTGTAAAGTGTTAAATATTCAACTATTTGGAATTTATTATATAACTGTGAGCAATACAAATCACCAAATGTGGCCTTCCATTGTTCAGGCAACTGATACATTCTTGAATTGGTTATTTAGGAAGCCAATCTGGTTATCTGAGAAAATTTATCCACAGCCATATTTGTGTATGCTTATGCATGTGTATGTACATGTTTGCATATGTACATGTGAAATGGGTATATTATGTATATGTATATGTCTGCATGTGTGTATATGTGTGTATATATATGTAAGTATGCATGAGAGTGTGAATATGTATTTGAATGTGTAATTCTATGTGTATACTTGAATATGCAATAGGAGGTTTTAATCTCCCAGGCTTATAGTCATAAGATGACAAATGCTTTATAAAAACAATATTTTTCTTTAATCTGTTGATTTTATAAAGAAAAAGAAAATAATAAGGCAAGGTTTTGGAGATAATGCATAGCTTAAAAAGTGGTATAAAGTTGATAAATTGCTCAAAATGTCCAAAAGCTAATACTGCCTATGTCACATTGGCAGCAGACTACAACCTACATTCATTATTTGTTTCCGTTCATGCTGGCCATTTTTACCACTCACTAATGTGACCACTTAGGTCCTTCTATGACGGTTTGCATGTATTTCTAATCTAACTAAAATTGTTTTTTAAATATTACCCACTGGCTTACTTTGTTTTTATTAGATACTCTGTATTTACATTTGAGATGTTATCCCTTTACACCTCCCTGCCTCCATCCAGGCCTCCCCCTCCAGATGCCTTCACAAAGGTGCACTCCCTTCTGATCACCCTCTTCACCCCATTGCCTTGTCATTCCCCTGTATTGGGACAACTTGCCCTCTCTGGAACAAAAGCCTCTTCTCACATTGATGCCAGACACTGCTATCTTCAGCTACATACACAGCTGGATCAATAGGTCTCTCAAAGTGCATGCAAAGGTTGGTGTTTTACTCCATGAGAGTTTTTGAGGGTTTGGATGGTTGATAATGTTATCTTCCCATGAGGTTGCAACCCCTTTCAGCTCCTTAGATTCGCTCTTTAGCAACCTCATTGGGATCCCTGAGTTCAGACCAATGGTTATCTGCAAACATGCTCAGCTGTATCTATATGACTCTAGCATAGTCCAAGAGAGGGCATCTTTGTCTGGTTCCTGACACTACGTACTTTTTGGGACCATATATAGTGCTTGAATTTGGTGATTGCAGATGTAGTGGATCCCCAGGTGAGGCAGCTTTTAAGTGATCTTTTTTTCAATTCCTGTTTTTCTATCTGACCTTGCATTTTCTACCATGAGAGTTTTGTTCTCTTTTCTAAGAAGGACTGAGGCATCCCCATTTTGGCCTTCCTTTTTTTGAGCAGGATTAATATAGTAAAAATGGCCATCTTGCCATCTTTTGACCAATCTACAGATTCAATGCAATCCCCATCAAAATTCCCACTCAATTCTTCATAGATTTGGAAAGAGGAATTTGAAAGTTCATTTGTAATAATAAAACACAGGATATGGAAAACAACCCAAAACAATAAAAAAATCTTCTGGGAAAATCACCATCCCTGACCACAATCTGTATTAAAGTTCAATCAGATAAAAATTGCATGGTATTTGTACAGAGACGAGCAGGTAAATGAATGGAATAGAATTGAAGAAACAGAAATGAACCCAAATTCCTATGGTCACTTGATTTTTGACAAAAGAGTAAAAATCATTCAAAGAAAAAAAATACAGCATCATCAGCAAATGGTGCTGGTTCAACTGGCAGTCAGCAAGTAGAAGAATGCAAATTGATCCATTCCTATCCCATTGTACAAACCTCAAGTCTAAGTGGATCAAAGACCTCCACATAAAACGAGGTACCCTTAAACTAATGGAAAATAAAGTGGGGAAAAGCTTAGAACACATAGGCAAAGGAAAATTTTCCTAAACACAACACCAATAACTTATACACTAAGAACAAGAATTGACAAATGGGACCTCATAAAATTGCATTGATTTTGTGGGGCAAAAGACACTGGCAATAGCCCAAAACTACCAAAAAGATCTTTACCAATCTTACAACTGATAGAGAGCTAATATACAATATATACAAAGAACTCAAGAAGTTAGACTCCAGAGAATCAAATAATCCTGTTAAAAATGGGGTACAGAGCTAAACAAATAATTCTCAACTGAGGAATATCGAATGGCTGAGAAGCACCTAAAGAAAGGTTCAAGAGTCTTAGTAATCAAAGAAATGTGAATCAAAACAACCCTGAAATTCCACCTCATACCAGTGAGAATGGCTAAGATCAAAAAGGCAGGTGACAGCAGATGCTGGTGAGGATGTGAAGAAAGAGGAACACGACTCCATTGTTGGTAGGATTGCAAGCTGGTATGACTACTCTGGAAATCAGGCTGGTGATTCCTCAGAAAATTGAACATTGTACTACCTGAGGACCCAGCCAAACCTCTCCTGGGCATATATCCAAAAGATGGTCCAACATAAAATATGGACACATGTTCCACCATGTTCATAGCAGCCTTATTTATAATATCCAGAAACTGGAAAGAACCCAGATGTCCTGCAACAGAAGAATGGATACAGAAAAATGTGATACATTTACATAAGGAGTACTACTTAGCTATTAAAAAAAACAATGACTTCGTGAAATTCTTAGGCAAATAGATGGAAGTAGGAAATACCATCCTGAGTGAGGTTACCCAGTCACAAAAGAACACACATGGTATGCATTCACTTGGAATACCCAAGAAACAGTTCACAGACTTTATGAAGCTCAAAAAGAAGAAAGGCCAGATTGTGGATGTATCAGTCCTTCTTAGAAGGGAGAGCAAAATACTCATGGAAGGAAACACAGGGACAAATAAAGGAGCATGGACTGAAGAAAAGATCATCCAGAGACTGCCTCATCTAGGGATCCATGCCATATGCAGTTACCAAACCCAGTCTCTATTGCTGATGCCAAAAAGTGCTTACTGGTATGAGCCTGATATGGATGCCTTCTCAGAGACTGTCAGAGTCATACTGATACAGATGAGGATGCTTGCAGCTAACCATTAGTCTGAATACGGGACTCCAATGAAGGCTAGATAAAGGACTGAAGGAGCTGAAAGGGTTTTGCAATCCCATGGGTATAACAACAATATTAACCAAACAAATACCCCAGAGCTTCCAGGGACTAAAACACCAGCCAATGAGTACATATGGAGAGACCCATGGCTCCAGGTGCATATGTAGCAAAGGATGGTATTGTCTCACGTCAATGGGAGGAAAGGCCTTTGTAAAGGCTCATTTTCTCAGTGTAGGGGAATGCCAAGGGGCTGAGTTGGGAGTGGGTTGTTGGGAATGGGGTCATATTCATGGAAGCAAGAGAGGGAGGAAGGTGGGATGGGAGAGGGGGAAAGGGGATAACATTTGAAATGTAAATACAGACTATCCAATAAAAATAATAACTATTATTGTTGTTAATAATAAATAAATAAGTTTAGCTTAGAATCGTGACACACCCCTCTAGTCACAATGGAGACAAGAAAATTTAGAGTTTAAGGTCATCTTTGGATATATAGATATTTCAAGGCCAGCCTGAGCTACATGAGACCTTATCTCATAAAAAAAAATATATATATATATATATATATATATATATATATATATATACATACATAAATGTACACAAATCTTCTTCAAAGTGCATGAAACATAAACTAATAATCCAGATTTTGGATTTTCCCTTAAACATAGGAATAGGAGTGTCAGTTTCTGAAAATGCATAATGTACCCTAAATTGTGGGTATATCTTGAAAGGTAGATTTGAATTTTATTTTAGAATTTTTTTTCTCTTCTTAGTTCTCTGATTCATAATGTTTTCTCCTATTTGTGAAAAATATCTAAAACAAATATATTTACAAGGCTCACAAAATCAATTAAGCAGCACCCACAAGGGCTCACAGAGACTGAAACAGTAACCATGGGGCTGCATGGGCCTGTGCTAAGTCTTCTACACACACACTGTTGTGGTTTAGCTTGGGAATTTGTCGAACTCTCAACAGTGGGAGTGGGGGTGCCTCTCACTCCTTTGCCTGCTCTTGGAACCCTTTTTCTTCTACCAGGTTGCCTGCCCTTGACATGAGGGCTGTGTCTAGTCTTATTGCATCCCTGGTGAGCATGCTCTTTTCTGAAGAAAACAGGAGTTGTAGATCTGGGGAGAAAGGAAGGCTGGACCTGTGAGGAGTGGAGGGAGAAGAGGCAATGGTCAGGTGCTTGCTGTTGAGCTTGATAAGCTGAGTTCAATCCTGGGTCCTACATGGTAAATAAAAGAACCGGCCATTGTCCTCTGATATCCACATGCATACTGTGGCATGCGCACATGCACACACACATAAACACACACACACACACACACACACACACACTAATTCAATATTAAATTTACATTTTATCATATTTCCACTTTATCTGAAATATTGTAAAAAAAAAAAAAATCAACATACTCCTTTTGAGGACCACAAATGAAACCAAACATAAGAACTTTTTGCTGAATTGCTTTCTTTGAGCATTATGGCTTCTGGAAAAAAAAAAAAAAAAAAAAAAAAAAAAAAAAAAAAAAAGGGTGGGGGTTAAAATTTAGCCTCTGTTTATCAGCTTAAATATGAATATGCCTAAAAATTTAGTGCATGACATCGGGATGCTATGGCAGAGCCGGCTTGTGCTTTATTATAGATTCGTGCCAATGTATAGAACTAATTGTGGAGTTGAAAATGTGGTCCGGGAGTAGAACCATCCTATGTCCCAGTAACTGACAGCCTGGGAACACAGCAACTCTGACTAAAACGCACTGCAGGTTTCACAGGACACACACCCACACTCAACAGTGAGAAGTGGGTTTTACAGCTGAACATAAAAATGCCTAAGATTGACAACTGGGTTTGTCCAAGTAGTAAGTGTAGATGGGTTTCCAGTGGTTCCTCTTCACACAGCAAGAAGAAAAAAGGCTTACTAAATCATCAGGTGCTTCAAAACAACATTCTCAGCCAGGTAATCATTATCTTGTTGAAGTTTGGTGTGTTGCTATATATTGTAATGTTAAATACTGCCCCCCCACCCTCACCCTGGTTGCTTCCAGGGATGAGGAAATCCTTATGTACAGGAAATGATGCTAATGGAATCTCCCCAGCAAGCTATCTCTGATTGGTCCTTAAAAATACCTGCAGCCTGTTGTTGGGCAGAAGAGAGGTAGGGAGGACTTTGGTTCCTGGGCTTGGGGTCAGAGAAGGAGGAGACCAGGAGGAGAGGAAAGTGAAGGGAGAAGCGAGGAGAGGAGAGAGGAAGTCGCCATTGGGACAAGGGATCATGAGACCATGAGGGTGGCCAATCCGAGTAAGAGCATCCCAGGCAGAACATGGCAAGTTATTGATAGAGAAGTAGATACCAATAGCTAAGAGGGTGATATCTGCCCAGCTCTGCTGCTTTAAAGGCTTATTATAAATATAAAAATTGTGTATCTTTTATCTGGGAACTAAATAATCAAAGATGGGAGAGAAACCCCTGATTAATTATTAAACAATATTAGATCCTTTTTTTTAAAAAAAAGTTATTACAATGTTGCCTCCAAGGGTAAATGTTTACTTAACAAAGTCCTCAATACTAGACATAAAATGCCCTCTTTTCAGTCATTGGTTGGGACCTTCCAAGGGACTCCCAACCCATACAGCCTACACGGCTATTGCCCTCCATTACTCTCAGAAGTAGAAGGAAGTCCCTGTTGATGAAGAGGCCATACACTTCAGAAACACAGCCAAGATGCCCATGAGCTGAAACTGACATGAATACCTTCCCCCTGAGTTCTAAATAGCTTTCATAATTCCTGGAGACCTATACAAACTTCCAATGCAGGGAAGCAATCAACAGTTGTAGTAGCTATAACATTTATTAACTACAACCATGACCTGCATGGCATATAACCCTAAGAGTACAGTAGTAGCATGAATACCTTAGCAGTAATCAACATCTCTCTAATGGGGCTAAAAAACTACTCACCAAGAAATAACTTGTGCCTTGCACTGGCAACATAGCTAACCAGGACCAGTGAAGTCATAGGTATTGACTACACAACTACTACTTTACTTAGCAAAGATAAAGAGGACTGAAAAAAAAACCCACAATCAATAAAAATGTACAGTTATGGAGCCATCTCCAATCACACATAAACAAAATGCTATTATACCTAAGGCTTAGAGAACATTGCTAAAGATAGGGGAAATAGGTGTGAGATTGTATCTCCTAGTAATGTTAGAAACTACATCTTTACCATCTAACCAACATGACCCCCTAAGCATAAGCTGAACAACAATGACCCGATAAACACACCAAAGTGGAAAGGGAAATGCCCATAGGGCCCCAACTCAACAAGAAGAACGACAGACAACCAGGGAAAGCTTAGGATAGAAAAATAGCCTTTCCTAGAGAAAAGCAATCAAAGCAGTTTTATAATGCCAAGTGGTTAGACTGAAAACGTACATACCAGCCCACCTCATACAGACTGGGCCAGTTATATTTAGGAATACATATGTATACACATACACATAGGCAATAACAATAAAAACAGAGGCCATGAATTAAAAAATAACAAGGATGGAGAAAGGGAAGGGATAAATGTCGGAATTATTTATGTAATATCTCAAAACTAGAAATGTCATGATTTTGTTGATATGGAAAGAAATAAGATTGGCTTACTTCTACAACCAATACAACAGAGATCTTCACTCCTATCTTATGTTACCTCTTTAGAGTCAAGAGTATCATGTTCAGGTATTGTCACCATGGGATGACCCAGCTTCACAGAACAGATGTCCAGCTTGTAATCAGGAGCCAAAGTGAGGAGAAACAGATGTTTAGGTTTCATTTCAACAGTTATTTAGATAATGACATCTAAGATTTTGCTGTAAACAGTAGTAGATTTTACCAAATGTAAGTATTGGTACTTGTCTGTCATTGCGGATATATGGGAAGTGTTTGGTCAAGAGATGGGTACTCTGATCACAAAAACACATCTTATGCATTCTTCTGTCACAAATCAACTCCAACTGGCCTTAGAATTACAGCAGATACTGTCATTAGTTGAATGCTGAAAACACTGATGCATTTTATAGAAAAGAGTCTAAGTGAAATTGATGTTTCAAGCCTCCAATGCTGGCTCTGCTAATATAATTCCAAAGGAAAAGCAATTCTTCATGTTAGGACAATAAATATACATACATCTCAAGAGAGTATACATCTCCTGGAATAATACAATATTATACATTGTTGTGAACTTCAATAATTTTAAAACACAGAAACTTCATACATTTTGTAATTCTACCAGATTAATGTTGTCATAATGCAATGTAGCATTGTAACATTTAACAGGAAGAGGCTCTTCCTCTATGTGGAAAATTTTACTTTTATGCATGATTATTCTGAGTGCTATGCAGACCCTTAGACTCACTAAGGTAGAAGGAAGGCCATAGCATGCCAGTAAGGATCAAACTGTGACACAGAATATGTACTGAAACACAATTTCCTACCCTCTGCCTTTCTTTATTTTTAAAGATAGTCTCATTACACAGCCTAGCTTGATGACCTAGGACTCCTCCATCAGCCTCCCAAATCTGGGATTATGGACCCAAGTTTCCACTCCTAGCTGCCTACCCTCTTGATGGCTCCAACTTTAAGGTATTGAAACCTTTTGCCAGGCACATTCCTTTCTTTCAGAGGCAAATCTGGGAGACAGAGATGACTGGACCCCTCCACTTTCAACAGAATCCTGCTTTGAGCAAACAATGGGACAGTGACTACCTCTTAATCCTTCAAAGCAAGTTGAAAGAGGCCAGTGGCTGCAACTGCCCTGGGCAGCCTCTGACCCTGGCTGCTGAGAAGACTCCAGGTTCTCTCTGCTGCCACTTCATCAGGACCCACTCAGTTAGAGCCGCTTTACAAAACTGAGCTCGCTTTTACTTAAAATGCTAACCCTTAAACCCCACCCCTGCTACACATTCTGTGCTTATCACAGCATCTGGAGTCCTAATTGACTAAAGTTATTGAAGCCATTCCAAGCTTTAATAACCTGGGAAGGAGCTGAAAGCATCCACTGTCACATCGTCTCATGGTCTGACTGACACTAAGCATCACTTGGAATGACTAGCTTTTGTACTGCTCGGACTTCCAACCCGGGTAATCTATGCTGGACACATCAGACTCTTAAATACACCTAGGAAGGGTGATACGGCATTTGTATGGCTCTCCACAGCACTGTAATAGCACATTATTACTAGTCTAGTTTCCTAATACTCACCAGAAAAATCAACCTGAATTTTTTTATATTTCCTAATCCCCAAAATCATTTTGTTGAGATTAGAAAACCTTCTAAGTCACCAAGTCATATCTACATTTAGGTCCCATTCCTTCTTTCCAACAAAGGCACTCTTTAACTTAAATCAAGTTCATTGTCACTTTAAATTTCAAAACCTATGTAAGGATACATCAATCAACAAAAGAGAACAGTAGCTAACTGATCATAAATGGTTATTAGGTCATAAATTACTTTCACTTGGCCTAAGGATGATCTTTGAGCCCAATAGAATTGCTCTTCTATTTTCTTCAAGACAGCTGAAGTCTGCTGGTATCCCATAAAGTTAATAAGTTTCGTCACAAGTCATTAAGTTCTCATGTGCTAAGCAATGTAGAATTTTGATTTTTATTTTGTTTCATTTTTAGGGTCTTGCTTTACTTTGTAGCCAAAGCTTTCTTTCCAATTCTGAGCCTCCTTTTTCTATCTTTGGGATTACAAGCCCCAAGCCAGATTCTTCATTTAGAGATCAAATGTCTAACCCCTGTTTCACAGATAAACTAAAGTACCAAGACACAGGATAGCTTATTTAATGGCCAGAAGTAGCAATAGAGAACAATAGCTAGAAACTGGGAGACAGTGTCCAAAGATGGGGCAATTGAAAAGAATGTGAGGAGAGGTGTCCACAGGAGCACCCTGGGTACTGTAAGCAAGAAGCGGGCACAAGATAAGCTGCTCCAACTTGAACAGAGTCACTGTAAATGACAAGCAAAATATTGATGGCCATTTGAAGATATTTCAAAAGTCCATAAAAATGATACCTCTCTCTCTCTCTCTCTCTCTCTCTCTCCAGGAATCATAGAAGAAGCAAAGGGATGCTGTGACTAGGACCAGCGAGCTGGGAAATGTTGGAAGGAAAAGGAAAATGCTGAATATAGACATTTGGTAAACCATGAGGAATAGAGATGTCAAGAAATGAGGGCAATAAAACACGGTACAAAAGTCCTGCAAGAGTCAGAACAGGAACGATTTTAGAAATATATTAAAAGTTAGGTTTGCATAGTTGCTTCCTAGAGAAAAGACACATACAGGACAGAGGGAACCCTAAGCCTACACATGAGGCTATCATGTTCTGAAAAACAATCTACTACTTGGCCTCAAATAAACAATGTAACAGAAAGGTTACCATTATCATCTCTGATTATTCAGCATAGGATAGAGATGGAAATGGAATGCACTGGTGAAATGAGAGGAAGTAACTCTATTGCAGATAGAAACATCAGTCTGTGAGCTCTATAACCCTGCATTAGAACCTTGTACATTATTTACTGCAGTATTTAAATAGCACATTCCGTTTGTTTTTCACTACAGTTGATCACAGCTACCAGCGGCCCAGAATGAAACCTGGAAGTGTGGACCACCTGTGGGCTTTCTCACCCACACTGCTGTTTCTCCAGAGGGCATGTGACCCTCCAGGAAAAGACACAAAGATGAATTCTCCTCAAGCCAAATAGAATACTGAGAATCCAACAACTCGATGGAAGACACTTTGCAAAATATAGTAAGCCTGCCCATAGAAAGTAGATTCCAATCCTGTGACATTCATGGAATAGCTCCTGTCTGAAGGTAGATTTTCCTTGACTGCCAGAAACTCAAAAGAGGAGGAAGTGTTGCAGGAAGTTTTACCATCCTGGGATCATCAGTGTGAGACAGACTATTCAGAATTTCCTTACTTAAGATTGCTTTTCTGATCTTTACCAACCTCACATCTGATAGAGGTATAATATCCAAAGTATACAAAGAACTCAAGATTAGACACCAGAGAATCAAACAACCTTATTAAAAATGGGGTACACAGCTAAACAAAAAGTTCTCAATTGAGGAATATCAAATGGCTGAGAAGCATCTAAGGACGTGCTCGACATCATTAGCCATCAGGGAAATGCAAATCAAAACAACCCTGAGATTCCACCTCACACCAGTCAGATTGGCCAAGATCAAAAATTCAGATGACAGCAGATGCTGGCAAGGATGCAGAGAAAGAGGAACACTTCTTCACTGTTGGTGGGTTGTAAACTGGTACAACCACTCTGGAAATCAGTCTGGTGATTCCTCAGAAAATTGGACATGAAGACCCAGTTATTCCTCTTCTGGGCATATATCCCAGAGAAGCTCCAATATATAATAAGAACACATACACCACAATGTTCATAGCAGCCCGATTTATAATAGCCAGAAGCTGGAAAGAACCCAGGTGTCCTTCAGTAGATGAATGGATACAAAAATTGTGGTATATTTACACAATGGAGTACTACTCAGCTATCAGAAACAATGACTTAATAAAATTCTTAAGAAAATGGATGCATCTAGAGAATATCATCCTGAGTGAGATAACCCAGTCACAAAAGAATAGGCATAATATGCAGTCACTGGTAATTGGATACTGACCCCAGAAAGCTCTGAACACCCCAGAAACAACTCACAAACTATATGAAGTTCAAGAAAAACAAAGGCCAAAAAAAATGAAAATGAAAAACTATTATGCTTAATATTTACACACCAAGAAAACCTTGCCTATTTCCAGGTGACATCTTGTTTTACATGTACTTTATGCTCATAGTAACTAGTAAAATTTTAATGCACACTATCAAACCTTTAAAAAAAAATCAAGTACTGACAAAAATGTATTCATATACTTTTATGCAAAAATGCTTAAAATCTGTACATTTATCTTTGTTTTTTAAAATAAAGTTGTTCAATTTATAAAAAAAAAGATTGCTTTTCCAAGTTCATCAACCATACCTCATAAACCTTCGCATCATATATCTACAGAAACCGTACCTTCTTCTGTCTCTACACATAGCAACTCAAGGTAGAATGTGACCTTTATAAAAATATGTCTAGAAAGTAGTAGTGAAAATCTACTGAAGCAAGAAGGACAATGCCTGCTTCCTTAGTCTAAAGCTGTTAGGATGAGGCCACCAGTCTCTGGGAGTCCTCACTCAGCACAGAGAACAAGCTGATATGGAAAAATAAATAAAATAAATAAAAATTAATTACACTGTTAGAAAAAATATTTACAAAGTAACAAATTCCAGATTTGTAAATAGTTAAGACTTATTTCAGCATCCAGAATGTCTCACAGGAAACACCTTCATGAAGAACTACAGGTAAGTTCTATTTGACTCTTGTGATTTTTTTTTCAAGAAGCCTTTGTCTGTCAGTGTTTAACTCTAGAGATTCCATACAGCTTCTTATTTCTAGTTTCTCTTGAACTCTGTGAAGATCTACCCATGAGGTTTGTATCTCCTGGGTCTGCCTAGCAGCCTGGCCTTAGAAATTAGAAGCAGCTGAAGATCCTAATGCAACACGGTCTGGTCAATCTTACAAGGAGGGTGTGAAAGTTCAAGCCTATCTGTGATCAGCCTCGAACTCATAAACCACATTGTTTCTCTTGTATTGGAAATCTGCCAGGCCAATCAAAGCATCTAGGGCTTCGGCCCCTGATTTCAAACATTCCATGGTGCAGAGAACATTTCATAATTTTTATCTGTGCACTGGAAGATGCAAGAAGGCCATGAGACTACATGTCTAACAGCTGCTGCAACAGTTCCATTAGGGAGAGCATGAACAACATTCACCTAGGAAAAGAGGAGGGAAATGTGCTTCAGATTGTGCCCAGTCACGCCTCCAATTGACTGTACTCAAAATTGACTGTGTCTAATCCATTAACTTACATGGTGCTTGTGTAATAAAATTATTCACTATGGATCTTTTTAATTTTACACCTATTAATGTACCAGACAAGTTGCTAGATGTCATGAACATAGTAATAAATAGTATCCTGATCAAGATTACAAAAGAGTGAGAGAGATAAATATGGTTTATGTTCTCATTAATATTTACGTATTAGTTTGTATGGCAGTGATAGTATAATAATATTAATATAATAATATAATTGCAGAATATCATATATTAATTGCATTGCATTATTATAGTATAATATGTTAATAATAATATTATTATATATAATTATGATAATATAATTACATAATATATGATATATAATTATAGATATATGATTATAATAATAAATAAAATAACAACTAGGCTGTGGAGGTACAGTACATTACTTTAATCCCAGCACTCAGGAGGCAACAGCAGGTAAATCTCTATAAATTCAAGACCAACCTAGTCCACAGAACTAGTTTCAGAACAGCCAGGGCTATAAAGAGACACCCTGTCTCAAAAAAAATCTTGAAAAAATATACTCATGATTAATACACTAACAATACAAGCATATAACGATGTATTAGGAGGTAATGCTCTCTGTGTTGTTGGGGCTTAGTTCTAAGAGCCCTGAATCCTAAAAGGATACAAGAGAAACTTCCCAATGAACAAAGTTACCTCCTAGAAGTAAGAAATGGGTGTTTAGATCTACTCACTAAAAAGAAATCAGAATTAGAATGATTAGAACGTAGGGAGAAATTCGGAGGGAAAGGTTGTATGAGTGACTGAGAAAATGACACTGAACTGCTGTGCAGATATTCACAAGCACCAACTCCTCTTCAGAGTCAGTGAGGAAGCTCTTCAATTTGCTAAATGAATGAGCACTGTAAAATCAGTTTCTTTCCTTTTTCCCAAAAGGCTACAGGCTGGGAGATGAGATGATAATCCCTGCCATATCCTAGCAGTTGTACATCTAAAGAATTACAACTCATAATTCCAGGCCCGGGGGCAACACAACACAGTGGTGCTCCGGGTTTGTCTCCATGAAAATCAGCACACCATATGCCCGCAAGGAAAGACTGGCTTCCACGTGCTTCGGGAAAATACCACCTCTTCCAAAGAAGAAGAGTCTGTACGTCCTAATCATCCCAGTCATTTTAGCAAAATTTAAAGGGGAAGAGAGAAAATGTAGATGGTACATAAGGCATAAAAGACCACACAAGATAGAAAATAAGTTGCTTTAAAAGGTAGCTTAATAGACAACAGAGAATCAAATAACCCTATTTAAAAAATGGGGTACAGAGCTAAACAAAACGTTCTCAGTTGAGGAACACCTAATGGCTGAGAAACATCTGAGGAAGTGCTCGACATCCTTAGCCATCAGGGAAATGTAAATCAAAACAACCCTGAGATTCCACCTCACACCAGTCAGATTGGCCAAGATCCAAAACTCAGATGACAGCAGATGCTGGCGAGGCTGCGGAGAAAGAGGAACACTTCTCCACTGTTGGTGGGGTTGCAAACTAATACAACCACTCTGGAAATCAGTCTGGTGATACCTCAGAAAATTGGATATAGTACTACCTGAAGAACCAGCTATTCCACTTCTGGGCATATACCCCAGAGACACTTTAATACACAACAAAGATATATGCACCACAATGTTCATAGCGGCTCTATTTATAATAGCCAGAAGCTGGAAAGAACCCAGATGTCCTTCAGAAGATGAATGGATACAAAAATTGTGGTACATTTACACGATGGAATACTACTCAGCCACCAGAAACAATGACTTAACCAAATTCTTAAGAAAATGGCTGCATCTAGAGAATATCATCCTGAGTGAGATAACCCAGTCACAAAAGAACAGACATAATATGCAGTCACTGATAGTGGGATGCTAACCCCAGAGGCTTGCACTCCCCCAGAAACAACTCACAGAATGTATAAAGTCCAAGAAACAAAGAAAACAAAAAAAAATTTACAAAACAAGAAGACTTTGACTATTTCCATGTTGCATTTTGTTTTGCATGTACTTTACGCTCATTGTAACTATTAGGTTTTCAATGCATACTGTCAAGCCCTTGAAAAAAATCAAGTACTGACTAAAAAATATATTCACATAGTTTTATGTAAAAATTATTTTAATATCTGAAAAAACAGTACTGACAAAAATATATAATTTTAAGCAAAAAATGTTTAAAATCTGTACATTTATCTTTGTTTTGTAAAATAAAGTCGTTTAAAAAAATGAAAAAAAAAGAAGGTAGCTTAAGTATTTCTTGTATTGGAAATAAGTCACTTTTGGCAGTGTTCAAAGGTTTACAAATTTGTCTATAGTACGATGCTCTATATAAACTCTCAATGCCTCAGTTTCTCAAATCTTAAAATCTGCCCCACACTGGCCATAGCTCAGCAAGAGAACATTTGCTTACTAAATGTGAGGTTCTGGGTGTGCTATCCTTTCTACCAAAATAATAATAAATATTATAATTAATTAGTCAATTAAAATAAAATCTTGACCACAATGGAATAGGATTATGGAAGGAAGAGAGAGTTGATTTGAGCAAAGGCGGTGGGGTAAAACTTAAAGAATATCATGTGCATATATGGGAATGTCATGATGAAATGTATTACTCTGCATAATTAATATATAACAATTTTTTTAAAAAGCTAGGCCCTATGTAAATGCTCTTAAGTTTCTTCTATAGTTGGCCAATTTATTGTCCCCATGATGCTTTAGAAAATACTATTGATTGATAAATGACCCAATCTCCAACTGAAAGTTCTTTTCTTTTGAAGTTTCCTCTTCTGGGCCACAGCAGAGCTCCAAGTTTCAGCCATCAAAGGGGAACAAACCCCTCTGAGAACATGACCTGAGGTTATTAATATCAGTTCTTAGTTCTTCCTCCATCTCCTTGTTTGGGTGTTTTACAAACACCATTAGCTTTACAGGGTTCTACTGTGTGCTCCCTGGGTGTCATGTGCTCACCTGATGACATGCTAACATGTCACTTGGTACACATGTTCATTGTTTATGTGCTCACAGAGCACTCCCTGATGAACACAGATAACCACATTCCAATCTCAGTTCTTCAGACACAAGTAAGAAAACAAAGAAGACTTCTGCTCTGGTTTCTGTGACAAATTGGGAAGTTACTCACATATACTTTACTCTTAGACTTTCCTGTCCCAAGTTATGAAGTAAGACACAGGACGTTCCCTTTCTTCATAGACAGAGCTCTGTGTTCTAAAGGACAGCTTATGGCATGAGAAAATGCTCCTGTCTGTGCCATGTTCAGTCTATGACAAAGCAATTCCATCTCCTTTTGTTTGTTCACGTTTTACCTGGCATTGCTCCCTTCTCAAGCAGAAAATCACTCCCTCAGAGACTTGACTTCACTGTTCACTTTATCTTGATGCACACTTCCCAGACAATAAAAAAAATCTATATGCCAATACCACCTTAGACTTAAAAATGGATTTCAGAAACTGATATTGAAATTAACAAAGTATTTTTGCTATTCTTCTTTTCTGTCCTTTAAGGACACAATTGGTTGATTAGAATCACACATGAAAATATTATTTTCAGGTTTTTTTTACATCCCATGCTCTAATGCAGTCACAAACCAAATGTATATGATTTACCACAAAGAAAATATTGCTAAATTATTTGGTCTCAATTCTTTATCTTCGATGTCATACAAGAATTGCTCTTTTATTTCTATGACACATAATAGAAAGTAAATGGGTCTATAATAAGGAAGTGCTCGACATCATTAGCCAACAGGGAAATGCAAATCAAAACAACCCTGAGATTCCACCTCACACTAACCAGAATGGCTAAGATCAAAAATTTAGATGACAGCAGATGCTGGCAAGGATACGGAGACAAAGGACCACTCCTCCACTGTTGGTGAGGTTGTAAACTGGTACAACCACTCTGGAAATCAGCCTGGCCATTCCTCAGGAAATTGGACATAGTACTACCTGAAGACCCAGTTATTCCACTTCTGGGCATATACCCCAGAGACGCTCCAACATACAACAAAGACACATGCACCACAATGTTCATAGCAGCCCTATTTATAATAGCCAGAAGCTGGAAAGAACCCAGATGTCCTTCAGTAGATGAATGGATACAAAAATTGTGGTATATTTACACAATGGAGTACTGCAAGGCTATCAGAAACAATGACTTTATGAAATTCTTAAGAAAATGGATGCATCTAGAGAATATCATCCTGAGTGAGATAACCCAGTCACAAAAGAACAGACACAATATGCAGTTACTGATAATGGGATACTAACCCCAGAAAGCTCTGAACACCCCAGAAACAACTCACAAACTATATGAAGTTCAAGAAAAACAAAGGCCAAAAAAATGAAAATGAAAAACTATTATGCTTAATCCTTATACACCAAGAAAACCTTGACTATTCCCAGGTTACATCTTGTTTTACATGAACTTTATGCTCATTGTAACTAGTAAGATTTTAATGCATACTATCAAACCTTTAAAAATAACAAGTACTGATGTATTCATATTATTTTATGCAAAAATGCTTAAAATCTGTACATTTATCTTTGTTTTTAAAAATAAAGTTGTTCCATTTAAAAAATAAAAATAAAAAAATAAAGTCTCAATTACAGAAATATTTTCCAGTTCCAATTTCTCTTTCTGACTCTCAATCTAGATCTTTTCTCCTGACAGCAAGTCCCCTACAACAGTAGGAAACCAGTCCTAGAGACTGGCACTTTGTCAACACCTGTAAACTGAGGTGTCATAAGTACTTGTACAACTATTTGACTGGGTAATAGTTAGGAAATGGTTCAGGCTATCTCTCATTTCTCTTCATGGACCCATAGTGGGCTTTTCTGCTTGTCCTCCAAAGCAAGTGGTCTATGAAGAGCTCCTCTTGAACATCAATCCTGAGGGTGGATAGGCACTGCTAAGGAATGACAGTAGATATGAGTGTTATAAAAAGTTGGGCAAGGGATACTATAAATATTAATAACTAAAGGGTTGATCTAAATAGAGTGCCTACCCACCCTTTGTTGGCATTGAAACCCCACATCTCTAGCCATATACCTCTATGCATGGCTTCAGTCTATAATTCAAAACTATGTAAGCTATAGCCAACAATTTATCATGTTACTTTATATACCTTAAAACTGTACCAATACCATGTGGTTTTTAATCTGATTGATCTGTAATACAGCCTGAGATCAGGGATGGTGATTCCCATAGAAGTTACCTTGTTACTGAAAATAGATTTTGCTGTCCAAAGTTTTTAGTTATTTCAGATGAATTTGCAAATTGCTCTTTCCAACTCTATGAAGAATTGAGTTGGAATTTAGATGGGGATTGCATTGAATCTGTAGATTGCTTTTGGTAAGATGGCCATTTTTACAATGTTGATTCTTCCAACCCATGGGCATGGGAAATCTTTCCATCTTCTGAGATCTTCTTCAATTTTCTTCTTCAGAGATTTGAAGTTCTTGTCATACAGATCTTTCACTTGCTTAGTTAGGGTCACACCAAAGTATTTCATATTGTTTGTGACTATTGTGAAGGGTATCATTTTTTTAATTTTTTTCTCAACATGTTTATCCTTTGAGTAGAGGAAGGCTACTGATTTGTCTAAGATAATTTTATATCCAGCTACTTTGCTGAATTTGTTTATCAACTCTAAAAGTTCTCTAGTGGAGTTTTTGGGGTCACTTAAGTATACTATTATGTCATTAGCAAATAGTGATATCTTGACTTCTTCCTTTCCGATTTGTATCCCATTGGCTTCCTTTTGTTATCTAATTTCTCTGGTCAGGACTTCCATAACTAAACTGAAAAGAGTGGGCAGCCTTGTCTAGTCCCTAATTTTAGTGTAATTGCTTCAAATTTCTCATGGTTTAGTTTGATGTTGGCCACTGGTTTGCTGTATACTGTTTTTACTATGTTTAGGTATGGGCCTTGGATACCTGCTCTTTCCAACACTTTTAACATGAAGGGATGTTGAATTTTGTCAAGTGCTTTCTCAGCATCTATTTAGATGGTCTTGTGTGGTTTTATTTCTTTGAGTTTGTTTATATGGAAGATTACATTAATGGATTTCTGTATATTGAACCATCCCTGCATCTCCAGGATAAACCCTACTTGATTATGGTGAATGATCATTTTGATGTATTCTTATATTTAGTTTGCAAGAATTTTATTGAGTATTTTTGCATCAATGTTCATGAGGGAGATTGGTCTGAAGTTCTCTGTCCTTGTAGAGTGTTTGTTTGGATTAGGAATGAGAGTAATTGTAGATATGAAGAATGAGTTGGGTAGTGGTCCCTCTGTCTCTATTTTGTGGAATAGTTTGGAGAGTATTGGTATTAGGTCTTCTATTAATGTCTGATAGAATTCTGCCGGAACCCATATGGTCCTCGGCTCTTTTTGTTTAGGAGACTTTTGATGACTGCTTCTACTTCTTTAGGTGTTATGGGATTGTTTAGATAGTTTATCTGGTCCTGATTTAACTTTGGTTTCTGGTATCTGTCTAGAAATTTTTCCATTTCCTCAAGATTTTCAAGTTTTGTAGAGTATAGGCTTTTGTAGTAAAATCAGATGATTTCTTCAATTTCCTCAGTTTCTGTTGTTATGTCTCCCCTTTCATTTCTGATTTTGTTAATTTGGATACTCTCTTTTTGCCCTCTACTTAGTCTGGCTAAGGGTTTATCAATCTTCTTTATTTTCTCAAAGAACCAGCTCCTGGTTTTGTTAATTCTTTGTATAGTTCTTTTTGTTTCTACTTGGTTGATTTCTGCTCTAGGTTTGATTCCTTCCTGCCATCTACTCCACTTGGGTGTATCTGCTTCTTTTTTTTTCTAGAGCTTTCAGCTGTGATGTCAAGCTGCTAGTGTATGCTCTCTCTAGTTTCTTTTTGGAGGCACTCAGAGCTATGAGGTTTTCTCTTAATACTGTTTTCATTGCGTCCAATAGGTTTAGGTATGTTGTGCTTTCATTTTCATTAAGTTGCATAAAATCCCTAATTTCTTTCTTTCTTTATTACTTGACTATGTTATCGTTGAGTAGAGCATTATTCAGCCTCCAAGTGTATGTAGGCTTTTGTTGTCTTTGTTGTTATTAAAGACAAGCCTTAGTCCATCGTGATCTGATAAAATTCATAGGAGAATTTAGATTGTCTTGTATCTGTTAAGGCTTATTTTGTGACCAGCTATATGGTCAATTTTTGAGGAGGTGCTATGAGGTGCTGAGAAGAAGGTATATTCTTTTGTTTAAGGATAAAATGTCCTGTAGGTGTCTGTTAATTCCAATTGGTTCATAACTTCTGTTAGTTTCACTGTGTCTCTGTTCTGTTTCTTCTTCTATGATTTATTCATTAATAAGAGTGGGGTGTTGAAGTCTCCCACTATTATCGTGTGTGGTGCAATATGTGCATTGAGCTTTAGTAGGGTTTCTTTTATGAATGTGGGTTCACTTGTATTTGGAGCATAGCTGTTCAGGATTGAAAATTCATCTTGATAGATTTTTACTGTAATGAGTAAAAGTTGTCCTTCCTTATATTTTTTGAAAAATTTTGGTTGAAAATCTATTTTATTCAATATTACTATGGCTACCCCAGCTTCTTTCTTGGGGCCATTTGCTTGAAGGTCTTTTTCCCTGCCATTTAGTCTGAGGTAGTGTCTGTCTTTGTCTCTAAGATGAGTTTCCTGTATGTAGCAAAATGCTGTTTATGTATCTAGTCTGATAGTCTATGCCTCTTAATTGGCAAATTGAGTCTGTTTATGATAACAGATATTAAGAAATAGTGATTGTTGTTTTCTGTTTAGTTGTTAAAGGTATAATTATGTTTGTGTGTCTTCTTTTGGTTTTCTTGCATAGTTATTTTCTTGCTTTTCCTAGGGTGTAGTTTCCCTCCTCATGTTGGACTTTCCATCTATTATCTTTTGTAGGCTTTGATTTATGGTCCAATATTGTATAAATGTGGGTTTGTCCTGTAATATCTTGGTTTCTCCAACTATCCTTATTGAGAGTTTTGCTGGATATAGTAACCTGATCTGGCATTTGTGTTCTCTTAGAGTCTCTATGATGTCTGTCCAGGATCTTCTAGCTTTCATAGTCTATGTTGAGAAGTCTGGTGTAATTCTGATTGGTCTGCCTTTATATGTTACATGTCCTTTTTTTCCTAAGTGCTTTTAGTATTCTTTCTATGTTTTGAACATTTGATGTTTTGACTATTATTTGTCAGGAAGAATTTCTTTTCTGGTCCAATCTATTGGGAATTCTGTAGGCTTCTTTTATGCTCATTGTAATCATGTTCTTAAGTTTGGGGAAGTTTTCTTGATGATTTTGTTGAAGATATTTACTGTGCCTTTTAGTTGATATTCTTCACCATCTTCTATTCCTATTATCCTTAGGTTTGGTCTTTTAATTGTTTCCTGGATCTCCTGGACATTTTGGGTTAGGAGGTATTTGGTTTTCACATCTTCACTGACTATTTTGTCTATGTTTTCTATGTTGTCTATGGTCCCAGAAATCCTCTCTTCTATCACTTGCAGTCTGTTGGTGATCCTTGTATCTATGACTCTTGATTTCTTCCTTTGTTTTTTCTATCTCCAGACTTGTTTCTTTCTGTGATTTCTTTATTATATTTATTTCCATTCTCAATTCATTCACCTGTTTGGTTTTGTTTTCCTGTAGTTCTTTGAGTTATTTCTTTTCGTTCTCCTTTAATTGTTTAATGGAGTTATTCATGTGCTACTGGAAGATCTCCATCATCATTATCATGAAGTATGATTTCAAGTCTAAATCTTGCTTTTCTGGAATGTTGGGAAGTCCACTACTTACTGTGGTGGGAAAACTGTGTTCTGATGTTGCCAGGTTGTCTTGGTTTCCATTGCTTGCGTTCTTGCACTTTCTTTTTGGCATCTTGTTGTCAGTGATTGTAGGTGATCTTTTTGTTTCTGATGGGTGCTTATCTCTCCTGTGGGTCTGAAGGCTCATGGGCTCAGGAGGGAGATTGCTCCTGGGTGTTTGGCTCTTTGTGGGCAAGCAGTGAGTTCTGATGGCAGTGACTCAGTTCTGTCTTTCTAGGCTCAGGTGTGAGAGCTCTTGCAAGACTGGTCTAGGAGCTCAGTCCTCTTCCCACAGGTCCTGAGTCCTAATGATGGAGACCTGGCTCTTTCTCAAGGCTAAAAAGACCCTTTTCTGGAGAACTCCTGTGTTCACTAGCCAGACAGCCAGCAGGCCTGTGCAACAGGTTCACCCCTGATCCAGGTTGAAAAGTGCCTATGCAGTTGATCTGTGAGTTCAGCCTCCTGAGGGCAGATCCTGAGTTCAGGTGGTGGAGACCTGGCCCCTACTGTGGACCAGAAAGGACCCTTTTCCAGAGAGCACCGTGCTCCCCATGCTTCAAGAACTCCTGGTGTGACCTCCCAAAGCCTCCCCAGGCTTACCACTGGTCCAAGTGGAAAAGCACCTGTGCAACTGATCTGCAATCCCAGCCTCCTCTATAGGCCATTTCTTAACTGGATTTTTGCCATCAGACATTGTAACTAGTGTTTTGCTTATGTCTGTTTCTGACAAATTTCAAAGAACCTAAGATTTTCTATTTAAAAATTATATATTCTGTTACTTATATGTTCTCTCTAGAAACACAAACATAATTTTCTTATTAAAGGAGAGCTTGTATTCATAGCCAAGCCACAGGATAAGTAGATTATTTACTGATTATAAGTATTTTACAGGAAAACCCTACCTTACCACTAAGTTTCAGCAATCTTTATGGGTAAGATCTAGAAAATTAAAATAATGATATTATATATAGGCTGGGATATTAGCTCAACTTGTGTTTGCCTTAGCGTGGTCCCAAGGAGAGACCATGGGACCCACAAGCAGCACCATTTAAATCAGTCCCAGTGTTCCTGTCAAAAATCCCTTACTCAAGAAGCAGAAGAAGGAAATGTAAATAAATAAATATCAGAAGTCCTTTTTACTATACCACATTTGTCTACAGTATCAGAATTTTAGCATCTGTTCAATTTTCATTCAAATATGGACAATAAAATATGAGTCAGGAAGACCACAGAATATTGAGCACCCTCATAAAGCTCCTTTAGAACTAATTTGTTTTCTTCCATAAGAAAGAAAAATGCAAGATGACATTCAAAAAAATATATGGGAAGCAGGGACAGACAGTTGAAATGCCTTCATCAATGTCTCACTGAACTGAGCAAAAACTCACTGAGAAGTATGTCCTCACCTTCCTAAACTGCTGCCACCAACAAGGACAGAATTAAGTGGGGGAGGAGGGTGCCTACTTCATGTGTGGACAAGTTTATTTGTATGTCCTAGATCCCTCCACTAATGTGTTAAGCAAAAGTTTGCCTTTATCTGAGAGCACAATTGTGCTTTCTCCCTGCCCCACCCTACCCCAATTAGGATTCTCTTCTTTGCTTACAGGATGCATTTGTCAAGAGCATTTATTCAATAACCTAACAAAACACTGTGTTCTACTCTAAGCTCTTTCACTCAAGAACCTGATCTCAGTTGCCTTGAGAATCATGGCCAGGCACAATTTGTGAAATGCAAGCTCAGTTTCTCCAATGGAGTGAGGCACAACTGGTGGTATGCCTAGTTGACTATGCACTTAGGCAAAACAAAATACAGGCAACACATTTCAAGAAGGGACCAAAGCATGTCATCTGATGAGACTCTTCCTTGAGTAGACATTGCCTCACTAAAAATACACTTCTGCCCACTACTAATCAAGTACCTATTTCCAGTTGGCAATGTTTTTAATATTAAATATGATTTTTTAATCTGAAAAAAAGACTTCAACTTGAAACTAGTCAGAAGATATAGGGGAGAATATTACATACTCATCAAAGGAAAAATCTCCCAAGAGGATATTGCAATTTTAAATATCTATATACCAAATACAAGGGCATAAATGCTCACAAAAGAAAGACTATTGCAGCTAAAATAATATATTGGCCCTCACACAGTGATAGTGGAGACTTGAATACTACACTCTTGCTAATAGACAGGTCATCCAGACAAACACTAAACAAAGAAAAGATCAACCAAATATGCCTAACAGATATTTATAACACACTTTATGTAAAAACAAAGAATAGACCTCCATCGTACCAGATAATGCAACTTTCCCCAAATTTATCATGTATTTGGTCACAAAGCAAGTCTCAATAGATACAACAAAATTGAAATAGCACCCTGCGTCCTAACTGACCACCAAGAATTAAAGCCAGATATCTCAGCCACAGAAGCAACAGAAAACTTACAAACTCACTGAAACTGAACAACTCACACTGAGTAGAAAAAAATGGGTCAAAACATGAATTAAAAAAGAAATTAAAATTTTTCTAGAATTGAGTGAAAATGAATATACAATGTACCCAACCAAAACACAATGAAGGCAGTTCTAAGAGTCAAGGTCATAACACAAAGGACCTACCTAAAATATTTGGAGAGATCACATACTAGTATCTAAACAGCACACCTAAAAGCTCTAGAATAAAAAGGAGAAATAACATCCCAAGAGAGTAGTTGGCAAGAAATAAACTCAAGACTGAAATAAAAAAACAAACAAACAAACAAACAAAAGCAAAAACAAAAAGCCCAAAGAATCAATGAAACGAAGAGTTGAGTTTTGGAAACAATACAATATAATTGACAAACTCTTATCCAAATTAACTAAAAGAAGAAAAGAGTGTAGCTAAACTAAGAAAACTAAAAATGGAAAGGAGAACATATCAACAGACACTGAGGAAATCCAAAGAATCACAAGAAGATACTTTAAAATCATATACTCCCCAAATTGAAAACATCTAAAAGATTTTTTTGATACATAATACTTACCAAAGTTATATCAAAATCAGATAAACAGTTTAATCAGATGAATAGGTCCTAGTGAAATAGAAGCAATAGTGATGCCTCCCAACCAATAAAAGTCCCTGAGCAAATTGTTGTAGCACAGAATTCTACCAGACTTTCAAAAAGTGTTAACACCAACAGTGTTTAAATTATTTCACAAAACAGAAACAGAAGAAACTTTGCCCAGTTTGTTTTGTGGGTTCACAAAGACCCTTCAAAGAGAATTACAAATAGATGTAAAATTTTTCCATAAAACACTTGCAAATAGAATCCAAGAACTCATCAAAAGGATTATCTACCAAGATCAAACAGGCTTATTTATGGAAGTATGGCGAACTTCCTGAATCTCTAGAATAAAGTCTACTTGGTCCTGGTGGATTGTATTTGATGGTTTTTTTGTTTGTTTGTTTGTTTGTGTTTTGTTTTTTGTTTTTTTTTCTTTTTGTTACCAAAAGAGCAAGATATACACCAACCCAGATACAAAACCTTTGATCTACCAGAGTGACCAGCCTATAAGATGCACTTGTGTAATAGTGACATGAAACCTTTAGGGGTAACCAATTAATAACTGATGAGATTTAAGATCTACTGCATGAGATGGAATCTATCTCTGACACTACTCAGGTGACCAACAACTTGAGACTAGATAGGTCACAGCCCAAGAGGAAAACCAAGTATTATCATTCTGCTAAGTAAACATAGCAATAAAATTACTGTCATTGGCATTCCCCTTTATCAGTGTCTTACTTAGGCGTCATTAGAGAAGCTTCTTCCTGAAGCATATGGGAATAGATATAGAAACCCACATCTGATCTGAACAATGTACAGAGAGTAAGACCTTAGAAGACTCAATCCTAAAAGAGATGTCTTCATCAAATCCCTCTCTTCTAGCTTTGGGGAACTCAACAAAAGAAGAGAGAGAAAGAGTGTAAAACCAGATGGGATAGAAGACACCAAGGAACAAGACCTCCCAAACGTGTAGGACTAATGGACATAGTAACTCACAGACCCTGAGGCAGCATAAAAAGCGCCTGTACAAGTTAGGGTAAATATGGTTTTAGCACAGAGAGGGAAGTAGACATAAACCTCCATCTCCACGCCAGAAGCTATCTCCAATTGATAACTCACTAATGAAAAATTTATCTTTTCTAATGGAGTTTCACTGAGTATGCAAAGTACTCTCAAGGCCAAGCCCAGTGCTCAACAGTATGGCCATAAAAAAACAAATTCAGTGGAATTTGTGGTAGTTCTTTGTCAGTGCTCTTTTTGTCTCACAAGTCCACTCCATATATATGTGTCTCATAGTGGAACTTTCAGAGACCTGCCAGTGATGTAAATAATTACACAGAAGCTTATTAATATTTCATATTAAGATAAATGTATTAATTATAATATAAAGTATTAATATTTTTAAGCTTAGGTCTTAGCTTGGCCATCTTCCAACTACTTTATCCTGATTCATTCTGACCTTTTTTCCACCACGTGGCTCTGCTCTGGTCCATCTGTCCATTCCAGAGTTGCTTCCACCTCTGTTTCTTCCCCTAGTGTCCCTCTTTCTGCCCAGAAGTTCTGCCTTCTACTTCTTGCCCATCTATTGACTTTCAGCTCTTTATTAAAGCTAATCAGATGCAATTCTAGATTGCCTTTGGCAAGTGAGGAAGAAACAAATATTTACAAAATATGAGACTCACTTGGGCCATTAGCTCTCTACCAGTAGAGAATTACTTAAATAGACAGAGCCACACCTTCACACAGCATACCCCATCAGTTTCTGATCCTGCCTTATCATGGGATTTCTTTGTGTGTGAGTGTCTCTGCATCTATGTGTATTTCTGGAGCTTTTTCTTCATTTCTGTTTTTCCTTTTTTCTGGTTTTTGCTGTTGTTGTTATGTCCTACTCCTGCTTGTTTTACTTTTATCTTCTTTTTTTAATGCTTGTTTGTATTTTAATGAAAGAGAGAAAGAGTGGAGATTTCGATGGTTGGGGAAGAAGGGAGGTTCTGGGAGTAGTTGAGGAAAGAAAAACTGCAACCAAAATTGTCTAAGAGCACTATTTTCAGTAAAATCCAAAATAAGACAAAAAGCAAAAAGGAAATATGTCACAATGAAATATTTCAGCTAGATGTATGATGCCATCTAACAAATGAGCTCTGGGACACATGTTTTTGTCACCGAGATTAAGCCAAAAGGAGAAATATGATTAAAAGAATGGTTTGTTCTCAGCTTCCCAGAAGAAATACACAAGTCAACAGTTCGGTAATTAAATTTAAAACATTTTCAGGATGACAGCAAGCACTTAGAGGCACAGCCACTCCCATTTGATACGGTCAAACGTCACAAAGGCTCCCATTGTGGTGAAACACTCCGTCTGCTGCTTAGGAACACAACTAAAGAGCTTTGATACTTGAATTGCACAAGCGCATCTGTTCAAATACCTGCTCATTGACATTCATTTTTTAATGCTACAAGTCCAATTACTCTGATTTAGCCAGTTGAACAGAACATCCCTAATGAACATATTGAAAGGAGTCCATCCATTCTGAAAACAATTTAGGATCTGAAAACACTGCCTCTGCTCTGCTTTCCTGAAGTCTCTGAACATTAAAAACCCATTTTGAGTTTGATAAAATATCCTATTCCACCCACCACAAAGATTTTCCTCATCCAAAGCATCCTAATAGTTACCCAATTTCCATTACCTCCAAAAATTTGTCAGGAAAGTTTTCAAATTGAGAGCAAGGCCATTTATCTCTATGTTGACCAAAAATAAATTACCCTGGTTTATTCACTAGACAGGTTTCTACTTGTGTATGCTGTCAGAACATAGCAAGAATGATCAATGAGGTGGTTATGATCAGTTTTGCCTCCAAGACTCAAAATGACCTTTGTTAGTAAAGTGGCTGCCAACACATATTATTTTGGGGTTCTGTTTTTATTTTATTTCTCTTCTTCCTCTCTTCTTCCTCTTCCTCCTCCCCCTCTTCCTCCTCCTCTTCCTGTCTTGCTGTCTGTTGTTCTCAAAGCCCTAAGACTTAAGCAATTCTCCTGCCTCTTCCTCCCCTGACACGTGCTCGGTGTTCATTTTTGCCAGAACATTAAATATTCTCTTATCCACTAACCTTTAATGCTATGGCTGACAGATGAGTATTGAGGTCTGGACACAGACTGTAAGATGCATTATAGTGTTGATAATAAATCCAGACCCTATGCAGAATTTATGCTGTGATTTTGAGTTTCTGTCTCCCCTCCCTTTGTTTTCTCACACCCAGCAAGAGCCAGACTCTTGCTTTGTTGCCACCTCACATTCTGAGGTGTGGGTAGGGGGTGAGGGGGGTCATACCTTCTTAAGTCAGCCCTGACTCAGCAGAGAAGTTGAGAACCTCATAGCTGCCACAGCATCTACACAGTGACTAAACTCTCTGTTGCTGTTGTTTAATGTCTTTACTTTTCCCTATATAGAAAACAAATTCCTAGTTAAGCCATTCACACTCCTCTCTGCTTGTTCCCTCTGGTTTGAGCAGTACTTAGCCAGGGCTTTTGCCTACTGGAGATTCAATAAATCTTTGTGACACAAATAAATAATTATGTGCTATCTACTTCTGGACTTGAGGGCTCCTAGATTTCAGTATAAAATAGATTTTATCTACATTATATGTTTGGGAAGAGAATTATGTTATGTGTTAGACAAATTTTTTTATAATTTTGAACCTAATTTTTCTGATAGTTGTTCATTTTATCATCTTGAAGTTTGGCTTAACTCAATGTGCTGTTCTACTCTTAACTGTGCTTTGGGTCTCTAAATCTAAATATTTACAACTTACCTTAAAAAAAAATAAATGGTTTCAAGGCTGCCCCCAAAGCCTTTGAGTCACCAGTAAATAAGGTCTGGATTACTTATAACCAGCCTCCTCTTCTTTTCTTCGATATTTTGTTAAAATCTCCTTTCTGGAGTGGTCCACTTAAATCATGCTTTGTATAATATGTACATTGTGTTAATATTATAATCCACTTGCATGAATTCTGTGTGAGTTGGAAGCTTGTGGTTTTCTAGTGCTCTCAGTAACTCTGAGACAGTCATCTTAATTGGGGTCAAGACAAAGTTTCAAAACCAAGTCAAATATTCTGCAATTATTATTCTGCCCTGAGAGAGACTGAGATATGGATAAATAGATGATAGATAGATAGATAAATAGATAGATAGATAGATAAATAGATAGAGATAGATAGATAGATAAATAGATAGTTAGATAGAGATAGATAGATAGATAGATAGACAGACAGACAGACAGACAGACAGACAGATAGATAGATAGATAGATAGATAGATAGGTAGGTAGATAGATGATAGACTGAGCACACTAATAACATCAGATTATATTGTAATCAAGAATTGCTAGAAGGAGGCCAAATCTATCAACTCTGATTAAAACTTCCATGATTGTGGAGAGGTTGGGATGTTGCCAGTCTAAAGCCCATTTACTATGTTTCTTGGGCTATCTTTAGCTCTAAAAGTGCTATTTTGTCCACCTTTATTTTGTGAGCACACTGCTAAACAAATAAAAAGTCTGAGTGTATGAACAAAACTGTTCTCTTCCACTTGAATTGCTAAGGTTTTGATCAGACAGCTTCTGAAGCTCAGAGCTGAGACCACTTTGCCTGTTTCTCTGTTATTTCCACCACTATGATTTTAAAAAATGACATTCTTTGTTCTGTTACTATATAAATCTCTGAAACAACTTCCATGGAATTTGGGATAATTTAAGTTTGTGATTCCAGGCCATGATCTCTAATATTTGGCCTCTGAATCTTTATTTCCTCTGTGCTAAGAATGGGGTGTGTGTGGTTGTGCATGTCTCTCTCTGTGTGTCTATGTGTCTGTGTTTCTGTGCATCTGTGTGTCTATATCAAGAAATCACTAAAACAACTATACACACAGAGCATAAAAATCAATGCTCAGGGCAGAAATGGGGGAGCAAATGAAAAGACACACTGTGAATAAATGAGTATATTAAAAGGGAAATATGCTTCAAGAAATGAAAAGTCATTTAAGATGAAACCTGTTTTTCCAACTACATTGATGAGCTGTTTCTTTCATTCTAGCACCAAATTCATGCCAATAGAGCTATGTGTGGAAAAGTGAATTAAATTCAATACTAAAGTTGGAATGTACAAGTAAAAATTTCACTTAATTGCCATAGAAATCTAAAGGTTTTATTTTCACCATGGGCATTGAATTAATTTTGTTCAAATATAGGTATAAAATAACTTAGTGGTTGACCAAAGGAAACACCACAACAAATACCTTATTGATAAATATTGCAGATGAGTTTTTACTTGCATTTCACTAAGAATAATTATCATTACTAATTAAATCATAACACTTGATAATGAAAGGGGACACTGAATTAATTAATATTTTGATTATCAAAATACATATCTACAGATTAAAGTTGATTATTACAGACCAGATTAAATATTTCTTTGCAAAAAAACTATTTCTAATAATAAAACTGCTTAAAAATAAAGAAGTACATGCATATACTCATTTATGTTTTTTGAAGCACATACTAATTAAGACATCAAGCTATCTGCATAGAAATATACATATTCCTAGCTATTTGACAGAAGCTAAATTTTTGGGTTTACTCCCACCAGCAATGGTGGCAGCCTAAGGGGCTACAAAGGTCAATATAATCTTAGATGTGAGGTGTTCTGAACAGGGAGGGAGAAGACAACTGGCTGGGCTGGTCCTGAAGTAAAAGCTTTCTTATAATGTTTTTGTTTCTTCTTTTGGCTTTATTGTTGTTGTTAATTTGTTAGTTTGTTTCCAAACAGGCTGCTCCAGAAACAGTCACTGAGATATTTGAATTTAAAGTGGTAGGAAAGCTAAAGGAAGCTGGTGTATTACAATGTTCATGTAATAGAACCCAGTCATGGTAGGGTCAAGGAAAAGATAAGGATACAAAGAAATATCTTCATACCTTTGATGGGATATGAACAGATTCAAAAAGAAGTAAAATTGAGTAGGTCTGTTAACAATGGTATTTTTGGAATGCAAATTCAATAACATGATTGCCAAGTCATTAACAAGGCAGGAACATAAGAGACTGTTTTGAACAAAGAAAGAGAAGATATTTTTTAGGGTGCCTGTGGATTCTCTCCTTTTGGCTTCAAAGCTGTTGATCCTATTCTTGCTTGTAAGTTTTCACAGTAATAGCACCTCTTGCTTAGGAAATCCTAACCCTCATCCTTCAGACCAATTAGGAGCCTCACTCGGACTGTCTGGAGCTAATTCATCTGGTTTGCTGTTATCAGTAGAGTAGGAACTAAGAGAAACACTGGTAAGGTATAACTTTATGCCCACACTGACTTAGCTGTGCCAAAGAAGAGGGAACATGGGGAAAGAAGGGGACAGGCAACTGAGTGATAAATTTGGAGTTCTTAAGTAGCCAAAAGAATTAGAATTCCAGGCCAGGCTGACTAAAAAAGTTGAACAAATATACCTGATATTATGAAAGTAGGAAACAGGAGAATAGGAAAGAAGATGGATAAGGAACAATTCATTATACAGAATTAAAACATGGAGCCGGTGGTATCCTATGAATGTCCAAACTATACTAAATATCATTTTATGAATGTCCTGAATTTGATGACATGGAGCACAGTAGAGGAGGGACTACAAAAGACCTGGAACAAGACAGAAACTTGGATGCTGCACACTGTAGCTGCCTGCTTTTAAAGATAAAAACACAAAGGCTCATCACAAAAGAGAAATTAATTGGACAAAATCATGACAGGTGAGATATAACTTTGTATCACATGAGCAGACACATCTATCCTCAGTCCTCTTCATTGTTTTAACATGACCAACACTATGGATAACACTTCAAAACTAAACCTGTGAGATTTGGGGGAGGGGTAAGATTTGGAAGTGATTTTATAGCTATTCAACCACTAAGCCACATTCTCAACCCACTCTTAAGTTTTGATTTGAGGAAGTCTAGACTTCAAATTTAGTTCAAAGGCATAAGATTGGGTGAGCTACATCCACGTGTAGGCATGGCTTGTGCTTTCCTTTGCCTGGTGCCTGCTCTCTCTAGTGATTAGTGCAGTTCCTCCACCCAGTTCCTCTGCCCCAATATTATTAGGCTCAACTGATTTGTCAAAACTTCCTCCCTTCCCCTTAGTTGGCATTGCTCCAAGCTACCTGTCCTTCATTGTTTTCAGTTTGTCTTTTAGAGTTTCTCCACAGTGATGACTTGTTTGTAACCTTCATCAGATAATTTCTTTGGGTGAGTTCCTAATTCTCCTAACCTGTCTGGAACTCACTCCCAAAGTAATTTCTCATGTGTGAATTCTCTTCTCTACTGAATTTAAACAGACAGTTATCCTTATTAACACATTTATGAACCAATCAATAAATGGCTTGTTTTATGTGTCTCTTTTTCTTAAAATTTATGTATTACTACTGATCCATTGACAACAAATTCCTGACTAATGACTCATTGACAATAAATTTCTGGCTAGCATTCTAATTTATGCTAAAAAAAAAAAGTTTACCTTAGCTATTTTGCCTATAAGGTACATTTTAGTCTCTTTGTGTTAGAACTCAATGCCAGATTTAGGATGTATTTTAAATAGTAAAACCATGAATTGTAACACCAGAAGGGATATTCCAGTATAGAATGTGAGAGGAAGTGGAGTACCACTTTGCTCATCAGTAAGCAAGAATAACTTTTCCCATCTCTATGACAGTTTACAGGGAGAAAGGCTCATCTTGGCTCACCCTTGAGAACAGTGTAATCATTACAAGGAAGTAACAACAGGAATAGCTTAGTCTGCAATGCAGAGCAGGAAGCAGGGAAAAGAACGATGAAGTCTGACTGGCTATTTCCTTCCCAAATTACTTCAGGCCCGCACTCCAGCCCATGGAATGGATGACACATGCCAAGCCTATTCAGGTGGGTCCTCTATGCTCAGGTACTCATCTTTAAATACAGTCAAATGAGCCTATAGATGCTCAGAATTATAGACTCATAACTATAAACTCATAACTCCAGTCAAGTTCACAACGAAGATCAGCCACAATTACATAATTTTTTCTCATTGGGGCATATCCACAATCAACTAGAAAATCTAATTAAGGGCAAATAGTATTTACACTTGCTTATAATGAAGTTTATGGGCTGGTCAACCACCTCTGTGACTATAAGTTCGTGCTGTTTTAATGTCCCGACATCTATATGATATCTGGAACCTCTTTAAAGGAGAAAGGGGAAAAATAACTCCACAAAGTTGGCCTCTGGTAGCCACATCTGTGCCACAGCATTCACTCCAATGTGCGTGCATCATGTAGACACAAAATAAAATTCTTTGAGATTTGCAAATACAAATGAAGCTTAGCTAGGTGCAGTCAGAGGTATGGATACTTGCAACTTCTGGTGTCAAAAAAAAACACACGTGGAGATGAGTGAAGGATATGTGGGTCAACTAAGACGATGGTGCTGAGATAGCCTTAGAATTGTCTTGCTTTTGACACAGATTTCAATGTATTCTAGAGGCACTGTGGTATCTGACTGAGATTCTATGATGGTATGCCGTACAGATGAGTGTAGAGGATGAGGCAAGGTACCACACCAGTCTTGGTCAGATGCCCTAGAGAAATAGTGACATATACAACACTGGAAGATTACAGAATTTACGTAAAATAAGAGATCAGATGGCCACACCATCATTTCTTTGTATACTTATATTCCAATATTGAAGCTTCCCAAGAACTGGTGACTAAATGTGCCTAAAAAAAAAAAAAAAAAACAGTTCTCTTTAGTTTACTAAGATTATTCTAAACATCAGCAAACTTTAGGTTGACTCAGATTTAGTAGATTTTTAAATAGAAGTAATTGTGATTATTCTAGCATTGGGTTCAAATAGGAAATGAATTACTAACACATATTTTCTACAGTGCCTATAATGTGGGAACCATCATGTCAAGTGTGCTACATTGTAGATGAACAAGAAAACTCAATAAAGAAACCTAGCCATCTCTAATGGCCCTGGAAGTGTATGGCACAGACGAGGATTGTAGAGATTGAAAGGGGAAATGATTGCTTTGAAGGCTGCATGAAGAAGCTTCAGTGACAAGGAGGCAAAACTTGACTGATTTATAATATACAGATGTCCATACCCATAGGAGAAAAACAAGATAACTTCATATGGGGAGAATACACGTGGAACGAGAATAAAGCAGGGTGCCAATGGCATGCCTAGAGGACAATAATTACATCGGTTTAAATAAAGTAGACCAGAAATGCAGGACAGTGTGAAATGCTGCTGCAGCACAGTCAAGGAAGATCCCATTCAATCCCGGAAATGACTAGCTACTACAAGAACAAAGCAAGGGACAAATAAATTATCACAGGTGAATCCAGCTTTCAGTCTGCAGACTTTCAGAATTACATTAATGACTGAAGTAAGGAAATTAGTACAAGGAGGCCATCAGTAAAGTGAATGACTATGGGATGACAACTTGGTTTTCCCAGCTGTGTTTCTATTGTGGTAATGATAGATTAATCAATTAATTGATTAATTGATTGATTAATTAATTAATAAGCAACCCATTGCCACAGCAACTTATGGGACAAATGGTTTATTTGAGTTCATGTTTCCCAAAGGATAAGAGTCTATCACCATGAGCAAGCTGAACAGTGGCTTCAAGCAGGAACAGTGCAGCAAGCTGAGAGTTCATATCATGAACCACATTCAGGAAGCAGAGAGAGCATTCTGGGTGAGTCTTTGAATTCCCAAAGCTCACTGCAGCAAACACAATTCTGGCAACAAGGCCATATCTCCTAAGCCAAACAGAACCACCAACTGGGACTGAGTATTCAAGCATCTGAACCTACAGGGGACATTCTTCTTCAAACCACCACACCAGTGGAAGTGATGGGCAAGCAGCTGAAGGTAAGGAACAGAATAGCAATGGAGAATTAAGAATTGGGTGAGTGGATTTCACATTCACTAACGCTGTGATGCTCACTGAAATCTGCAAACAGCCAGATAACTGAAGTGTATCAGCTAGAAAGTTAGCCATTGGTAGTAGTACATCATGCCTATAGGTTATAATCCCAGCTACAGACAAGGCAGAAACTAGGAGGATAGGCATTTCATTCGTGCCTAGAATGTAGCAAGACACACTCTCAAAATAAAGTAAAATTTGGGGTTGGGGTATAGCTAAGTGTTAGAAAAATTCCTAGTATACATAAAACCATTGGTTCAGTCCAGTGTCAAGAAAAAATAAAGAAAAGGCAACATATACACAAGAGATTTTTAACAAAGAAGAGAAGCATTCACTACAGAGAAATAATAGAGACAGAGGCCTGGGGGCAATCTGCTAACAATTCATTAATCTTCATTAGAGCAATTTCAGTTTAGTGGCAGGAGCAAAATCAGAATTCTTTCAATGATGAGTTAGTCATGGTTGGGCGTGGAGAGAATGGCTACTGTCAAACAGCAAACAGGAAAGAAATTGCTAGATTTATAGCATCATGAAGGAACTGGATGGAGGAGTGCTACTGTTATTGTACTGTGTTGTGTTGTTTGTTTGAGTTTCCAATGTACAAGAGGGAAGCACCTGGTCCAGAAAAGATAAAGACACAGAGATCTGGGGAAATGGCAGGTCACAGGCTCATATAACATTTTTTCCTCTACATGGTTCTTGTTACGGTTCTGGCCCTTTGTTATCCATTAGTATACGTAGTCCACCTGATTCTTATAGGCTCTGATAAGGTGTTAAAAATTCCGAAGAATGCACTGCAACTTCAACAGCAGCTGTGGGTCCTACAGTATGTCAAATTCAGCATGTGTTTCTAGGGAGTTCTTCAGAAGAAAGAGAAAGAAGATTTACTTGTAAGAAAAGCTATAAGGTCGAATGTGGGGATAATATTAGCACATTAGAATAAAGTTCACTTGGACAGGTATCATCCTCATTTTCAAAGCTGAGGAGATAAGCATACAGAGAATGAATTACTCCGTAACTTACTCCCTAAATTACTTGTCTTCAACCAAAATAGACCCATTCAATGGAAACAACTCAGTAATTAGGAAAACAAGCTGAACATCTATTTTGAGAAAATTTACCAATACACTCTCTATTCCCCTCTTAGGAGATCCCTCATACCTTGCTGTTAACCGTCCTCCTGTTCCCCCTCCTTCCTCTCATCCTCCTCCTCTGACTCTTCCTCTTCCGTTTTACTCCCTGACTCCTTCTCTTCCATTTCCCCTCCTTTTTCCCACCTCCTCTTCCTGTCCAGTCATGTATTGACTTAACACAAATCTACAAGTCAAGAATTCAAATAGCTTAAGTAGAAGTACTACACCCTTACCCACTTGTCTATAGTTGTTTTGCAAGTAATAGGAGAAAAAGATATGGCTTTCCTTTCACTATATAAACAATAACAAATAAAAATAAAGGCAGATGGTTAAAACAGTTGAGAACAATATAAAATCAAATCATGGGAACCTCATAACACGACGGGGAGTCACCTCATTATGGACCCCTGATTTGGAAGTAGTGAGAGACTGCATTGGGGTCCGAGTTTAAGATGCAAAGCATCTGTTAAAAATTCCGAAGAATGCACTGCAACTTCAACAGCAGCTGTGGGTCCTACAGTATGTCAAATTCAGCATGTGTTTCTAGGGAGTTCTTCAGAAGAAAGAGAAAGAAGATTTACTTGTAAGCAAAGCTATAAGGTCGAATGTGGGGATAATATTAGCACATTAGAATAAAGTTCACTTGGACAGGTGATTATGTTTTATAACTCCAGACCAGCAGATTTTTTTCAAGAAAACAAGAAATCTTGGTAATTGGGAAATATTAGACATAGCTATGACACATTACTATCAAATTTAGTAACTAATATATTTTAATAGGGGGATGGGAATATGTGGCAAATCAATAAAATCTTCCTTTAGCAAATACTGTCTTATTACAAAATGGTTTTTATTAGCATTTTGGATATGAATGGATTTTTGTTCAATAAAAATGACTCTTAGACTCCGAAAAACAAAAATCTACTCATGAAGATTGTCTAGTTCATACACAGCTTTGACCTTTTCAATTTCTCTTCTGAAATACATCCTCACTGTGTAGCCTCTGCTGATACTAATCTCAAAGACTCAAGTGACCCTCCCCACTGCAACCTGGCTCCTACAGGCAAGGCTGTACCACAAAGATATCCAAAGATGAAGCTGTTCATATAACTAATACCTATAAGATATGACTATTACCTATCATACAGTATAATTTATAATGCAGATTGTAGCTACATTATTGTCACAAATAACTTATATAAGAAATTATTTTCATATATATTTTAAACAACTTTAAAATAATCTTAAGATGTTTCCTTTCATACTATATACTTTTTTCTATTAAACACCAAGATTAGGACATACCTAAAATCAATAGTAATGTCATCCTAAATGTTGTTGGTAGGTAATTGATCCTATAAATATTTAATTCATAAATGACCATTTATTCATCACAGATGAAGCAATATAAAAAGCTAAGTCTTTATATACCCATGCCCACTTTGTTTGAAGTAGGGTATCAACATTATTTTTAATTAATAAAATCTCATGGACCAATGAGTTTTGTCCTGACATCTCCTAGGAGATGCCTTTGTTTTTAGTTTTAATGGCAGCGATGCATTTTACTGGACATGAAGGCATTTTTGAAAAATTATTTTAAATAAGATTTTTATCTAAATTATTTATTTAATTGAAGGTCAATTAATTTAGAAAAATTTTAGGGTCTGGGAGCCTGTATTAGGTAAACAGGTTGCTATATAACATTCAAAAGTGCAAAGGCACTTACTCAAAGCCATACAGTGATGCTGTGCACTGCTAACAGATCTCATAAATGCACCCCAGTGGCAAACATAAATATAATACATATAATACATTAGCAATGTTGGTAGCACAGGTGCTGAATACTTTGAGCTTTACAAACATATACATATGTGTGTATGTGTACACACATATAGCCTATAATATATAGTACCCATAATATATATACTATATACATAATTATATACATAAAAATATACAATATATAGAATATACAGTATATAAAACACATGTGTTTATATAATTATGTATATAGACATATAAAATATATATACACTTACTATAAACTATTAGACAAATGGACATACTATATAATAAAATATTAATGTTATTTTACAGATGCTTGAAGTAATTCTAAATATTTCTTGTTTATGGTCTGCATCTATGTCCCCTCAACACTTGAGTATAATTAATCAAACTTGTAAAGATATTGAAATAAGACTGGAACATAAATTAATAGTCCTACCCTATTAAATTCTAGATATCTCTGCATTTGGTTAAGACCATGAAAGAATGAGGAACACAGAGAAGGAATAGACTTAAAAAGATACATGTCTCAAAGTCAATTTTCAACTACTTACAATACTATAACTCAACCCAAGTATCTAATGTGTTTAATATATTTAAACGTTAAATAGATAAGTATTTAGAGCTTTTAACTAGATGTTATCATATATAAGTTTTAGAAGTTAAGTACCCTAAAGTTTCATAGCAAAGAGCAATTCTCATTTTGGCAAAATAGTCTCACCTTATTGTATGTGTCCTGACTAAGTAGATTGGGAGATTTCTCCTGTTCATCCCTCAGTGAGAAGGAAGACAAATGACTGAAGGGTCCTGGGGTAAGACAGTCAGTATGAGAGAGGGTCTGTTGATGTAGCAGGGACTTAGCAGGAGGGTAGAGTTTAGACTGATATAAAGGATGGAGAGAAACAGGCTTGTGAGGGATGGCCACATCCTAGGAAGAAGAAAGGCATGGGATATGTTAGTTTATGAAAATCAAGGATACCACAATTACCTAAGAGATACCTGTTAGAACCTTTAATGAGACACTTGTTTTCATAGTGTCTATGGTGTCTCTTTGATTAATCTTTGTTGCACGATCTCCAGCCTTTCCTGAAAGCAAAACAGGAGCTTGCAATGTATCTCCCATAGATGCTGCTTGTTATTCCTGAAACTATAGAGAGAAAAAAATGTATAGAGAATTGCAGAACCTATCTGGAGGGGGTTGACTGGGTCCTGGCAAGCAGTCAGCAAAAGGGAATCAACACTGGAAGGTATTAACTCAGGAATGAAGCTGAGTTGGTCTAGAGCAATGGGAAAAGAATTAATTCATGAACAGAGGCAAAGAAACTCCGGGTGTATTAATTTATACAGCTGAGCTGAGCAGAAAAGAAAGGATCAGCTAGAGGTGAATATAAAAGGAATGAAGAGTACTTTCACTTCTGGGCAGTGTTGTCTTGGATGAAACCAGGCAGTTCAACAAAGAGGAAAGTTTGATGTAGAGGAAACCATATATAATTAGGATGAATTGTTAACATGGAAATGGGTAAATGCAAGAGATTGAAGGAATGGGCAGATAATTAAGAACATTAGTTATGTGAATGAAATGAGGAATCAACAAAGGTTAGAAGCAGCCAACATAGACATAGGAAATGTAGTTATAAAAACAAAGGGCTAATACTTAATAGATACATATTAATGTTTTATACTTCTAAAATCGTACTTGTCAAAAAATAAATTATCCTACAACAAAGTCCAGTAGGCCATTTCCTGTATGACTAGCAACCTGCTTTCTTTTTTTTTTCCATAAAATTTTGTATTGGAAATCCTCTGCATTTACATTTCAGATGTTACTCTTTTCCCACAATCAAATCCTCCCTTCCCTTCCCATTACCTCCATGAAAGTGCTCTCTCTCTCCAACCTCAGCACCTCGGCATTTCCCTAAAATGGGAAAATGATCCTTCCCTAAACTAAAGGCCTCTCCTCGCACTAATGTCAGAAAATTCTATCCTCTGCTGCATATGTACCTAGGGCCATGTGGCTTTTCATGCAAACTCATTGGTTTCATGTTTTAGTCCCTGGGAGCTGTGATGGGTTTGGTTAGTTGATCATTTTGTTCTTCCCATGGGGTTCAGTTCTTTCTCTAGCTCCTTCATTGGGGTTCTCGTGTACAGTCTGGTGGTTAGCTGCAAGGATCCTCATCTGTATCAGGATGGCTCTGGCAGAGCCTCTGACTAGGCATCCATATCAGGTTCTTGCCAGTAAACACTACTTGGCATCAACAATAGTGCTTGGTTTAGTGGCTGCTTATGGGGTGTATCCCCAGGTGAGGAAGTCTCTGAATGGTCTTTTCTCCAATCCCTGCTCCTCTATTTGTCCCTTTATTTCCTCCCATGAACATTTTGTTTGTCCTTCTAAGAAAGACTGAGGCATCCACTTTCTGGCTTTCCTTCTATTTGAGCTTCTTAAGTTCTGTGGATGGTTTCCTGGCTATTCTGAGCTTTTGGGCTAGTATCCAATTATAAGTGAGTACATACCATGAGTGTTCTTTTGTTACTAGGTCACCTCACTCAGGATGATATCTTCTAGTTCCATCCAATTGCTTAAAAATTTCATGAACTCCTTGTTTTTAATAGCTGAGTAATACTCCATTGTGTATATGTACCACAATTTCTCTATCCATTCCTCTGTTGAAGGACATCTGGGTTCTTTCCAGATTCAGGTTATAATAAATAAGGATGCAATGAACATGATTGTGTATGCATCCTTTTTAGATGTTGGAGCTTGTTTTGTGTATATGCCCAGGAGTGGAAAGGCTATGTCTTCAGGTAGTACTATGTTCAATTTTCTGAGAAACTGCCAGGCTGTTTTCCTGAGTGGTTGTACCAACTTACAGTCCCACCAACAGTGGAGAAGTGTTCCTCTTTCTCAATATTCTTGCCAGCATCTGCTGTCATCTGAGTTTTTGATCTTAGACATTCTGACTAGTGTAAAGTGAATCTTAGGGTCATTTTGATTTGCATTTCCCTGATGACTAAGGATGTCTTTAGGTGCTTCTCAGCCATTCAATATTCCTCAGTTATGAGTTCTTTGTTTAGCTTAGTACCCCATTTTTAATAAGACTCTTTGATTCCCTAGAGTCTACCAACTCGAGTTCTTTGTATATATTGGATATTAGCCCTCTATCATATGTAGGATTGGAAAACATTTCCCAATCTGTTGGTTGTCATTTTGTCCTTTTGACAGTGTCCTTTGAACTACAGAAGCTTTGTAATTTCATGAGGTCCCATATGTTGATTTTTGATCTTAGAGCATTAGCCATTGGTTTTCTGTTCAGAAAAATTTCCCCTGTGCCTATATGTTCTAAGTTCTTCCCCACTTTTCTGTTCTATTCAGTTCATTGTACCTGGTTTTATTTGGATCCACTTACATATGAGCTTTGTATAAGGAGATAAGAAAGGATGGATTCACATGTTGACTGCCAGTTGAACCAGCACCATTTGTTGAAGAGGCTGTCCTTTTTCCATTGAATGTTCTTATCTCCTTTGTGAAATATCAAATAACCACAGCTGTGTGGTTTATTTCTGGGCCGTTGACTCTATTCTTTTCATCTACCTGCCTGTCTCTGTACCCAGTATCATGCATTTTTTATCACAATTGATCTGTAATACAGTTTGAGGTCAGGAATGGAATTCCTCCGGAAGTATTTTTATTGTTGAGAATGTTTTTTCTATTCTGGGTTTTTTATTATTCCAAATAAATTTGCAAATTGCTATTTCCAATTCTATGAAAAATTGAGATTAAATTATGATGGGGATTGAATTGAATCTGTAGATTGGCTTAGGCAAGGTGGCCATTTTTACTATCTTGGTCCTTCCAATCCATGGGCATGGGATATGTTCCATCTTCAAGGGTCTTCTTCAATTTCCTTCTTCAAAGACTTGAAGTTCTTGTCATACGGATCCTTTACTTGCTTGGTTAGGGTCACCCCAAGGCATTTTATATTCTTTGTGACTATCTTGAAGGATCTTGATTTTCTAATGTCTTTCTCAGCCTGTTTGTCCTTCGAGTAGAGGAAGGCTACTGATTTGTTTGAATTAATTTTATATCAAGCCACTTTGCTGAAGTTGTTTAACAGCTGTAAAAGTTCTCTGGTGGAATTTTTGGAGTCACTTAGGTATACTATCATATCATCTGCAAATAGTTATATTTTGACTTCTTCCTTTCCAATTGGTATCATTTTGACCTCTTTTGCTGTCTGATTGCTCTGGCTAATACTTCCAGTACTATATTGAATAGGTAGGGAAAGAGTGGGAAGCCTTGTCTAGTCCCTGATTTTAGTGGGATTGCATCAAGATTTTCACCATTTAGTTTGATATTGACTACTAGTTTGCTATATATTACTTTTAATATGTATAAATATAAACCTTGAATTCCTGATCTTTCCAAGACATTTTTTCCATGAAGGAGTGTTGAATTTTGTCAAATGCTTTCTCAACATCTAAAGAGAGGACCACGTGGTTTTTTTTCTTTGAGTTTGTTTATATGGTGGATTATATTGATGGATTTTTGTATACTGAACTGTCCTATAGTTCTTAGAATGAAACCTACTTGATCATGGTGAATGATTGCTCTGATGTGTTCTTGAATTCTGTTTGTAAGAATTTTATTGAGCATTTTTGCATCAATATTCAAGAGAAAAAATGGTATATAATTTTCTTTGCATGGTCTTTTTGTAGTTTAGAAATAGTGTAATTGCAGCTTTGAAGAATGAATTGGGTCATGTTCTTCTGTTTCTATTTTGTAAAATAGTTTGGAGAGTATTGGTATTAGGTCTTCTATTAAGGTCTGGTAGAATTCTGCACTCAACCCATCATTTTTGGGTGGGAGGCTTTTAATGAGTGCTTCTATTTCTTTAGGAGTTATGTGGCTTTTTATATGGTTTATCTGATCCTGATTTAACTTTAATACTTGGTATCTGTCTAGAAAATTGTCTATTTTCTCTAGATTTTCCAGTTTTGCTGAGTATAGGCTTTTGTAGTAGGATCTGATGATTTCTTGAGTGTCCTCAGTTTCTCCTGTTATGTCTCCTCTTTCATTTTTGATTTTGTTAATTTGGATACTCACTGTGTACCCTCTAGTAAATGTGGCTAAGGGTTCATCAATCTTATTGATTTTATCAAAAAAACAGTTCTTGGTTTTGTTGATTCTCTGTATAGGTCTTTTTGTTTCTATTTGGTTGATTTCAGCTCAGAGTTTGATTATATCCTGCTGTCTGCTCCTCTTGGGTATATCTGCTTCTTTTTGTTCTAGAGCTTTCAGGTGTGCTGTCAAGCTGTTAGTGTATGATCTTTCCAGTTTCTTTTTAATGACTCTCCAAGATAAGAGTTTTCCTCTTAGCACTGCTTTCATTTGACCCATAAGTTTGCGTATTTTGGGCCTTCATTTTCATTAAATTCTAAAAAGTCTTTTATTTCTTTCTTTATTTCTTCCTTGACCAAGTTATCATTGAGCAAAACATAGTTTAGCTTCCATGTGTATGTGAGCTTTTTGTTGTATTTGTTGTTATTGAAGACCAGTCTTACTCCATGGTGATTTGATAGGATACATGGGATTATTTCGATGTTCTTGTATCTATTGAGAGCTGTTTTGTGACAGATTATATGGTCACTTTTGGAGAAGGTGCTATGAGATGCTGAGAAGAAGGTATATTCTTTTATTTAGGATGAAATACTCTGTAGGTGACTGTTAAATCCATTTTGTTCATAACTTTTTTTTTGTTTCCCTGTGCTTTTGTTCAGTTTCTGCTTCAACTTCAGAGTTGTCTCCTTTTGTGATTTCTTAATTGTTTCTATTTCTCTTTTCAGTTCCTTCACCTGTTTGTGCTTTTCTTTAAGTAATTTTTGTGTTTTTTGTGTTTCCTCTTTAATGGCTTCAACTTGTTTGCGTGTGTTCTCCTGGATTTCCTGTACTTCTTTAAGTGTGTTATTCATGTGCTTCTCGAGGTTCTCCATTATCATCATCATGAAGTATGATTTTAAGCCTAAATCTTGTTTTTCTGGTGTGTTGGATATCCACTATTTGCTGTGTTAGAATAACTGGGTTCTGATGTTTTCAGGTTGTCTGGTTTCTGTTTCTTAGATTCTTGTGCTTGCCTCTTGCCATCTTGTTATTGGCGATGCTAGGTGATCTTGTTTTCTCCTACTGGAACTTGTCTCTCCTGTGGGTTGGTGGGCCTGTGGTGACCAGCGGGAGATTGTTCCTGGGTGTTCATCTTTCTGGGTAGGCTGTGAGTTCTGATGTCAGTACTCAGTCTTAATGCAACTGGGCCAGAAGTGTTTGTTTCTAGGCACCATTGCCACCTGCATCCTGAGAGTTCTGGGCAGCCTTTCCTGGGATAGTCAGTGTAGAAGGAGTGTGGAGTCACCCTTGGACTCAGGAGTGTCAGCCCTCCTGTGGCTCTTCCAGTTGTCCAGCAACGTGTGGGCAGGCTGCCAGTCCTGATTGGTGTTCAGCTCTCTATGGGCAGACTGAGAGTTCCGATGACAATGGGCCAGCTCTTGCTCTGGGTGCAGATAGAGGCCCTTGGGCTCCATAGAGAGAGTACTCCTGTGCCTTCCCTAGGCACTCAGTTCTCTAAGGGCAGGCCAGGAGTCCTGATGGCAGGGTGCCTGATCTGCATGTCGTAACCTACTTTCTTATCTTTCTGACCACAGAATGAAGAAAAGAGAGGCTATGGTAGATATTTAATACATTAATATTGAATTTTAAAGGAAAATGCTATTTCTTTTAACTTCAATGGTGTGTTCTATTATTTGTATGCTTTGTAAATAACGAAAGGCCAAACATGTGGGTCAAAATGACATTTTGCAAACAGATAAATTCAACTTTTAACAATAAAATAAATGTTTTGTTTTTATGTCCTTCATTTTAAGCAATATTAGAAGTCTCTGTTAGGCCTTTGAACTAGTAAATGAAAATGCTGATTATAAGAGGAACATTGCTAGTTATTAATTTATTTGGGTATTCAATTGATTTTCTTAGAACATCTAGGAACACTACCTAAAATGTCAACTCACCTAACATAGTAATGAATATACCTTCTTTTTTCCTAGTTAATACATATTTTTTTCTATCTTTAGTTTCTTTGGTTAATACTTCTCAATAGTAATCCTGTTAGTAAGCAACTTAAATAAAACATATTTGGTTGATCTATTAAATTTTGTACTGTCATTTACATAGGAAATCTTTTCTATTTTCTCAGTCACATAGTTACAACTAATGCCTTATTTGGCATCAAAAGCTATTAGTAGAAAATTGAGGAGCAAGAGCAAAGCTCACTGTGCAAGAGCAGGACAATGCTCCTGGTGGTCGTCGAAAAACTCAGGAAGGGGCGGCCTGGAGTCTCTTGTTTACAGGCTAATGAATTTTTTAGAATGTAGAGTGCCAGTTCTCTGAATGACAGGGGTCAAGTCTTGCAATCCATGAGAAGTTATGCAGCCATCACACTTGGGAATCAAATTAAACCAAGCTTTGTGCAATTTGAGAGAAACCTCATCGTGACCAATCTCTGGCCTAAGAAGTGAATCAGTCTGCAAGCTTCCATGAGATCATGCGGTATCTGCAGCTTCTATAGACACCTGAGCAAGAAGGAAGAGCATAAGTTGATCACTGTGGACACTCCGAAGAAGCTGAGTATTGGCCAAGCTGTCGTAAGTACTTGGATTGAAAGGTGCTTGCTAGATGACAATATTGAACACTCGAGACATTTTTTTTTCTGGCTCCAAGACTTGTACCAAAGCAAACTGGGACTTGTTGCTGCCCCCACCCCCACACTACACTCCCACTTTGGTTCTGTATTGCTTGTGTTATTCTTCACTTCTTACAGAGACTTTGCTCCATCATCTAAACAACACTCTGTTCTGAATTTACTAAGGTCTTTATTTTCCTTAGTATCTGGAAACATTAGCGTTGATTTTTCTTTCTCCACAGATACCCGCTTCTCTGCATTTCTGTTTATTCCTGGTTTGCGTATTTTGCTATGTTGTGTTTTGCAGTGAAGGATTTCTTCGTGTATCTGGATATCTACTGTCTATTTACGTTATTTGAGTCAAATGTGGAGCTTCTTAGAGATACTGAGCCCACATGTTGCCATTGGAGTTCATTCTTCAGAATATGAAAATCTCAGGATTTTATGGGTTTTATTCTATGGGCTGATCAGATTGCTCACTGAAAATTTTCCAAATCACCAGTCTAGAGGTCAAAAGAACAATTACTAGCAGATAGGAAAGGGCAGGGGATAATATTCTGAGATAAAGTAGGATAAAAGAGATTGGTCAATCAACATGAGACACAGGGAGGGCTTCAGGCTGTGCCAGCTCCCCCCTTCAATCTGAAACCCAATTTTCCTCTATCCTGAAAGAAAGACGAATGCCAGCCACTAAGAGATGAGATTTTGGGGATAGTTACTTAAGTAACCCGTACTATTTCCTTATTTTACCTGCTGTTTTTGGTTTTTTTTGGGGGGAGTTTGTTTTGTTTTGTTTTGTTTTTTGTTTTGTTTTACTATCTGGCAGGTTATCATCAGGTACATCTAAATCTTCAACCTGTTTAGAGCTCTAAGATAGAAACAAAATCAAGATCTCTAAGAAGCCATCTCAGAATTTAGTTTCTACACCTGCTTTTACCAGTTTCACCTCATTGAGATGCCATTTTAGCTCTAAAAGTATATTGTTCTGTTTCTTCATTTTTTCCCCATGGGATCTATCATAAAAGTACATCCTCAGAGGTATATGAGTGTGTGTATGTGTTTGTATATGTGTACATGTATAACAAATTTAGAGATCCATCCTTAGCCGAATCACCTAATAGATTTTTGATCTATAAAAGTGACTTTTAAATGTCTACAGAGCTAGAGTCTACTTCCTCCCTGCATGTCTAGAAGGAATCCTACCTGTCCAGTTACAGTTTGCTGTAATGTACTGCTGAGTTCTTTGTAGGTGACGCTGAGATGCTTGTATAGCTGCGCATAAATAATTTGGACTGTTTCCTATCTATGCACTGGCTCTTGGGTAATGACGATAGGGTTGCACTGGTTTGTCATCATAGTTAGGGCCATCCAGTACTTCAGTGAATATCCTTAGAGGAAGATAGTGCACAGCTGTCTGCATTACATCTCAACTATTGAGCCCCTTGAAACCATCTTCTACCATGTCTACTGTTTCTCTTTGGGTTACAGGTTCGGTGGACTAGTCTAGGAACTAATACCTTTGAAATTTTCCATGTCTGTTGTAAACTGGACATCTCCCTTGGATTTGCCCGAGTAAGATGGCTTCTGAGTCATCAGCTGGTTCCACGTCTACTTTCTATTTTCTATTTTCTCCCATTTTACTAATCTTCTAGCAAACAGCTTGCTGTTTTATATAGTTTTCAAAGAACACAATTCCTGTTTGTAATTTCTACAGTTTTTTTTTCCTTTCTAGCTGTCTTTAATCCACTCTCTTGCTTTTTATATGCTGCAGATAATTATTTTCTTCACAAATGTTTTCTGTAATTTTTTTGTCTGTGTCTGGTTTTGTTGTTGTTGTTCTTGGGATTTCCAAGTTGAATGCTTAATTATCTTGTATTCTCTTTCTTTTCTTCATTAATCATGTAGACAGTTATAAAATAATTTCCCAAAGACTATTTTGACAATTTCTAGAATAGACTAATAAATAACAATTTTAAGTCCAAGGATTTTAATATATCTTTTAGATAGACATTAAAATATTTTAAATGCATTCTAATTTATTACTTTAAAACATTGTTTTGGTAATATTATAAAGTAACCCAACCAGTATCTAAAATACCAAAACACAGAACAATCTAAAATGGCAATATTTAAGTCTTCTATCAACCCTATGAGCCCTGATGCAGTCTCCTAACACCACTGTTAAAATGCCAGGAAACCTGTTTCCTGGTTTCAAAATAAACCACAAAGCTTCAACAAACAAAATACTATGGTAACAGTGGAAAAGGAGATGCACAGGCCAATGAACTAGAGCAGAGAGCCCAAAGTTAAAACCATCATGACCTTTGATAAAGATTCAAAGCATAAATAAAGACACCAAATAGCCACATGTAGAAGAATGACATTCGACCCTTATATCATCTACAAAAATCAATTTAAGTAAATGTTCTGAATAAAAAAAAACATAATAAAAAGTACTTTGATAACGGCTTATGCAATGACTTTTTGTATATATATTCATCAGCAGAATGGATGAAGAAAATATGATACATAGTCAGAACAAACTTGCCGTTCTTTAAGAACAAAATCCTGCCATTTGAGACACATAGATATTTATGTTGATCACTGAAAAGCCAGGCACTAACGGGTACTGAGTAACCTCACTAATACAGTGTACAACGTGGAAGAGTTGACTTTATAGAAATGTGGTAGAATGGTAGTTAAGGAAGGATGCGGAGGAGGAAGAAGGGTGGGAGATGAGAAAATGTTGGTTGATGGGAACTGAGTTACAACTTGAGAGGAACAGAATTTTCTGGTGTGCCTCTGCAGTGCAGGATGACTGGAGGCAGCAGTTATATACATGAAAGGTGTTGACAAAGGGTGGACATGACAAAGGACATGACATGTTCATGTAAGCAAATTAGGTGAGCTCTGGAGGTTTGATTACGCAACACTGTTATAACTGGCAATTCTGCACTATCTGTTTGAAAGTGTTGAGAGAATAGATCCAATGTGTTTTTCCCCAAATAACAAAACAACAAGTAGTATTAATGGTTCTGTGTGGGGAGATGTAAGCAGATGGGCTACTTTGATTGAAATCTTTTGTAATCTATAAGAATATCAAAACATCAAATTGCATACTTAAATATAGGACTTTTACTTTTTATTTAGAAATAAGTAAAAGTGAAACTAAAGAAGAAGAATAGAAACTTTGCTTTGAGTTTCCTCCTTAGTAAAAAAATTTGTTGCAAAGCAAATATTTTAGATACATATGTCAGGAAATTCTTGGGGATTCTCAGTTTGTTAATTTGTAAAATTTTGTGCTCTGAACCAACAGATTGAAAAGATCTTTACCAATCCTACATCTGATAGAGAACTAATATCTAATATATACAAAGAACTCAAGAAGTTAGACTCTAGAGAATCATCCAATTAAAAACATGAGGTATAGAGCTACACAAACACTTCTCAACTGAGGAATATCCAATGGCTGAGAAGCACCTAAAAATGCTCAACTTCCCTAGTCATCAGGGAAATGCAAATCAAAACAACCCTAGGATTACATCTCACACCATTCAGAATGGCTAAGATCAAAAACTCAGGAGACAATAGATGCTGGTGAGAATGTGGAGAAAGAGGAACACTTCTCCACTGTTGGTGGGGTTGTAAACTGGTACAACTACTGTGGAAATCAGTCTGGTGGTTCCCCAGAAAGTTGGACATAGTGCTACCTGCAGACATGGCTATTCCACTCCTGAGCATATACCCAAAGGTAGCTCCAATATCTAACAAGAACACAGGCTCAACAATGTTCAGAGCAACCTTACTTATAATAGCCAGACACTGGAAAAAACCCAGATGTCCTTCAACAGAAGAATAGATACAGAAATTGTGGTACATGTATACAATGGAGTACTACTCAGCTATTAAAAACAATGACTTCATGAAATTCTTAGGCAAATGGATGGAACTTGAAGCTATCATTCTGAGTGATATAACCCAGTCACAAAAGAGCACCCTCATGGTATGCACTCACTTATAAGCAGACATTAGCTCCCCCCGCCAAAATAAGCCTGAAATACCCAAGAAACCATCCACAGAACTTATGAAGCTCAAAAAGAAGGAAGACCAGAATGTGAATGCCACAGTCCTTTTTAGAAAAAAGAACAAAACAGAGGAGGAAATACAAGGTCAAGTAGAGGAGCAGTGATTTAAGAAAAGATCTACAGAGACTGCCTCACCTGGGGAACCACCCCATATGCAGCCACCAAAGCCAGTCACTGTTGGTGATGCCAAAAAGAGGTTACTGGCAGGAACCAGATATGTATGTCTCCTCACAGGCTATCTCAGCATCATAAAAGTACAGATGAAGATGCTTCCAGCTAAATATCAGACTGAACATGGGGATCCCAATGAAAGAGACAGAGAAAGTGCTGAAGGAGCTTAAAGGTTTGCAACCTCATGGGAAGAACAATATCATCAACCAACCAAGGCACTGAGGTCGAGAGGGTGACTGGGAGAGGGAGCACCTTCATGGAAGCAAGTAGAAGGGGAGGAGGGAGGGGTATCATATTTAAAATGTAAATACAGAGAATATCCAATAAATCTGAAAAAAAAAAGAAAGAAAAAAGGAAAAAAAAGATTTTGTGCTCTGACACACTTGAGTGTCTTCTTTCTACTTTGACAATTACTGAAAGGTTCTATTTGTCCTAAGAGGCACGTCTTATAATATTAGAGCAATATCAAAGGAATAGTGTTTTTTCTTCTTTAGGTTTGGTTATGAGATTACAGAGTTCAAATATCTACTTATTAGATTTAACTCAGAGCCGCAGAACTTATGTTTGCCATGTACGCTGTCATAAGCTGGAAAATAATTTAAAATGCTTCACCATTAGTATATTTTCATGTAATCTGTAAATTTTTGTTTAGCATTTTGATACTCTGATTATATTTTCCCTTTGAGTGCCATTCTTTAGCATTTGGAGAAAATATTGTCTTGCATAAAAAAATATTGCCCATTCTGAAGGTATGTATGTATATGCACTTGCCTGCACAGGTGCACATGAAGATCAAAGGTGGGCTTTAAGATGTCTTCCTCAACTGCATTGTTGTCATGTGGGTATTTGTTTGTTTGTTTGTTTGTTTGTAGTTTGGGGACAGGGTTTCTTGGTGATCCTAGAGCAGTTCCTATTAGCTAGACTGGCAAAAATGTTCCTTACAGTCACCTTTTCCCTCTCTACCCTTTTACCCCCATCATATATGCTTGCCGGGGATCTGAGTTCAGGACTCAGGAAGCCCCTTAGCCTTTCCTTCCTGGTCCTGACTCTTCTGTCTCATCATCGCCCCTCCGTGGTTCTTATTATAACTGCACCATGCTACCACAGTCTAAATACACTCAAGGAGCACCACATTTTCCTATAAGGTTATTTACTTCAGCCAATGATTTTCCCTAATTTTCTCATAAGGCTCAAGAATGTCACTTTTTGTATGGGTCACATTTAGAACATGAATGTGTTAAGTTGAAAATATTTTAAAGTGCATATTCTGATTTAGACTCCTAATAAGACTCGGTATATTGAATTTGTCATTACTCATTTCCCCCACCTCTCTAAGGTTGATTCATAAGCTTGTTTTTTCTAAGTGTTTGATTACAAAGGAAAATTCCCATTTATCATTTCACATTTCTATATTATTTTATTGCAGCAGGAAGAATATATATCCCCTAGTAAATTAGATTGTTAATGTTTTACATTATTATCTATAAAGAGAATTTTATTATTCACCTCGACAATTTCTTTAAATGTATGGCTTGAGTATGTGGTCTTCAAACAATATTTACAATTTTATAGGCCCTTCGGGCCTTGAGTTTCCTACTCTATAAATGTCATATTGGGATGATGTATAATTAGTTACAAAGCAAGACAAAATAGGTGTATTCCCAACAGGTGTAGATACACATCTATATTTCAAATGATTTCTATAACTAAAACCTGATCAACTTGATTCTTTAAATTTATACCTGTGATTGATAAGCCCATACTGGACATAGTATTTCTTGTTATTTATGCTTTTAGTTTATTTCATCTAGATCATTGTAGAGTTTTGGTTTACCTTAAAGGAAGGCATTTATTTTATCAAGATTCTTTTAGTGAAAGGATAACATGATAAACACCAGGATAGCTCCTACGAGCTAAAATTAAATGCAACAAGATTAAAGACAACACTGTGCTGATTTCCCATGAAGCTTCACTATGAGTAGCCTTGACTGTCAACCATTTAGAAATCAGTCTACAAGAAAGAATGAGCAAAGCACAAAGCTTCCTACTTTAGGTGGAAGCAGCAGGCATTTTGTAAAGGAACTGCCCCATGGATGTGGCAGACTCCACACATCTATATATCCCACGAGGACTTGGACCTCCTCACAATCACATGACAGCAGCCTCCACAAGATACAAGTAAACAGGAGCAACTGACTTCCCATAAGGTTATTCACAAAAATACTGATGATGCATATTTTGTCCCCAGACCATGGTTTCAAACTCCCTTTTCAGTTAATTATTAAACCATATTAATAATCTCTCATATCTCAACCACACCCTGTGTCACCCTAGTGAATTCTCAAGTTCTCAGCATGTCACTGTGGAAATCATTTTTCTAAATGATCTGAAGAGACTGTCACCCTCTTCTGCCTCAGCAGTCAGCATGTGAGTCTTCAAGTTCTAATTTTTAAATAAAAAAAAAAATCATACCTGCTCTCATTAGTAAAAATAGGCAGTGTGGTTATTTCTGGTAAAATGTTTTAAACCACTTTGCTCTCTTCCTAATTGCCCTCCTCAATATAAAATTAATTTTTTAAAAACATCCCCAAACTTTGAGCCTTATTTAAGTTTGATTATTGAAAAGGAGCAAATTATTTTCATTGGTGTGGATATGGCACACTGCAAAACTTCAAGAAGACATGGGAGTATGAAGCAATAATATTCTGTTAATTAGAGGAAAAGTAGCAGACAAATATGTGGTAAGTAAATTGATTTGGCTCTGCCTAATTGACAGAGACATCAGAAAATTATTGTCACAGTCCTGTCTGGGGCACTGGCCACTCTAGAAAAAGGTTATCTTGTCCTCGAACATTAAACTCTTAACTTCAAACGCTAATTCCATTACAATAAAGGGGCATTTCAAGGCACTTTGGGCTCTTCTCATTAAAGACTGCAGATCTCACTGGTTTTGTTCTGTTCCTCGCATTTTAAATGTTACCTCCTTTCCCATGGTTTGGAAGTGATAGAGAAAATCCACTGTCTCTGCACCAGTGCTCTGCTTATTCTGAATGTTATCCACAGAGAACAAGCCAATTGTGCACCCCAAGCCTCAGCTTCAACCCCTTGGCATCTGCCAGCTATTTGTTGAAACAGCAAACTACATTAGCAACTGTTCAAAACTCAAAATCATAGGGCTTATCTTCTCTTTCAGTTTAAGGCAGCACCCAGTTAAAGTCAAGAAGAGTTATACTATATTCTGAAAGAATGAATCCTTTATCCAAAAATGAATTCGCTGTTTTACCAATACCACCACAAATCCCACAAGACTATGAAAGAGATGCTGGCTGGCTACATGTATTGAAGATCAGTCTAGTAAACCAGGATCCATGGCTGTGAATGTGAGCCATAACTTCCAGTTCAAAAATCTCAATTTTAAAAACAGACATAATTAAACTAACACATCTATTTTAAAAACTGATGTGAACCAAAAAAGGGGTGGATTTGTGAATCAAAAAAAACTTAGCATATGTTTAGCTATTTCAAACCTCCTATATATTTTTAAAAAATAATTACAACCTAATTTTCAAGACAGACTTCAGACCACAGTGTCTCAAGTCTATAGTGTCTGGCGATGGGGTGGTATGAAGGTGGTTGAGACAGAAACTCAACCAAACAGACGGAGAAAACTGTTCCTAAGCACAACAGCAGATGAGTGTTTAGACACTAAGTCATTCAATTTTCTCTATTCATGCCTTACTTCACATTTTCATGGTGTTCATATGGACATATTTACAAAATGGTAGATTGAAAAAAAATGAGAGGGCATCTTATGTTAAAGGCTTCTTTGTCCCCCTCAAAATGGAAAGGCGATGTACTCATTGGCTTTTCAGAAAGAAGTCACTCTCTGTCTTCCAAAATCATAGTGATTTCTTTTTTTGAAGAAATTTACAATGGTAAATATATTAAAATTGTATGCCTTTAAAGAGTCCAAAACATATTAACCATATTCATTTCGTTTAGTTATAACATTATTCACAACAGCCAAGATAAGGAAGCAGCTTCAGGGCCTATCAGTGAGGAATAGATTTTAAAATGTGAAACTTAAGCTATGAAAACCTTGCTGCCTTTTCAAAAGAATCCTAGATATTGCCAACAACACAAGTGACTCTAAAAAATGTTATTTCAGCTGAAATAAGTCAATCACAAAGAGATAAATATTGCATACCTTGCACTTAGAATACGAACAAGCCCAAGAGCAGAAGCAGAGAAGAATAATGACGTTAGTAGCGCAGGGGAGGAAAACTAGGAAGATGGTGGTCAACCTGTAGAAAAGTAAGTGCTAAATTTTTGGTTCCCAATTGATGATGTTGTTTGGGAATTTCAGGAGGTGTGGCTTTGCTAGAGGAAAGTGACATTTGTCAGGGAAGTTTTAAGAATTTTTTAAATTTCATTACACTTCTCATTAACTCTTCCATTCTGCTTCATGTTTGCTACTGAAGACATGATCCCCAAGCTTCCTATTTCACGCCCAAAGCTTGTTGCCTTCCCTCCCCACCATAATGGACTCTTACCACATAGGAACCATAAGTCAAAATAAACTCTTCTTTAAGTTGCCTTTTCCCAGCAATGAAAAAGTCATTACACAAGGACTGACAAGAACAAAAGAACAGGGAGGGAGACAGAAATGCTGACTTCACAAACCACAGCACTACCATACTGGGTGGAACCACTGGCCCGGAAATATTAATTCTTTTAGAAAACATAATATAGATGAGTATCAATGTGCAATTCTAGGCCACAAATCAAGTCTTACCAAACTCATATAAGTTGAAATAATTTCATGTGTTTTATAAGACCATAGTTCAATAAAGTTAAAAGCAATGTCAAGAAAATATTTCAGAAATGACACAAGTACATTAAATATGAATAAAACACTTTTGATCAGAGCAGAAAATAGTAAAATAGAGCAAAGATATGTATATTTATAAACATACATATGTTGCACCAATATAGCACCTTTAGAAGAAAAATAAGTCTTCCTCTAGGAGGAAAGGGAGACATAGATAAATTTCTCTGATAATAGAGACACCAAAATTCTCACACACCAAAATCAAGACTACATTAAGAATATTTTACACCTTGATCAAATTAGCATCAATCCAGGAACACAGGGTTGGTTCAAGACATACAAACCAAAAGCCAAAATAACACACATAGACTTAAGGATAAAACCACACATCCATCTCAGTAGATGCAGAAAAAGCCCTTTGACAAAAACTACTATCTCTTCATGATTAAATAAAAAGCTGGGGAATAGAAGGAACATATTGAATGCAATGTCCACATGCAACAAAACCTACAGCTACTGTAAACTACATTGTAAAGAAACAAAGAGTGCTTTCCTTAACGTATAGAACAAGACAAGGTTGTAACTCTTTCTTCTCTTATTAATATAGTCTTAAATTCTAAGTCAGAGCAATAAAGCAAAAGATAAAGCATAAAAGATAAAAATAGAAAAGGAAGAAAATAGGAAAGGAATCCTGCTTCCAAATGACATCAGCCAGTTCTTAACACTTATTTAAGACTCCAGCAGAAATAAATAGATTTGGCAGGATGAAAAATCAACATATAATTTTATATACCAAAAGAATATTTGTCAATAAAGAAATGAGGGCAGGTAAGGATAGCTTTAAAAACAAAGAATACATAGAAATATTGAACTGATAACAATGGGGAATACCATACCCCAACTAGAAACAGTATGTTACCAAGTAAAACCTCTTGTACTAGAAATATGTTTCAAGGGCACCCCATAAATTCCTGCAAATATTTATGACTATTCAATGTTACGGGTTACCCTCTGTAACCTGATGCTAAGAAACTAATGCTGAAGACACGACTTGGGCTATGAAGCAAGGAGAAATTAAGCAAATGCCCACGGTTATTTTGTTAGGTTTTATTGTTGTTGTTGTTTGGTTGTTTGTTTGCTTGTTTATTTTTTGTTTACTTTGGGTATTTTCTATTTTATTTTTCTTGGTTTGCTTACTTGTTTTGATATTAATTTTTGTCTGTCTTTGGTTTAGCATTGTTTTTGAGAGAGGAAGAGAGAGAGACAGAGACAGAGAGACAGAGATTAAGGAGTTGGAGGAGGGAAAAGAATATCAAAAAATCTAGTTAAAAGAAAAATGCCTAAGGATAGCTCCAACCAGATAGGTAAAAGACGTACAGAATGGAAACATTAAACACAAGAGAATAAAATTGAAGAAAGTAGATGGCAAACAGCCTTCCCAGATGCAGGCCCGGGCAATGTTAACGTTGTCAAAGTGGCAATAAAATGTTAAAGGCAAAACTCATCAAAGTCCAAGTGATTTTCACATATCTACCAAAAAAAAAAAAAAAAAATCCTAAAGTCTTTGAGAATCCAAAGCAATCCAAGAAGAAGAGGCAGTATTTGAAGTATCAAATCAGCTGGTTTCAAATTATATCATTGCCACAGTTATAAAAACACCATTCTCTTGGCACAAAACAAGGTATATAAACCACTAGACTATAATAGAGAGGAAGTAAACCCACACAGCTACCTAATTTGTGTGTGTGGGGGGGTGTTGTACAAATATGCACATGAATACGTCATCCACCTAGTTTATTGAGACAGAGGCTCTCTCTGTCCAGTGGTTCACATATTAGGTTATACTGGCTAAGCAGTAAGTCCAAAGAAGCATGTCTGTCCCCACAGTCTCTACTGGGGTCGGTTACAGGTCCCTGAAAACACACGACTTTTAAAATGTGTTTTTGGGTCTCATGTTGGTGAGACTTGAAAGGTGCATCTTCTGGCATGGCTAGGAGACAGAACCTCACAGCAGCCTCTCTGTTTCTCTGGCACCATGCACACTTATAACGGTCATCTAAAACAATTCCCCAGTGAAACTGTGGACAGGAACTGTGCAAAGAGGGAGAGAGCACTACATCTAACTCCATCTTGAGAAAGAAGACTTAAATATTCCAAAGCCATGTGACCATAGCATTCTGCAGTGCTAGGCATGGGTTGCCTTGACTCCAAGTTCAAGGGGACCTTCTGTCATAGAGACACCTGTAGAGAGACATTTTCTCACCAACCAGTAAATTCTCTAATGCTCTAACCTGTGAATGGCATCCGTTTGATACAATTGTCTTCAGTTTTGAAGTTCTGCTGTTTATTAGTTTCAGGATCAAAACTAAAATGAAATTCCAAAAATCTGTTTTAACAGGCTTTTACTTAAAACTAGACTGCACGTTAGATGAAAGGTCCCAAATATGAAGATGCTCTATCCCCTTGATTCAGGAGCATTGTGGGCTACACAGGTTTCAGAGCACATCTGATGAAAGCTCTCATGGTAACATAACACCAATTCTTTCTTAGTAACAATGCCTTGTACTCTGACAGAAGAAATAGCAAGCTGACCTTCTGGGTGGGTTTGCTAAAAAAATTAATTAATTAATTAATTAATTAATTAAAAAGTCTCTTGAAGATTTGTATCCCTACATACATCAGGTCACATGGAACAGAAAAAAAAAAGTCTCTCTTAGCAACATAAATGCTGGCAACAAAAACTAAAGTGCTTTAGCTATGATTTTTCTATTTTGATCTGAAGACAAGGTAAAGAAAAATTTAATGCCAAGAAGAGGAATGAAAGCTTAAACCTGAAGTGAGTGTATCCGATTATATCCTGGAGGAGAAATAATATTCTTTCAAAAGGGCATCATTCTTCAAACAAATGCAAATGAGTAAGTTAAGTTTATTACATTTATGACAAATTGTCTATAACACATATTAACCAGTGTATTCATGATAAATTCCTTTTCATAAATTCCTTCAAAGTAAAGAGAGGAAAGGAGAGGAGAATGAAGGAAATTGGTGGGAAGGAAGAAATATTCACAAAGGGAGCACTTTTTATTTTAGTAATATTTGAGAGATGCCAAACCTTCTAGACTAAACCTTCCACACTCAATGTAACACTAAGAGACACTCCATTTCTCACTCCTTCAAACAGTCCAAGTCATTTAGTCATTCTACACCAAAAAGAGTTCTTGTAAACTTCCTACCTGAGGAAATGAGTCAAAGCTTGGGTCATGACAGAGGGAATATTTATGACAGAAGAAACCAAGCCACCTTGATTGAAATGACATTTGAAAAAAAAAGTTGGGAATTTATTTATGACAATCATTGTAAAAGGAGACATTGTTCATCTCATCTGTGACAAAGATATTTGCCTGCTATTTCACCTGGGTGGAGCAAGGAAGGGCAGCTGAAGGTCACAGTCAATAGATTACTTCATGGATAATTAAATGACAATCTGAAAGTTGTTCACATTGACATCAAACAGAGAAGTTGAGAGAGAAGGGAGACAAGTCGAATGTTTTAAAATATCAGGGCAAGAGGGAATGGGGAACAAGGATACCTGGAGGAAATTTCTCCCACAATGATCCTATTTTGTTTCTGTGAGTGCTAAGGATGACATTCTCTAAATCAGTGCTTCTCAGCCTCCCTAATGCTGTGACATTTTAATAGCGTAAAACTGCGTTGGTTTTTTGTTTGTTTGTTTGTTTGTTTTCGGATAGTCTTAAGCAACTCCTGTAAAAGGGTCATTCAACCTCCTGAGGGGGATCATAGGTTGAGAACCACTGCTCTAAATAGGCATGTTAACCAAAACACATCCTCTCCTCCATGGAAACAGGTCAGAGGGAAAATGAAAGGGAAGGGGCAGGCATGTTGGGAAGCACCATTACTCAGGAAGAAAAAGAAAAGCATCTCTGAACCAATCAGATAAAACAGCAAGAGTCTCTCTGTGCTTCCACCCAGACCTTCCCGTTTGCTCTTTAAAGCTGCCAGGAGGCAATAATGTCTCTAATCTCAGGAACTACATTATTAATATAAAGAAGGAAAGGTATTTTACATATTGCCCTGTAAGACCAAATTAAGACATTATATTTTGTATTAAAATGATAATTTTCAGTGGAGAAACTACCTTTAGCTAAATGGATAGGCCACGGGATTAGCAGGTCATTGCTTTGCAGTGCAAGCTTCCATTCGAAGCCATGGAAACAATGTAACACCACTTTCTGATCTGGGATCTTGGCACCTGCCGCGGGCTCACTGCCCCAAACCAGCCCAGGAATCATTTCTACCACTGCCTTTAGTTACCAAAAGAATCGTTCTTCAGAGTACACGGTCATCACTGCACATCTGTATAAATCTGTATATTTAGGGTATAATGTCAAGATGTTTTATAATAATGCAAAAGGATCATAAATCGATACAATAATGGATTTGGAGTGAATTTCAGAAAAGCATAAGCTTTATTAAAAAGAGGGGTTTTTAAAAATCCATCTAATGCACAACAATACTCTCTTTCCTAGAACATTGATGTAAAAAAATCATTAAATAATAAGTCTCAATTACTAGTTTCTCATTTAGCCTCAAACTTTGCTTTTAGTACTGAGAGGCTATTTGCAGACAATTTGTCAGCTCCTAATCTGTTCAGTGGGCTGCCCTGCTAAATCTCTCTTTGAGCTACAGTACATACATCTCTGCCTTGTCTCATCATCTTTAGCATCTGACATTTTGGAACAGCATTTTGAAATCATATTTTATGGCAGCGAAACTGCTAGGGGAAATTTATGAACTTCGCAATCCCATCCAACATGCCCTGCCACGCGGAACTGCCCCCCCACCCCGGTACAAGAGAGATTTAGTGAATGTGAGCTGCTTCAGTTTGGCCAGCTGCCTGCCTAAGGAATTTTCTATTACATGGGCGAATGAGATCAACCCAGTTTGGGAACATTCAATTTGTTCTATGGCAAATTGAAAGAGAACAGTGGTGGCTAGAGATGAGTGTGAACGTCTTCATAAGAAGTTCTAGGGAGGTGGCAATGCCAGCATCAGGAGTCACTGGTGACCACTGTATTTCAAGTTGGCCCTCGCTATGTACATGTGTGAGCTAGCTTTGTAATCTGCTTCATTGTAGATCCTGAAGGCAAAGAATTTAAAAATCCGTTCAATGTATAGAAGGCAGTTGAGCATATGGGGACTTTCCTGGCTGGGCTATGGCACCAGGATTCTATCAGACATTGTCATCTCTTACATGACCCATAAATGAGGCTAAGGGAGCCTTAGAATTCACAAGCAAGTAGGATCCTAGGTTTCTTTTACTTCTTAATATTCTGTGGTATCCTATTAAATCAGATGCCTACCTTCTAATAAGAATGTATGAAAGAGTTAATTAATGAAAAATGTAAACACAATTATGCCCTTAGTCTACAATATAAAAAAAAAAAAAACAGACAACATCTTCATCCAATTACCTGAAAATGCACTGATGTAAGATGAAACATAAACACAGCTTTCAACTTGTCTAACCACAAAAGAACAGTGAAAAAGAAAACAGCAATTCTTTTTAATGACAAGAATTTCCTGCACTAGAAATGGAATTCATCATTCCACAGGACAATGAAGGTAATAAATTACAGGTAAATTAGCCTGGTGTGCTAAAAGGGAACTTGCCTGAAGAAGAATTAAGTTTCAAGATTATATAAAAAGTAAAAATCTTTATTTTATAGTAGCTAATCAAATTCTGAAGACTATAATGTGCCTAGATAATAATTTGCAAAATTTAATTTCACATCTTCAGTTTATTTCCATACAAATACCAGATTACATTCTAATAGCATTTTACAGTAATTTTCCAATCCAAAAATTTACAATGATCTTAAACAATGTTGGTGTTGTACAAGCAATACAGTATTCATTTTGTGCATGTGTGGTGTTTGTTGTTGTTGTTGTTGACAATGAATACTGGTTTCCTAATTTCATTTTCTGTAACATATAGAATTAATAAATATAAATTACATACCAATAAGATTTCCTCCCCAAATGATAATAGGCTGTCCCTAAACCTCTCTAAAGGTTCAGACTTATAAAAAGAAGAGCAGTTTCTCAGAAAGCTCTAAGGTCAAAGATTAACAAATGGGACTTAATGAGATTGCAAAGTTTCTGTAAGGCTAAGGACATTGTCAAGAAAACAAAACGGCAGCCAACAGAATGGGAAAAGATTTTTACCAACTCCACATCAGATAGAGGCCTAATATCTAAGGTATACAAAGAACTCAAAAAGCTAGACACCAGAGAATCAAATAACCCTATTAAAAAACAGGGTATAGAGCTAAACAAAATGTTCTCAGTTGAGGAACATCGAATGGCTGAGAAATATCTGAGGAAGTGCTCGACATCCTTAGCCATCAGGGAAATGCAAATCAAAACAACCCTGAGATTCCACCTCACACCAGTCAGATTGGCCAAGATCCAAAACTCAGATGACAACAGATGCTGGTGAGGTTGCGGAGAAAGAGGAACACTTCTCCACTGTTGGTGGGGTTGCAAACTAATACAACCACTCTGGAAATCAGTCTGGCGATACCTCAGAAAATTGGACATAGTACTACCTGAAGACCCAGTTATTCCACTTCTGGGCATATACCCCAGAGACACCATAGTACACAACAAAGATATATGCACCACAATGTTCATAGCAACTCTATTTATAATATCCAGAAGCTGGGAAGAACCCAGATGTCCTTCAGAAGATGAATGGATACAAAAATTGTGGTACATTTACACAATGGAATACTACTCAGCCACCAGAAACAATGACTTGACAAAATTCTTAAGAAAATGGCTGCATCTAGAGAATATCATTCTGAGTGAGATAACCCAGTCACAAAAGAACAGACATAATATGCAGTAACTGATAATGGGATGCTAACCCCAGAGGCTCACACTGCCCCAGAAACAACTCACAGACTGTATGAAGTCCAAGAAATAAAGAAAACAAAACAAAACAAAAAAAATCTTTATACAACAAGAAAACTTTGACTATTTCCATGTTACATTTTGTTTTACATGTACTTTATGCTCATTGTAACTATTAAGTTTTCAATGCATTCTATCAAACCTTTAAAAAATCAAGTACTGACTAAAAAATATATTCATACAGTTCAATGTAAAAATTATTTTAAAATCTGAAAAAAAAGTACTGACCAAAATGTATTGTATAATTTTATGCAAAAAATGCTTAAAATCTGTACATTTATCTTTGTTTTGTAAAATAAAGTTGTTTAAGAAAAAAAGAATGCACGTAAACAACTGAAAACATTTTAATATTTATTTTCCTCCAATTTCTGATGTGGAATCTCACTGTGCCATCCAGTTTGGACTTAAACTCATGCAGCATTGTACCGCCTCAGCCTCTCAGGAGCTAGAACCACAGCTGGATACTACTTAACCATCTCCAGCCTCATTATATGAATAAAACCAATGGTTATTATGAGAGTGTATGTTTGATATGACATTTTTAAGCCTACATAGAGACTTAAGAGCCAGTCAGGGTTAATCAATGATTTAAACTAACCTAAATCTTGGAGTTTAAATTACTGATAAAAAAGGGCTTGATCCTCAAGCGTACTCTGCACATTTAGAAACTGAAGTTAGTTGGAGACAGTCTTCCCAGGGTCAAAGGACTTGCACAGGGCACATGAAGCCTCCCTCACATCTTTTAAATACAAACGTAGTTTACATTTCAAAAATATTGCTAACTGTAGTTTTAAATTAAGTGTTTAAAGGGATATATACTTACATTTTTTATAAAAATATTTGTTACCAAAAGTAAAATGTGATGAGTTTGCGTGTTCTTGGTGTATTCAGTATTTTTTTCTGTTTTACATTGCTTATCCACTTAATGCTTAAAATTAAGAAAAAAGTACAGCTTATGCCTATTTCTTGTATTTAATAAAACAAATCAAGCTATACAATTTCTTTTTGGTGGCTAAATAAACTTTTATATACAATTTAAAGATTTAACTGGTTTTTATTTTATTTATATTGGCTAATTTACATATTTCCATTTCAAATGTTATCTCTTTTTCCAGTTCCCCTCTCTCCCACCCCACTCCTGCCCCTATTTCTATGAAGATGCTCCTCCTCCCACCTGCCCACTCCCACCTCAACTTCTTGGCATTCCCCTACACTGGAGAAATGACCCTTCAGAAGACTAAGAGCTTCTCCTCCAATGCAGTTGATGCCAGACAATGCAATCCTCTACTACATATGAAGCTGGAGCCATGCACCCCCACATGTGTAATCTTTGGTTGGTAGTTTAGTTCCTGGGAGCTCTGGGGGTAGGGAGTCTGGTTGGTTGATACTATTGTTCTTCCTATGGGATTGCAAACCCCTTCAACTCCTTCAGTCCTTCCCCTAACTCCTCCATTGGGGTCCCCATGCCAGTCCAATGGTTGGCTGCAAACATCCTCATCTGTTTCAGTTTATTTTACGTACATGAGAGTTGGGCTTGTAACATGAGTGTGTGCACCATGTGCATGCAGTACTCAGGGAAGACAGAGGAGGGCATCGGATCACTAGAGCTGGAGTTACAGATGGTTGGAAGCCACCATGAGAACCAGGGTCCTCAGCAGCATCAGTGAGTGCCCCTTACTGTTAAGCCATCTCTCTAGGCCCTGAAGTGTTATGTGTATATGTATTTTCCTATTATTGTGGAAAGTCCCCATGACAGTATCCATTGCTCCTTTCTGCAGCATTCAGCACTTATAATGCAAACAGAACATGCATTCTTTGCACACAATGGGATTAGAACTCTCAAACTAGAAGGATTACAGCACCCTACAAACATGCTATGTTAATAATATAATGGACATTGAAATAATGGGATTGTTGCCAACTCTACTAAGTCTAAAATATTATATATTCTTAAAATAAGTTAGACTCAGAAATAATAATTCAGCAGTATGTGGCCACCCACAACATGCTCATGAGGTCTTGAGATGATTGTTGTAAGTTCCATACAATGCCTACAATGTATAGATATTGTTTTTGTTTTATTTTCAGGAAAAAACTTTGAGGTGCTTCAAAATAACATCCTTGAATACAAATTTCTATTTGTCTACACAATGACCTGTTACATTGTCTGGGATAGAAACTATTAAACATATTTTCTCATACATATGATATTGTTACTTGATATGGGCAATTATAATATGAAATACTTTCTTACGTACATACTCACCTGCTCAGAAAACAGACCACTACTGTCTTCAAGGTATTTACTGAAAGGGTTGGGTTCATAAACTTCTTCCTCCTTTTTCAGAAATAGTTTGGATTTTATAGGTACTGGACGAATTACTCCAGGCTTGGTCTTCATAAGGGAGAAATGTTTTTAAAATAGAGGAGAAAAACAATATTAAATTGAGTATTATTACTGTTGTTACACAAATGTCCTCACAATTTTCTTTTGTAATTTTAAGTGCTTTACAATGATATAAACAGCCTAGAAATCAGATCAGTTTAACAATGTAACTAAACTTAAAATGAATATAGTTGTTTACATATTATAGTCAATTAGTTAATTGATTATTATAATATAAAAATTACAAAATGATATCAAATATGTTCTTCCACTGTTTGTTTGATAAATGGTTCTTTAATGCCTGTTCTTTAATATACATTACAGAAATAATAGGATAGAGGACCTGGGAAAGTCCACCCATATTATAAGCCACATTCATGGGGCCAAGTTGTGCTTGTCCTGTAGTCCCCTAAGACTGTCCTCTCCTTTACAGTAGGTTCCATCTGATGTAGTTCATATCAAAATAGCCTTGGCTAACACATTAGTCACTAGGAACTCATAAAATTGTAGCCAGTGACAATATGAGACGGGGTTTACTTCTTGGGGCAATTTATAAATGTTTCACATCATGGTAAATCTTGTCACACGATCAAATGTCATGAATTGATGGATATGTTTTGAAACCATGCCAAATAAAAATTCAGTAAAGAGGAATTGTGCCACTCTTTGTTTGAGCTTTCTACTGCAATCATTCTTGTCAGTCTCTTTACTCCTGGAAAACTGTAAGTTAACACTGCCTAGTCAATCCTGGTGCGCACAAGTTAAGCCCTAAGGGATTACATATATCTTTCTGCTCTATAAAACACTTGGTGTATTTTGAGTCTTGAATAAATGTCGCTCTACAATACTCTTTTCCATTGCTATTTCCCTAGTTTCCTCGGTGTATTCGCCAAGAGGTGGAAACAGAGATTGAGAAAGTGTTTTCTTCTCCAAGCTGAGAAATAGCTCCAGCTTAAGTAACTAATTCATCTCCAGGGAGAAATAATGAGCCAGTAGCATCCAGTTATTTAATACATATCACGACACGTGCTCTCAAGTGCACAGTGTAAGAGCACTTCCCTGGCTCTACAGCCTGGTGTGGACCCTATGTTATACAGACATCCTTCTTGACTATGAGATGGCCTGCTAATTTCCCCTTCCTTCTTCTCTTATCCTACCCTTTCTTCATGAAATCAAAACAGAAAACCAAAACAACCTTCTAGGTCCCCAAACCAATGTGGAATTTTAGGGGTTGAAGCAAGGTATCAGTATGCAGAGAAAGAAACACTGTCTAGTGAAACTTGAAGTGGCTGAAGACTCTCAGTGCCAGAGAAACGTGACTATCTCATTTCCTGTACATTGCAAAACACCACAAGCCGATGTTTTGAGTTATACTACCTTAGAATTCATCTGACTTGTGACCAACACCTTCAAGGATGAGATCAGAAAAGAGACCATTTGAGGCCAGTGAGATGGCTCAGAGAATAAAGAAGATTGCTGTTAAGCCAGATAACATGAGTTCAATTTCCAGTACATAGTAAAAGGAAACAACTTACTTTCATCAACCATCCCTTGTTGTTTAACACACACACACACACACACACACACACACACACACACACACACACATGCATGCACACACAAGCACGCATGAGTGCAATAGTTTTAACATTATGAAAAAATACAAAAAGGTAGGAAAATTTCAGGGTGTGAAACATTAGGTGCCATGCCTTTGGTATCAGTCAGTTACTAATACCTCTTATTGCTTCTCTGCCAACCTTTCTGTTCCTTGTTTTCTGTGTGCTTCTTAGATATAGAGGTCTCACTAGTAGACAGTGGCTCAGCCTTATTTCCAGTTTCCACTGTACTGTGGACTTTTTCTACCTTTATTATTATTAAAAACTGCACTCAGACTTAGTCTACCTAAGTATCTGCATTGTCCTGACTCTTCATTGCCAACTTAGTTTTCACAAATTGCACTTACTTAAATTGTACATTGGCTCTTTCCTTGCTTTCATTTTTGCTTCCATACTACAACTTGATATAAGATCAATATTTCATAGCCATGAGGGCAAACCAGAGGGGGAAAAAAACAGGCAGACATTATCTTGGATACTATTACTATCCCCCTTTAAATAACCTTTAACAGAACTTCCAAACGCTCTCTCTATTGGTCAGTTTAAAACTGTAATCATTGTACACGACAAATCAGATAGGGCAGCTCATGCCTCCCTCTTGTTCTTCTACACAACTCACAACCAGTTTCAAATCCCTGTGGGCCATCTAGTGCTTATAAATTCTTATTCTTCTAGATACCCTGAATCTATTTTCTATCCATGTATGAGTACTAAAGATTCTGTGAGTCTTTCACAAATACAGGGAGAGCTTTAAAGAATGTCTAAAGTCATTCAGTTAATATACGAGCCTGGTCTAATCACCAGGTTTGTGATTTGAATTGCCCTGCAACCTAGGAGACACAGAGAACAATGGAGTGAACTTAAAATCATTTAAACAGCACCTGTTTCCCTATAAGATCTGATGGTGAAGTCCCTTCATTTTTATTCAATTTAAATTAATTTAATCTCCTCATTTCCACTACCAACCTGCTTTTGAGCCAGCACTGCATCATTCTATATCATCTTCTTGTTTTCACTAGATCTCCTAAACATTTCTGGAATGTTATGGAACCCTATGTTTTCAGGTCTTGAAAGATATACATACATCAGTGCTCTCCTCTTTGAACACAAACTCACATCTTACCCATGTTCCAGTGAATCTAAACTTTACACTGTCTACATTTGATGAACAATCCACTCCCAAAGCATGATGGCTTGATTAGAATACGGGCATTTCATTCCTGAAATCCAGGTATTAGACTATAAAATCTAAGAGAAAATCCACTTGAAAGAGCAAACTTCCTGAAGTGTTATAATCTAATCTTCTTCAGCTGTGCACTTTCATTATATTCCTAATCTCCCTCTCTCTTCAGGAATGATACCATGTAATGTTACCAAATCAGCTTCATTTCTATATCCTCAATCCATCATCTAACTGTAGTCTCAAAGTACACATCAGGAAGCCTTTGATGTGCATGATGCAGTAAGGGCACACAAGTGGTTCTTCCAGGGAATTTTCTGGCCTTCCTAATATATTTTACCTCTATGCGAAATGATCACATATTTGTTTTCTCAATAAAAATTATAGCACAAAATAAATTTATAGTTTTACCCAAGAAGTCTCCTAGACCCTTGACACTCAGAATATTGCCTATACAGTGCAGTAGTGAGCCTTTCCTAGAAACCCTTTAAACAGAGCAGACATTCGAGTCATCCTTGACATATGAATTAGAATCTGCACTTTAAAAGATCCATAGATAATTTTTTGCAAAGTAAAATCTACATGAGACCAGACTATAGCTTCTACCAAAGGAGACACTCAGCTGAAGATGGATTTGCCACTTTCAAACCCATTTATTTATAAGGGTCTTTGGTCCACTGTGGAAGAAGATCAAGCTGTACTTTTTAAATTTCTTGTGTCTGTTTTCTCTTTGCTCAAAGTAATCCATTATCCTTGAACATCAAGTAGGAGTTCTCCTGAAGGATTTCCTTAATTTTTTTCAAATCTAATTTGCTAAGTCTGTGTGCAGACAAATACAAAGAAAATTAGATGAATCCAATTAGAGGACTCCATAAAAGTGAGCTACTGTGAGAGCGCCACTGTCCAACAACTAAAGCCATCTACACAGGGCCTCTTATCACTTTAGAATTGCAGAATATCTAGACATTTGACAGATATACACATATCACTCCAGTTATGCAGAGATTCTGCAATTTTGAGTCTGGAATAAGTGGAAAAAATAGAACCTTTTCACAAAGTTCATGCCCAGAACACAGAAAAAAACAAGAGTGTTAGCTGCTGTGGTGGGCTGAGAAATTTTTACTCTAGATGTAAACATTCTGAAGTGCCTCAGGAAGAAAACACCTGTTTTGGAACTCTGAAGCTGCCTCTATCTGAGGCTGCTAGGACCTATTCTGTCAAATGAGACCTGGTTTCTACCAAACTTTAGTGTCAACGGAGATGAATATAATACAATTCTCAACTAAAGCTAATAAAGACATAACTTTCTAAAAATGGAAGTGAGAAAGAAAGAAGGAAAGAAAAAAGGAATGAAGGAAGGAGGAGAGGGAGGGAGGGAGGAAGTAAGGAAGGGAGGGAGGGAGGGAAGGAGGAAGAAAGGAAGGGAGGGAGGGAGGAAAGAAGGAAGGACAGAGTACTGAGAGTTTACTAGCATAATTGTTTTTGTGGAGGGAAGATATAAAAGACATTAGTCTAAGGCTGCTATTCATTTGAATAGATAATCCATCACTGGTACATTTTCACTTACTTGAACACTGCTACTAGTAAACATAAATTTTTTTTTTCAGATTTGAGAACTTACAGTAATAATTCTATGACAGCAAGTCACTGCCTCTGGCTGTAGACCAAAGATGAAGATTTACTTCCAGCAGTGACCTAGCAAGTTTATTGCCAACATTTTTTAAAATGATGACTTCTATGGCAACATCTTTCCTAAATTTGTAACTTCCACAAATGGGAAGAAGGGTTACCTGTAGCTACAGTAATAAATTATAAAGTGATATGATGAAGACCAAAAAACATAAAAGAGACAGGTTTTCAAGTCACATGGTTGTTTTTGTTTTGTTTGTTGGTTTTGGATCATAAGATAGTCACACCACAGTAAGAAGCAAGAGAGTATTGCATAGCAAACACCATGAACCCACTAGAATCTCGGTTGATTTGATGGATCAAAACATGTTTAAAGTGAGTGATGGTTACTTGTTTCTGTTTGCTTCTGTCTTCTCACTAGGCATTGAGTTTTTTCACTTAGAAACTTTATAGCAAAAAGGCTTGTAGGAAATCCACAATCTAGAATTTTACATTTTAGACAAAAGAAGCAATACCTAATTTATTTAACAACTCCCTCAATTCGTGAATAATAACTGAGTCTAATTCATTAGAACATACTTAAATCAAATATTACACTTATTTCACCTTCAAATAAATATCTCTGATTGCAAAGTCTTCTAGTGTATGATAAATCTCCCAAGAATAAACAGAGTTCATTTTTATTCTGTGAGATTGCTGAAATGGCCCTCAGTAATTATGATAAGATGCATGACAGGACTTTGGAAGGAAAAAATTTTAATTTGACAAGTAAAATACATACTTATAAGTATAGAATGTGTACAGAATGTCAACTGTAAGTATCCTCGACAACTCATAAAAACATCTACTCACTGGGGTTTTATTTTAAAAAGTTTTACAACTACCACAACAGTTCTGTAAAACTAAATAGTACTCAATAATGATAAAGCACATCCTATAGCCCAGTAACTGTCTGGAGGAATATAAACAGTGCGGATTGACCGGATTGAACTCTTTTGAGAGACAAAAGACAATAGCGTGAGTCATCGCTGAGGAGGCAGACATGATGAAGGCTACAGCTCCTAAGTACGATTTGTCAAGGAAAACTAGTCAAGGAGAAACTGCCTTTGAGCTGAACGAAGACCTCAGTTCTACAAAAAATTCTCTTCTAAACAACAAAGACTTAAGGGCCCTCTGAAACCTGAGTCATGCCCAGGAGAGCAGGGGACGGCAGCTGGCACTCAGAACCAGAGACAAAGTAAGTGCCTGCTTAAGGCTCTTCTTTATTCTGTTCCAGTAAGCAGCATTTGCTCTTCTATATGGCCATGTTTTTTTTTCCCCTAAACCTCTTTTGATCTGCTCCGCAGATTTTGCAGCCCATCCTGAACAATGTGGACTGATTCGCAATGGCATGGAATTTCAATCCAAAAGAGCTAGCTGCCATCTAACCAGGCTCCCTTCATAAAAGTAACTGAACAAAGAAATAGATCTTACCCATCTTGTTCAAACTAAACTATTTCCCAAGCAGAGAAAAAAAGATACATCTGCCTTTGTTAATATTGAGATGGTGCAGTTCCAGAATTAAGAGAGCTTCCTCAGAGCGTCAAACTGAAAGCCTACGTCTTCCATCTTCTCTTGCTCTTTTTTTACATGCCACAGGAAGCACTATCCAGCTGGCTCCAGTATCTCTCACCCTCTCTGCACCTCTTCATTAGATCGTCACATTTACCAGACAATGCGAAGGAAGTTTCAGGATAAGCCAGACCCTGGAGGTGGTCAATGAACTTAACAGTTTCCTGGGGGCCCATTTCCCCCCAACTATACTCAACAGAACTATTTAAATGTCAATAATAATAATTCACAGAAGGTTGCACACTAATGCTATAGTCTACTTCATTGCCTGTAAAAAAATGGCCTCTCGTATTTTTTAATAATCTAAGACTTCTGGGTATAACAATACCACAATTTTCCATTGGATCATATTGAGAATAGTTGATAGTGTTGTATGAGCCTCATAAGAATCCCTTCAGACCAGCACAATACTTCTTACTCTTATGCCACTTAGAGGTAGGAGATTCCTTTCTAGTTGTTATCGACTGCATTGATGGATAATAGAGGAAAAGCTAATATTGCTGGTGAGACTCCTAAGAGTCTTCAAAGTAATTTTTCAAGCTCAGTATTATAACATTTTGGCTGCTAAAATAAACAATGTAACACACACACATCATCATCATTATCATCATCATCATCATCATCATCATCATCATTATCATCATCCACACAAACTTTGCTTGCATTTTGAAGTGCTGGCGATTAAACCTGTGTCTTATGAACACTAAACAAGTACTTTACCTCTCAGCTGTACCCCGAATCCTGAATGCAAATATTTTAAGAGTTCATGACTCTTTGGAACTTCACAATTGTAATGACAGCAAGAGAGTATATAGGCCAGGTTAAAAATATTTAAAAGCCTTAATTCACTGTACCACTCAACAGCTTTGATTATCTCTATTCTTTGAGACAGGGTCTCATGGGAGTGATTGGGAAGAGGATATGCATATCCTAGTTGGGTTCCTAGGTGAGCCTGATAGTTGTGAAATGTAGCTCAAACTAGTCTCAACTTCTGTAGGGACCATCATTAGCCTGGACATACTACTGTTCCTTTTGCCTCTGCTGGGACTATGATATACTAGGCATGGGATAAAATGACATGTTCTAGAAGTTAGATCTGTAAGTTCTAATATTGCTTAATCCTTCAAGAGCTCAAACAAACCAGTTCTTCAAATCATATGCTTTTTTCAATTAGTTGAATGAAAGCTGATATATATCATGTATAAATGTATCAACAATCTACTGAAATAATGTTTATCTAGCATTCATATCCAATTATTAAAATTAGTCTATTTGTTGTATTTATTTCTGATTAAAATTACTATAACATTTTAAATATGTAAGTAATAACAATTTGAAAGAGCTGGGGATGGCATATTGAAAGACTTGGAGAGAAAGGAAAGAGGGAAAAATTATGTAAGTATATTATAATCTCAAAAAATTAGTAATATTTCTAAAATTTTATGTGTGGATTACATTTGTCATTCTTAGTGTACTTCTATTACTTAGCATAGATTTAGACCATTTAAATGCTAACTTTAATGTGTAACTATCTCATACACACCTATCCAGAAGTTATCCCATATTATCCTTGATCTCTTTGAACAGTTTTGGATCCTTCTCATCAAGATGTGATCACTCCAAATTCAAATCATATTTTCTCCTGGCTCAATTTAATCTCTATTAACAGTATTGTTCAGAGTTAATGGTACCTACAGTCTATAAATTGTGGTATTATTAGACACCTAAAATAAAGCCATCATGAGGCTTTATTAAAATAGCAAGAAATTTTGTTAGACAAATGAGCAAACTTATCATCTCTTCATTCTCCTTCAGTGGAGATTTCTTGAGAAATTAGAAAGTTCAAAGAAGGTAAATAACATAATACAAGATACATACCAGTTGACTCTCAGATGTTGTAGTGGATGATGACAAAAGATTTGCCTAAAATTATAAACATGATGGATATTAGTGAAGTTAATTATTTAGTAAAACAGCATGCCTGTTCTAAGTACTTTAAGTACTATAACAATGCACGTTCATGATAGGATATTGAACAATATAAAGGAAATGGAAATGCATTATATCAAGAAACGGTCCTTTTGAGGAGTTTGACACATGTCCTTGGTACTTTAGCTCACAAAGCGGAGTATTGACTGTTTTTCTTCTTGTCTTAATAATGGAAGTATCACCACAAGAAGCCAATGATTCCTCAACATTAGACAGTATCTTCTTTTTGTTCAGTTCAAATTTTATTTAAGCATAACACTATTGATGACAATCATGATTACATGAAAATGTAAAAACAAGGCATATTTTTCTCAAAACATATTTATATTCAGAGAAAAGCATGACAAGACTCCCTGAAATTAAAAAATATAAAGTATTTGTTTTTAAATTTCTTTATAGATCTTGTTAATATTATCTCTTTGTCATTGGTACCTATATTTTAGTCCTTTCACCTGAATTTAATTTTCTTCCTTTTATTAAGTTGTATTTTGGCAAGAGGATTAGAATGAGATCTGCCCTCTGCAGGAGTCTTACATATGTGCGCAGTGCTGCTGATAGAACATACGTCACACAGCAACGGTCCATTGAACTGCTCAGCTGAAACTTACATAGTGCCCATGTTGACGTCTCCCCTCCCCACCACTCCTCCAAATGCCAAATTCCTTCTTTCTGAAGTAAATACTTTCCTTTCAGATCCTACTTCCATGATTTTTTTTTCATGAAAATTGATTTGGTTTCATTTGTACTTGCATAATCATTGAAATGGCCTCAGAATTCCAAGAAAATAGCATTTTTCTATCCCATTGGCACTGACTTCTGTTGTTGCTCTTAAGGTAAGCATGACTTTGTCATCAGATCTTTACAACTAGTTAGTACTTTACACTATTCTTACTAGCATTATGTGCTTGGCTGTGATCTTCCTGGAGGCTGGGGATGATAAGGGTGGACCTATCACAGAAAGGGTAAGAGATGATGTTGAAGGAAGGCTCTGATGAAACATCATTCATGCTGGGTATGAGTCATCACCTGCTGTGGCTCCAAATATCATGTTCTTCACAATTACTAAAATCTATTTTAAAAATTCTTGCCACATACAAAACATGAAATTTTTAGGGAGATATTATTGCTGATTACTTTGATCAGGTTTTGTATAGTGCATGCACAGATGGGACATCACACTGTATTCCATGGATACACAATTATTTTTAAATTAAGGGTAAGTATAAATTTTTATATAATAGTATAGTACATTTTTAGTAAGGTTACATTTTTAACATCAAAGAAATTTTGTAAGGTGTATTTTCTGGTTGGTTAGTTTGGTTTTGGGGGTATGTTGTTTGTTAGTTTCCTAGGGTCTCATTATAGCCTAAGGTGGGCTCAACCTCATGACCTTCCTGCTCAACCTCCATGTGCTGACAACAGAGTAATGTGCAGCCATGTCCTACTTACATTTAGGTAACATAGGAACCAGGAATGAAGACTGCAGAATGACTATCTCTGAAAGACAAATGACTACATAGGGCCCCAGCTATGCTAGCCAGCCTTGGAGAAACTAGTTGTGCTTCCTAAAGACATAATGTTAAAGTCACAAAGTGCCATCGAGCCCCTTAGTCTCTTTCTGGAGCTTCATTTCCTTACAATCCGTATTGGAGACTGTGAAGTTGCATGGGATTATATCCTCGTGTGAATGTAGGACACAGAGCTGTTTCTGTCCTCTCCATGCTAGTGGCGCAAAGCCTCACTCCTCCCTCAGCCCCTAGCATGCACGCATGCACTGCAGCAGCACATAGGAACAGGAAAATAAATATATGAAGATAACAATTGGTAGAGTGGTTTTTCTTGCCTCTGTTGGGTACGACTCTTCCTATAACTCATCATTTTCTGGCCTCATCCTCTGGAAATAGATCTGGACCACACATGGAATTTAAGGTACCCTTTCTTCTAAGATTTATCCCTTCCCTGAGCAGCACCTGAGTCACTCCAGCATAGCAACGCCGGCAAGCATAGCAACAAGAAGAATGTGTGAGCTGCATAAAGGAGAGAAGATGACCTTTATTTGAATATCTGTGTATAGAGTAGGAAATATTCTTAATAAGGTTTGACACATTTTTCAATATATTGTGATATTTAGGAATCAATATTCCTCCACTATAATGACATTTTCTTTCCCCTGAGATCATTAAAATGAAATCTTACCTATCAACTATCATATATTTAATAAGGTTGTACCATTTATTTTTATGGAACTTAAAAGTAATTCATAAAATGTTTTAAAAATCATGAAATAAGTTATTATCAAATATAATGTTATTCCAAAACCAAGGTTTTTTTTCTTTTTGATAAGTTCATTAGAAGCACCAATATTCTATTTTCTAAGATTCAATTTTATTAAGAGTACATGCTGTGATTTTTAAATTACCTATGTGAAATAGTTTTATATGGGTGATAGTTCATAAAAATAATCAAGGCAAATGCAAAGCAGAGAAAATTTCCTTCCAAAGACAAAAGACTAGGTAAAAACTGCAGTAGTGTTTAATACAAAATTTATTATTTTGCATAGAGAACAGAAAGTGTTTCAGAATGGATGCTGAGATACATCTCAGTGGTAGAGCAGTGGCCTCCCAAGTACTGAGTTTGATTCCTAGCAACAGAAGACTAGAGAGGATGCTGTATATTTTGTAATAATGAAACTCACTATATAGGACTCATTGGTGCTTTAAATGAACTACTTAAACTTTATCTGCCAGGGGCTGTTGTTGCTGAATTTAGCATCTGGTTAATAGTCAAATAAAATACTATTGATCACTGGTCTATTCAGTCCTACAAAAAATCTAACACTACATGTTCATTGTTGTTAGCCTTATTGTGTTTCTATTACACTTAAACATATCTCAACTAAATTACAAAGAAATAGCCTTTGCTTCAAGCATACGTTGGGAGATGCAATAAGAAGCCTTTAATTAACCCAGAGAAGCAATAAGAAACCTTTAATTAACCTAAACGAATGAGGGTGTCATCGATCCAGTCTCATCCTAAAATACTGTAAAAGAGAGTAAGACAATCTGTAAAGAAACACTGCCCACTGATTTCACTTCTTCCCTCCCTTTATTTCTTTACTTATTCCCTTCCTTTCTTCCTTCCTCCTCTCCCTTCTCCTTTTAATTCTCCACCACTTTTCTTTCTCTCTTTCTGAGACTCTTTCACCCAAGACTTACACAAAATAAATAAATAAAGCCCTTTTTATTTAATTAAGCTGTTGCAATAATCACAGGGAAGTTGAAAATCCCATGAGCATCCTGACATGTTCATCCTGGAGGAAGTTTCCATTCTGTCCGTCTCTTTCTACAGCATTCAATTCTCTGGCCTGCCCCACCCATTTCTGTAAGACAGTGGACATCTAATTTGTTATGCTACTTACGGTGGCCTCCATGGGCATTTACATCTCAGAAGTGAGGGCCTTGCCTTTGCGTTCACCTTCCTCAAGCCAGGAATACCTCGATGACTTGTACAATAAATAGTTGTCAAATCAATGACTAAAGCAGGAAACTGAACACAAAAGTTGGGAAATTCTAACTAGTTTTCTCACTACTAATGATCCCTGGATTATGCTTGAGACTAGGCATTTAGTATGTTTGAAGCTTGCTACGGATAGCCTCAAATACAGCACAGTTCTCTCTGTGACTTTCCTCCTGCCCTTTCTCTATCCTGTGGTACACTGCATGGCTCCCGCTTTTGAATGGAATCTAGGACTCTCTTCAGAGTTAATGAAACATGTAGTCTCACCAGGTGTATTACTGTGAACATGCCTAATGCCCCCAAGAGAGTGAAATACTAAAATTTTAGTTCACTGTCCTGATAGGACATAGGAGAAAACTAAAATGAGAAATTAATGAAGTAAAAACTATTTGTACTTCAATGAAACATCATGTGTTTTTCACAAATGAATTATCTCAAAATAAATTATTACCTTGTTCGTTTCTTAGAACTCAGAATATTTTGTCTTTAAGGCAGATGGTCGATGTAAGAGGATGGCCTAAAGCTAAACTTCTTGTCCTAAAAAAATGTATTATTTTTTCTTAGAGTAAATGCATCAGGTATCACTTAGTACTTACAGTAACAGCAGACTGTGTGCTGGTATGAATTGTCTATAGGTTGACACCAAAAAACTGATTTTATCTGCTATTATGAAATGTACTCTTCCAAAAGACATATCTTCCAAAGATGTGAGCATATTTAAGATGCCACATGTTTAAATGTTATGTTGAAAGAGAAAGTAAAAACCAATGCTTCTTTCTCAAGAAATAAAATTTAAGATCAAGAATCTTAGTAGCATTAAAATTATATTTGTTCTAATCTAATTCTGAATTTGTTTGACTCACAGTTAACTTAAAGTGTCTCAACTGCTTTAAAGGCTACAGCAATGGAAAATAATCTTTAACTAGGTCTAACAGTAAAAAACCTTTTTAGTGCCTGGGTAGTTGACTTAATCCTTTCCAGAAATATTTCAGCTACTATTGCATTAAGATATCTCTCCAGAGTGTGGTTAGCTAAACATGAAAGGTGATATACTTTTATGAAACTGAAGCAATTGATGAGAAAGGCTAGCAAGAAAATATTTTTGGGACAAGTCCTTATGACCACAGAATATATAAATCATATCCGAAAACCATATATTTTTAAATAATGTCTTTTCCTGTGCCCACTAAATAATCAAGAAGCCTGAACTATGAGACCTCTGGTCTTCTAACAAAAGATAGATGTAAGAGAAGGAAGGAGATGTGGATAAAGGCAAAAATGAAAAGAAAAGGACCAGAGGCACTATAATTTATGAATACCTCCCTTATGTTATTCATGTACCTAAGGGCTGTTCACATAAATTAACAAGTGAGAACACTATCAGCATTCTCTATCTTGTGGATGAAAATGAAGGCACAATAAGAAAAAGGCAAGTGATCCTCTTCAGAAGCAACAGTTTCCATTGGGGTCTAGCCTGCAGACGTCTCCAGTCTTTTAGAGTATTTCTCCAAAGGGCTTCCAAGAATAATGGAAAGTGACAGCCAATGATTCCAGGAAATGCTCTGAACCATGTTCCTGCCACATCCTGTAAGCATCATTTCCCGACTGTGGCAAAATTTAATAATTCCACTGAGTTTATTGTGCGCCTTGGGGAGATCCTTCAGAAGGCAGGAAGGTGTGAAGTGCACTTAGGACATAGCATACAATCCACGTGTAATAACTGTTCATCCTTGATGGTGATGAAAAGCACAGATTAAATGGGGTGTGCTGTAAAAGAGTGGTTTGCTGGTTTATTTTAGAGAAGATGCGCAGTACTTGCTAGGAAGCTGTCTCATTTGTCGCAGAATATGTTGGTGAGGAAGCAAATGAGGACCACGGTCATGCCCTGAGTGACAGGAATATGTAAGAATCTCTGTGCACAGCGTGTTAAGCCAGCCCAGCATCATTTTGATTAAGCACTTGAGTTCATATCTAAACGTCTGTTGGTGTAAGTATTCTTCTTTAAGATTTATTTTTATATGTATATGTCCTAGTGTATGTATGCATGCCACATGAGTGCTTGTTGCCTTCAAGAAGCCCCCCCCAAAATAGCATCAGATCCCCTAGAATTAGAGTTACAGCCAGTTGTGAGCTACCACATAGCTGCAGGAAACCAAACCCGAGTGTTCTACAAGGGCAGACAATTCCCTCAATCTCTAAGCCATCACTCCAGACCCCTGCATAATTGTTTTCTATAAACAGACACTGAATAACTTGCTAATCGAAACACGGGAAAGCAACAAAGCAAATAACTCAATTAAACTGATAATTCCTTTGGATTTGAAATGACCTCAATGTGTCAAGCATATGAGGTGACTATTTCTTAAACACAGAAGCAGTACTTATGAAAATAAACATCACCTAAGCTTTGATAGTTATAAACACAAAAGGTGATACAGTTCTGTTTTGTTTAGCTAAGTGAATTAGACAATAATTCATTTACAAAGGAGTTCAGTTGATATGGTTACTTGATGCCATATACCTGGCATATCTGATTTCCTCTGTCTGGGCCAATCATAATATCTTACCCCTTTCTACTTATGAAAGAATGAATTATAATTACACATTGTAATCGAGGTAAAACTGAGTTCCACTTAAAATGTGTACATGCCTCCACTGAAAAGGTAGCAAGCATAGCTAAAAAAAATACTTACATATTTCGTTTCCCGACCAGCTGCTCTTGGATTAGTTGTAGGAGTCTGCATAAAAATTAAAAGAATTGTGCATCTCAATAATTAGTGAATAATGAAAGGTTCAGATTTTAAGGCAGGACTGCATCTTTTTCTTTATTGAGACTTTCCAACCAAGAATCCTATTGATACAGACAAAATTCCATTTATCTTCTAAAATTGCTTCATGAAATTGTCCCCTTTGTTATTCTCCTCACAGCTGTCATTTGTTCATACTCAGGCAATTCCCTATTATTTGTTGATAATGTTACCAATGAATCCCACAGTGCCTAATCGCAGCTCGTCTACATTTTTGGCTGTCTCAGAATTCACTAGGAGTGTCTGTTCTGTCAGCTCTTTGGACTTCTTATGTGCAAAGACATTCAGGCCATCTCAGACATTTACTTTGAAGACCAAACTCAACTTTACCTCCATGAGGGACGAGGAAGCCCACTGAAATGTCAACTTTAAATATCCCTCCTTCGAAACTCTTTACCCAAACCTTCATGTCTCTAATACTTTTGCTATCTCTTGGTTATATTACAGTGTGATTTCTAAATTATTTACCCTCATTAACTTTATTCCAGTTCCCTTGCCTTTAAATTTACTATTAAAATATGATTAATGTTAAATTAATTAATAATTAATGTGAATTAATATTAAAATCAAACCTCATGTTTAATATTTTCATTTATCCCGCCTTCCTCTCTTTATGTGACAAATCTACTTGTAAAACAAGAACAAAAATTCCCCATGTACTCTCTGATCTATTTATTCTCTTCTTATATGTTATCTTCTTATATCTTCTTATACCTGAGAAGTAAAATGTGTCTGTGGAATGCTCAACCATAACTTGGTTTCATGTTAAATAAATAACCATCAACTTAATCAGTGCACAATCCAGATGGCTTGATAATTTCCCAATAATTTTTCTCTTAGGTCTGCTTTCTGAGGTTACAGAAACAGATTTGAGCCTCAAGAGTGACCCAAAAGACTACTTTCTCTTCATGATAGTCTTCATTTTAAGCTTGTCAAATTCTAGAATCAGATAACTAAATATGCTAAGTAGTAGCATGTTTGGGACATTCATGGCATAGTAATGAGGCTGCCAGAGCTCAAAGTAGAATAGAGAGTGTCAGAGCACAAGTCATGTTCAGAAACCTAAAAATAAAGCATCTTATAAGGACATTAACTTATATTCTGGAGGGAAATATGTAGGTTTTAGACAAGAGTTATTGAGGAATACTTGAACAGGATCTCTGTGTGGTCTACTGAGAACAGAGCAGAGTGTGGTACCCACATGACAGTGATGCCACTTGCTGATCAGCAAACTATGACAACTGTTTCATAACACAGATGCTATGTAATAATCACATTCTACAGGTATTTTAAAACTTTACTGAAAAAAAGAGGAGGTGTTGAATGTGACAAAAAAGAGGAAACAATTCATGCAACATCTATGGACTTCAGCAAATGAAAGAATACTAAAATCAAATGTGAAAGGGTGATGAGAGAAAAAGTCTCAGCTGCATCTTTATTCTTGCTGAGCTTGAAAGCTTTTTTGTAGCTCTGAATGGAACAAAGACTAAATAGTTAGGAATCTAAAACACAAAAAAGTACTGGATCAGAGGCATACATGTGAAGCTCTCACCATATATATGATTTTCATAAGGCTGGATAACCATACTAAAAAAATGAGAAACGTAGGAATTGATCTCTAAACACCCTCGCACACACACACACATTGGTCAGTTTGGAAAATTCAGATGAGAAAACCTAGGGGAACAAGAAATAATAATAATGCAGAAAAGAGATTTGAAGAATATGGTGCTCAGTTATAATCTTAGACATATTCTATTGAAAAGGGTTTGTTGCAAAATTAGGATGCATTCAAGATTTTTTCTAATTTTCTTGGACTCAATTTATAATTATTCTAATATCTGGATGTGGGTTTTATATTATCTGTCCTACTGTAGTGGAAGTCATTCTCATTCTCTCTCTCTCTCTCTCTCTCTCTCTCTCTCTCTCTCTCTCTCTCTCTCTCTCTCTCTCTCTCTCTCTCTCTCTATCAAACCACAGTGTCTCCGGCTGGCATAGACAAAATGCAATGGGCTGAATAGCTTCTAAACTACAGGTATTTAATTTTCTCAGTTCTAGAGGGTAGACAGGCTTCTTAGATGGTTTCATTGTGTGGTGAGGTCCTGCTTTTTCCATCCTAGTTGGAATTTCTTGTTTATTACACATGGTAGAAGAGATAGGAAGTTTCTTTCCAGTCTTTTCCATAATCTCATTAATTCAGAGTCTATCCCCATGACCTAGTCACACTTGAAAAGTCCTCTGCAATACCATCACATCAATGATTACTTCTAATTACTAACTCCCGGAGGAAGGAGTCAGACCATGGCCCTTTCCTTTTTGCATCAAGATCTGACTCTATATGGAATTATTTTGTAGTCCTTTGTATAAAGGACTTCACAATCATCCAACATGAGACCCACCCACCAGCACAATATGATCTTCTCATTTCAAGTCTCAAAAATAAAACAAAAATTACTTCTTTGATCCCATTACTAATCAGTTTATTTAACTTTCTCGAATTAATTGCAGGTGCTATTTAATCTATAGGTTTTGGCTGTTGGCATTTAGATGTTTCTGTCTCAACTTTCTTACAGTATTTTGTAGCATCAGATCAGGGATAAGGCAAGTAAAGAAGCATACTCCAGGAGTAAACTGTAACATCACACTACTTTGTGTTGGCTGCAGAAAGGGAAGTAGCTTATTACATGGTTCCATGGCCTGATAGCTTCTGCTACTTCTCTGCTGAACTCTTTCTTAGTAATGATACCCAGGACAATAACTAGAACAAAGCTGTAAACAGAGGTCCAGGGGATCAGGATAAAGCTCGGCACATTCCATGGACTTTGACATATACTCCAGGGAAAATATGTAGGCTTTGAACAGAAGGCATAAAGGAATACTTGGACATGATCTCTATGTGGTCTACTGAGAACAGAGCAGAGTGAGGTACCCACATGACAATGGTGCTACTTGCTGGTCAGCAAAATTTGATGGCTGTTCAGTAGCACAGAAGCTACTCTCTGAAACATTTGCATTGGGGAAGATGGTACCAGAGATCATCTGCATTCTGAGATAGTCTGGCCTCTTACTGTGAAAACAGTCGGAGAACCTTGACAACATTGGTAAATTCTAGTGCTGGGTTTATTATTGCTATTCTAGAAACATATACACTCAAATTACCTGGAGAACTTAGGAAGTGTAAGAAGTTCAAAGGCACTAGATGAAAGGTCATAGACAATAATAGCAGATATACACAGTATGAAAATGCACTACCAGATACCTGTAGGAAAAATTAGTAATGTCAGATTCAGAGTCAATATTCAAAATGCTTACAAAACCAGATTAAAATGGTCACCCTCTGCAGTTACAAAATCATGATGACAAGTATTTTATAAGTATGAGAAAGAGAATCTAGACAGTCAGAGGTCAATAAGAAAACCTTTCATTCTATTTTTAGCAAAACTATAATTTTAATTACATTACTGATTGTGCGTGTGTGTGTGTGTGTGTGTGTGTGTGTGTGTGTGTGTGTGAATATGTGTGTGCGTGTGTTCATAGCATTCACATAAAGGTCAAAGAACAACTTTTAGGAGTCAGTTCTCTCCTTCTCCCATAGGTGTCCTGCAGGTAGAACTCAGGCATTCACATGTGAGAGACAGTATCTTTATTCACTGAACCATGTTATCAACCCAGGAACTATGCCTAATTGAAAAAGCAAAATAAAGATTTTTTTCATAGATAAATATACACAAATAGAATTAGGTCGAATCAATTATCAGCATAATTACAAAATAAAAATAAGTACTGAAATACCTAAATAAAGGAGAAACTAAAAGATACACATAAAGATTCAGACACAGCTCCAAACTATACTAACAAACAGTATGTGTCTATATGTTTAGCTTGATTAAAAACAAGTATAAAGTAAATAGTATTGTCTTATATAGTAAACCCAACTGTAGTGGGAAATTAATAAAAAAAAAAAAACATTGAATCTGGTATGAACACCAAAGTGTTGGAGTTATTTTTAGTAACTAAGCTAATCTTTTAAGCTCTAAGGAAATCTTTTGTGTCGGATCAGTGATTGTTTTCTGAGATTCATGGAGCTGTGTTTCTGAATGAGCTTTATGGCCTTGCGTGACTTCAGTTACAAAACACTCCCAGCAAACCTGGAATTCTTGCATTATTGGGCACTGCAAATGGTGCCCAGTAGGACTGAGCATTGTGAGGGTCATGTACCTTCAGTCAGCACATAGATCAGATGTTCTGGCGTGAGGAACAACTTACTCTAGAATTAGACTTTGTATAAGAATCAATAAATACACTTCTGCAAAGCTGCTTGGGGTTCAGTCCTCTTAGGCTGTTCCACCTTTATGCTGAAAAGCCTTATTATCACATCCTTGGGTGTCTCTTTAGGTAGTCCAGAGTGAAACAGTTGATCAACACTTGGTGCCTAACATGATGTTCAAACCCACAAACTTGCGATTAAGAGTCTTATGCTGGACAGACTGTTAGCTGGGCAGCTTTCCGGAAGTTATTGACTGTTACAACAAAGTTACTTTTAGAGTAAGTCATTTCTCATACCAGAGACTCTGATACAATGCATGTTCTGCTTGAGGGATGGAGTGGCCCACACACTACTCAGTCCTTGCTGTGGAGTTTTCAGTGTGAGATCAGCATTAGAGATACTGGTGGAGTGGTTGAGACCATGGATGGGTGACACCAACTCAGCTGTGATGATGCTAGTGCGGATGCTTGCAGAAACAGTATCAAGGACTTTCTGGACGATGGACTTCGTAGTGCTGTAGTCATGGGAATCATTGGAGGAACTGTTATTGCCATTACATGCTTCATAAGGAAACCCAAACTCTGATTTTATTAAGACCTGCCATAAGCAGTTCGTAGAACTTTGGGCCCGACAGAATAAAATAGTGAGATAGCTAATGGAATAGCTGATCTGAGATAAGGTGTAATACTAATTAAAATCATCTAGATATATTAGAAAAATACAAATGAGATGTAAATGTGGTTGTAATGTTCTTTTCTACTGTATTAAGTTTTGAAAGTTTAATGAAAACAAGTGTAATCGGGAAAAGGTTAAAATGCATTTGATGAATCAGTTTAATTCTTCCCAAATGATTCACAATTTGCATAAAGAAATTAAGGATACTTTCTCAAATATATTGCCTGATATGACTGGAATAGATGCTGTGGAGAACCTTACAGATGCCTTGGCTTCATTAAATCCTTTGCATCATTTTAATCGATTGATTATTCTAGCAACTGTTATAGTTTTTTGTTTTTGCTGTAATAACTTTACTAGATTTGAAATGTATTCCAACTTACTTATATAAGGCTATGCAACAGCATGTTGCAGAAAAGGCTGTATTTACTTTAAGGATGTATAGCCTTCAGCATAAATATAATCTTCAAAATCATTAAATGTAGCTTAAACAAAAGGAAAACATGTAGTGGGAACATTAGTAAATCCTTGTATCTAGCATGAACACTGAGTGTTGAGATTGTTTTCAGGTGTGCCTAAGCTCTAAGGAAACCTTTTGTATTTGATCAGTGATTGCTTTTTAAAATTCATAGAGCTGTGTTCCCAAAGGAGCGTTATGGGTTTTGCATGACTTTAGTCACAACACTTCCTGGCAAACTTGACATTCTTGTATTACTGAGCACTGCAAACAGTGCACTATAAAGACTGAGAAGCATGTGAGTCACGTGTACCTACAGTCAGCATGTAGCTCAGATCAGAGATTAGTATGAGAAATAACTTACTCTAAAATTAGCTTTGTTATATCAATAAATAATGCTTCTACAAAGCTACTCAGGGTTCATTTCTCTGAGGCTCTTCCACCCAAGAGTGTCTCTTTTCTTTATCATCCCATGGAAAATGGTTTACCAGAACCCAGCAGTCACTCTCTGTAATGTGTGTGTAACCACAAATTAACAAAATGCAATACAAAATTTTCTGATTTGATTTTTTTAGTTTAAAATTAGTAAAAGTCAATTTACCAAAAGAAAACCAAAATTAATCAAAATATCAAAATTAACAAAAATATCAAGTTAAAAATATTAATAGTAACAGAAGTCAGTACAATACAACAAATATTACAATAAGTGTAACTGGGTTAAATTTCCAAATAAACATAATCTTACATTGAATAGAAATTGTTATATAAAAATTGAGACTTGAAAGAAAACTGGGCAAAAGGATACAAAAAAAAAAAAAACAAAGGTTTAAAGTATAAAAAACACATGTAGAAAACACATTTTATTAATTGTAAATATAATGTTACATTATCATCAAAGTAAATTTATGTGTTCAAAAAGGATTATATTCTAGCAAAGTTTTAGATTTGAGCATGATCTTCCTAAATACATCAATAATAAAGTTTTAAAATACACAAGTCAAATGTTACAGTGTCTCTTGTAGATATATTTTCTCCCTTTTGGTAGCAAGAAACAATTCTATTTATTCTCTTACACACCCTCACAGCTTTCATAATAGTATTCCACTCTGATTATCCTCTTAACAACTTTTTTACTATGTTTGACTCGCTCAGCCTCTACCTACCTATAATTTTCTGCTCCTTGAAACTCTGTACAGACTTACAATATGTGCTATCCACATCTCTCCTACTAGTTACAGGCCAAATGACTCTATTCATTCAATTCTCATACAAACACTATCTAAATTGCCACACCCTTTATCTTCCATTATTCTGCACCTATTTCACTATGCTTTGAGCAGAGAGATGTAGGACTCGTTCATGGCTTCTCTCCTGTGTTCTCATATGTGAATTATTATCAAACCCCAAACTTATTTGCTTCTCCATGGCTCCTTTAAATCTTCCTTTCCAGGTCACCAGCAGTCACTGTACTCCTGACCTCCTCAGTAGCCTCTTCCCAGAAACCTAAATGATCATTTTTATATTCTCATAGTTTTCTTCAGTTTCTAATTTCATACCATTACAAATATATTCTCCAACTAGTTTTATGTGTTTGTCCCTGGCTCATGAAATGTCAAATACACTGACTTCTTCAATATCCTCACACAAATAAGTCATGTTACTAGGAAATTTATATATTACTATGCCTTGGCCCAAATAAATTATCACTGGTCTTTCTGACTCCGTTCCACATATGGATCTCAGAGTAAATTCTATCTTTTCTTCCACAACTGTGATAAACTCCCTAGGATTTTCACCTGGTTTCTCTTTATCTTTCTAGTGCCTCAGAGCCCAGGCACATAGTATGAACATAATAAATACTTGAAGCTAATACCACAAAAATCATACAAAAATCTTGATATGTATGTGCAGGGTTGCAACTGAAAATGAGGATTACACTCAAAATCTTCTTCAGATACATAATATCCCATTGCAAAAAATTCATGCTAAAAGTGTTTGTATTCAATCAAAGAGAAAAAAAAAACAAAGCTGTAAATGATGAAAAAAATATTGTTATCCGTAAAGGAAAAACAAAGTATATTTAAAAATTGAGATGAATAGAGCTACAGGAAGCACTAGGGAATTGTATCCTTTGTCCTAACAAATGAAAATAGCTACATTATGAGAATAAAAGCAAATCTTCAGAATTACTCCTCTGGCAGTCTGTCTCCGAATTTCTGCTCCTTTAAGTCAAAGAGCAATGAAATTAATTCAATTGGTAAGAAGAAAAGAACTGTTGGATTAACACCCAAATGAAAGCTACCAGAATGTTATGTTGCTTTAGTCAACTTCATATCTACACTTCTAAGCATATGTAAATTACAGTAATACTCAAGCTATGGTCCAAAATTAATACAAGGTGAAAATTTGACATGTGAATACACAAAATGCCAACATTCAATATTGAATGTTGGTTTTCAAACTCTTTAAAATTGATTCACAGCTAAAAGTAATTTTACACTGCAGTTCTGTGAAGACTAACTTATGCGTATCCATGTAAACTGAAGCAAGAGTGAACACTAGCCTTTGCTGTGTATACCCTGATTGCTAGCTACTAAATTGGCTCCTTAGTTTACTGCTGAACCTAGAATGAGAGTTTTAAATTATCTATGGAAAAATCTAATGGCACAGTAAATTGTAATAAATGTATACATACTTTGATTGTTTCAGAACCCAACATTGTCTTTGAGGGCCATGAAGGAGAATCAGAAGAATGCTGAAAAAGAAAAGGACAAAAGAAAGGGGAAGAACAAGCCTATGAGGTATCGTGGCAGGACAGAGGGAAATGAAGAAAAGCAAAGCAAAGGTTTGAATAGCACATTCTACTCTACAGCATTACCATAGACAAGGAGTCCTGCAAGACCTTATCAATGGTAGCACAGAGCTCTTCAGTTTGCTTCCTGAGCTGTGCAGGGAAACACAACTGGAAGAATCGAAACCAGGAACGGGATTAGCAATGAATTTGGGGATTGCATATCAAAGCAGGGTACGCTGAAGTCATTACCTCTACTGGTAGGTCTAACACGCTGGCCTTGGAGTTGCTTTCAGTCCTGGCTGGTTCATCTAGTGCCTAGTGATAAATGAAACAGTTCTCAAATGAGGTTTCTCATTATTTACAATGTTGTAGTGATATCTTTACAATGAATCCCTGGAAATAAATCTTTATATCTAAGGAAAAAAGAAATTGTGGAATCATTTATGAAGATATTCTCAGACATGAAGACACATTTCACATCTGTTCACCTTCTTTTCTGAAACCAGTGTCTCTAATATATGATGTAGTAATAATAAAGGCAGAAGGTCTTTAATTTTTAGCCCTACTCTATATTTTCTATTTCACTTTTACTCAATTTTTAAGTTATAACTAATTAATTATGGCTTGTTTCTTATGCATCTTTGAAAAAGATAAAGTTTAAGTTGATGCTAGTTAATGACAATATCTACAAAACCTTGGAGTTGTTGCTATGGATTTATATTTTGCTTTCACTATGGATAGAATTATTCCGTTTCTTTGAATGTCTAGAAAATTTGAACTAAAGGCAATGGTGTATGTAAAAAGACTCATGATTCTATTATAATTTCATAAATACTATTTTCATTTAGTTTAGTTTTTACGATTTTACATGATGCATGCTATGAGGAGGTCAAAAAACTAATTTTCTCCTACAATGAATATGCCAATGGGTTCTTATTCAAATTGATGGTCATTATAACAGGCACTTTTGTCTTCTGGGTTATCTCATCTGCCCTTTCTTTAGTCTTTGGCTTTAAACTCTGCCTCACTGATACTAAGTAGCAGCCAAAGTCTCTATACAGCTATGTTATACTAAGGTTGTCATAAGTGGTACCTAGAGTTTATGGAGCAGCGCTTAGGGTTTTTCTTTGTGAAGACTTCATCACTTTCCCATGGCCCTTGAATTCCAGTTTCTATGTGAACTCAAATACTTTTCTCAACAATATCAACAAAGTTTTATATTGTTGCTAAGTTTTAGCTATTTCACAGTGAGTAAAACATGGTCTACCCAGCAGAGAAAGAGGAACACTCCTCCACTCTTGGTGGGGTTGTAAGCTGGTACAACCACTCTAGAAATCAGTCTGGCAGTTCCTCAGAAAATTGGGCGTAATCCTACCTGAAGACCCAATAATTCCACTTCTGGGCATATACCCCAGAGATGCTCCAACATACAATAAGGACACATGCACCACAATGTTCATAATGTGTATAATAGGCAGAAGATGAAAAGAACCCAGATGTCCTTCAGTAGATAAATGGATACAAAACTTGTGGTATATTTACACAATGGAATACTACTCAGCTATTAGAAACAATGACTTTATGAAATTTCTAGGAAAATGGATGCATCTAGAGAATATCATCCTGAGTGAGGTAACCCAGTCACAAAAGAACAGACATAATATGCAGTCACTGATAATTAAATACTAGCCCCAGAAATCTCTGAATACCTCAGAAACAACTCACAAGTCATATGAAGTTCAAGAAAAACAAAGGCCAAACCGTGAAAGCCTCAGTCCTTCTTAGGAAAAAAAATAAGTGTATAGCACCCTCTCAGAGTGTGGTACACCTAAACCTTAGATCATTAATAATCCAAAAGCTAAGAATATAGCCTTGTGGAAATTTTTGTTATTCAAAAATCATTATGTTTAATCTATACACACCAAGAAAACTCTGACTGTTTTCATATTATGTTCTGTTCTACATGTACTTTATGCTTATGGTAACTAGTAAGATTTCAATGCATACTATCAAACCTCTGAAAGAATTAAGCACTGACAAAAATATATTCATATGGTGTTATGCCAAAATTCTTTTTAAACTCTGTACATGTATCTCTCTTTTTTAAATAAAGTTCTAAGAAAAAATAGATTTAAAAAATGGTCTATCTAGAAAGAAAATAAAACCAACAAGCAAACCAAGAATAATTTTTTTCTTCTGAATATTGCTCCACTGTGATTTCTTTCTACCTATTCTATGAACTTCACACCATCCTCTGCTTTTGTGATGGAGGAGTCTCATATATTTTAGACTGACTTCTAACTTCTATGTAACAAAAGACAACACTGAACTGCTGGTCTTCCTGTTTAAATTCCCAAGTGCTAGAATTATGAACATAGGGCCCCATAATTCCCAGTTTATCTGCTGCTAGAGATTAAGCCCAGGGCTCTGTGCAAGCCAGGCTAGGCCTGTATCCACTGAGAGATATCTACAGCAAGAAGCATCTCCCTGAGTTTATTTGTGATCTGCAAAAAAAAAAAAAAAAAAAAGCCCCAATTTTTTAGAAGACTGCCCCTGCTTTTTTAGAAGCTACATGAAACAAGTTAATTTAATATTTTAAACTCACAAATATTTTAACACTGAGATTTTGTGAATTCAAATTTCAAACTCACTCAAAAATAGGACTCTAGCTAAAGGTTAATTTTTTTCCTACCCAAAGCAAATATCATTGTCATTTACCTTTGCAAATATGTTTTCTCATCCATCCTGTCCTGGAGAATTCAGTGATTAAAAAATTCTCAGTTTTGTAACAGTGATTGCAAATTCTGTCTGGCTTTCTCAGTCCAGTCTTTCTCTACTTTGCCTGGTTGTGAATGTTTTTGGAAATTGAGTTCAGTGCCTTCAGAATAGCATCAGAATACAAATAAACACTGAATACAACTTGGAGATTCTTCCACATATTGTTGTCAGACTTTTTCTTAGGTTGAAACACATTGCCAGTGTTTAATTTAAAATTTCTTAAGGAAGTGGTTATTTCATAACCTTCTAACTATGTCTACATATTTTATTACTACATTGAGAATTTAATGAAATTATTTTAATCATGTTCACTCTTCGTTTACCACCTTATTCCAGATACATCCCCTCCTCTACTCAGACCCCTTTGTGTCATTGCTTTTCTACTACTGGGGGAAATTTATGCTGCTCAGATATATTTAGATGTGCAGCCTTCCACTGAAGCATGGTCATGGTCAACTTATTAGGGGGCTACACTGTTAGATAAAATTGACCTTCTTTCTTTCACAACTGAAAATTACCAACAGCTCATCACATAACAGTAAGATACTTCTCTTTCTATGCTAGCAATTGATCTGCTTGAGCTTCTGATGGTTTTGTGCATTTTGTTTCTACTGCTGTTTATGTGAACAGCTATCCTACTGTCTCCAAAAGGATATGCTTCCTTGTACTCATCTACAGCCTCTGGCTCTTACATTTTTCTTACCCTCTTTCCCAGTAATGCACGAATCTTAAAATGAGGAAGGAAGGAAGGAAGAAAGAAATAAAGAAAGAAAGAAAGAAAGAAAGAAAGAAAGAAAGAAAGAAAGAAAGAAAGAAAGAAAGAAAGGCACTTCTTGGCATCAGCAATAGTGCTTGGGTTTAGTGTCTGCATATGGAGTGGTTCACCTGGTGAGGCAATCTCTGAATGATCTTTTTCTTCAATCCCTGCTCCTCTATTTGACCTTGTATTTCTTCTCAGGAGTGTTTTGTTCTCCCTTCTAAGAAGAACTGAGGCATTTTACATTCTGGCCTTCTTTCTTTTTGAGACTCATACGATCTGTGAATGGTTTCTTGGATATTCAGAGCTTTGGGGGGCTAGTATCTGCTTATCAGTTAGTGTACACCATGTGAGTTCTTTTGTGACTGGGTTAACTCACTCAGGATGATAATGTCTGGTTCCAACCATTTGCCTATAAATTTCATAAAGTCATTGTTTCTAATAGCTGAGTAGTACTCCATTGTGTATATGTACCACAATTTCTGTATCCATTTCTCTGTTGAAGGCCATCTGGATTCTTTCCAGCTTCCGGTTATTGTAAATAAGGCTGCTATGAATATGGTGAAGCATGTGTCCTTGTTATATGTTGGAAAACTTTTGGGTATATGCCCAAAAAATACCACTGTATTGCTGGGTTTTCAGGTAGTACTATGTCCACTGATTTCCAGAGTGGTTGTACCAGCTTCCATCACACCAACAATGGAGAATTGTTCCTTTTTCTCCACATACTTGCCAGCATCTGGTGTCACTTGAGTTTTGATCTTATGAATATTATATCATGTTTTTTTTTTTCCACCTGGACCCGCAAAGAACCTGGTGCACAGGCCTGGTGAGGTTGTGCCCTGAGTACCCAGAGTGCAGAGAGTGCTTGGCAGTGCTTGTGGAAAAGTTTTCTGTCAGGCCCACAGTAAGGGCCAGGTCTCTGTCAGAGGGAATCAGAATCTGCCCAGAAAGGCAGTGCTTGAAGATCAGCTCCACAGGAGCTTTTGCACATTGACCAGAGGTAAGCCTGACACATAGGCCCAGGAGGGTACACCGGGAGTTCTCAGAGAGCAAAGAGGGCTATGCTCTTTTCTTCCAGTAAAAGCATCTGGAGATTGATCTCACCTCCAGACAGTGATTTTATCCATGTACTATGCCTTGCTTCTCTCTGCATCAGAAGGAATCGGGATGTTTGTGAGCCCTGGCTTATTCAATTCTTCTTGAAGTTAAATTGTTTCCAATTCCCTCGAATATTTTCTCATAAAGGAAAAATATTATGTCATTCTCATTTTATGAGACTATAAATACATTTTAGCAACTAATGATAAAAGTACTATAAAAAAGAATCCAAACTCATTACCTCTTGCTCAGGATTTCAATGAGTATGTCTGCTCTTATTGCTGGGAATTAATCAGAACAAGTCTGGGAGAGATTGGATCAAGTCTGAGCTCCAGTTTAATCACACATCGTAGTAGAACTACTCTGGGAGGGTTTATGAAGCTTCTCTGAACACCGAATTCTTTCCTGATTTGTGAAGATGATAAAAATATGTATCACACTTTTGAGTTCTCAAGACAGAAGCTCTCACAACTGCACTGTCCAGTTGCTAAATTTCACCAAGACTAAAATAACTTCCCTCCTAGCAGAAGACCTTCTGTAATTATTCAGTAAAAGTACAATCAATGCGTAGCTGCTCGAATTCTCATGCTCATATTATCACCCCCAAAACCTGTTTGCAGTGTCCAGCAAGTAAGACACTGGGGGACCTTGCCCCCGGTTGGTTTTGATTGGTAAATAAAGTTGCTGGTGGCCAATGGCTGAACAGGAAGGTAGAAGCAGGACTTTTAGATTTTCCAGATAAGTAATGGAGAAAGGAGCAGGAAGAGAAAGAGCCACTGTGCTGGGAAAGAAAAGAGAGAGCAGGCCTGTGATGTGCAAAAGACAGAGAGCATAGCTGTCCTGTAGATGTCAGGGATTGTGGCCCAAGAGCAATGCACATTTGGATCTCCAGCAGCAAAGATGGAATACAGAATATTAAGTGACCAACTCAGGCATAGGGGGAGGGGTGGATCAGCAGTGTGGAGGTTAGGAAGTGGCCCAGCCATTGAGCTGTTTAAGACATAAAAGTACAAAGGTTGGGTGTTAGTGTTTTCTTTGGGGCAGGTGGCAAGAAATGCATGCCACCAAAAGGATCAATTTCAGTAGCATTATTTGGTTACTGCTACTTAATAAGACAGATTCTACAGATCATTCACCATGATCAAGTAGTCGTCATCCCAGCGATGCAAGGATGGTTCAACATACAAAAATCCATCAATGTAAGCTACTATATAAACAAACTCAAAGAAAAAATAAACCACATGATCATCTCTTTAGATGCTGAAAAAGCATTTGACAAAATTCAATACCCCTTCATGCTAAAAGTCTTGGAAAGGTCAGGAACTCAAGGTTCATACTTAAGCATACTAAAATCAATATATAGCAAATCAGTAGCCAACATCAAACTAAATGGTGGGAAACTTGAAGCAATCCCACTAAAATCAGGGAGTAGACAAGGCTGCACATGGAAGCTTTTCCAAAACAGACCACACCCTGGGACTACAAACAAGTGAAGGCTATATTTTCCCTAGTTTCTTTCTCAGCATGTTTGTCCTTTGAGTAGAGGAAGGCTACTGATTTGTTTGAGTTAATTTTATATCCAGCCACTTTGATGAAGCTCAACACCAAAAACAGAAAAAGACACAACAACAACAGGAACAACAACAAAAAGCTACAGGCCAATATCTCTGCTGAACATAGGTTTAAAAATACTCAAAAAACATTTAAAACTCAAATACAGATACATATCAAAAAAAAAATGTATCCACGATGATCAAGTTGCCTTTATACCTGAGATGCACAGATGATTCAACATATGCAAATCAATAAATAAGATAAACTATTTAATATACAGACCTAAAGACAGAAAACTCACAGGATCCTGTCAATAAGTGCAGAAAAAGCTTTTGGCAAAATCCAATCTGCTTTTTGTGACAAATATCTGAAGAGTGGGACTAGCAGGAACATGTCTCAATATAGTGAAAGCTGTATGCAAGAAACCCACAGCCATTATCATCAAAATGGAGAAAAATCTGAAGGAATTTTATTGGAATTATAAAAAAGACAGGGGTGTTCACTAACCCCACCTCTTTCCATTATTGTGCTCGAATCACAAATGGAAAATGGAGCTTCCTAGACCTGAAAGACTTCTGAGGAGCTGAAGAAACTCATCAATATATCAAGTGATGAAGCAATCCATAGACTGGGAGAGAATTTTTTGCCAGTTTCACATCTGACAAGTAATTCCAAGAATACCAAAAAAAGCGGTAAGCATAAATTATCTCAAAGTATTTCCAGCATCCCTAGCAATTAGGGAATTACACATCCAAACATGTTTGAGATGTTTGTCTTACTCTGTTGTGAAGATGAACGAAACAGTGCCATGCTAAAGAGGATATATGGGAAAGAGCACATTGCCATTTCCTGTTCAGAGGAGTGCTACCTGTTCCAGCCACTCTGAAAATCAATGTCAGGAATTCTTAAAAAGTTCAAGACAAATTTACATATTACCAAACTGTAACACTCCTTGGCATTTGCCCAAAGGGCTCACCATTTCACCCCACAGATACTAGCTCATCCTTGGTGGTCATTGCTGCTCCAAATGTCTTTCAACTGATGAACAGGTAATGGAAATGTGGTATATTTACACAATGGAATATTATTAGGCTATGAAGAAAGACAAAATTATGAAAATTTCAGGTAAGTGAGTGAACTAAAGTGACGATCTTAGTGAGTGAGATGACATAAACGCCGAATGACAAGGGCCGCCTTTCTCTGCCACCTTAGGGTCCTAGCTCCACATCTTCAGATGTGAGTGTATAATCCGGAGCAACTGCAGAAACCCAGAAAGTGACAAGAGACTATTTCCCAGGTATGAAAGTGAAACAGCCACTAAGAGCAGACTAGAAGGTTTAAGTGATCCAAGCATGTGAAATGTGAAGAACAGGGTGTCTGCGATTAATAATAAGGGGACAACCAAAGAAGAAAGGAGGAGGGTAAAATGGCAGTGAGGACATCTGAAAACTTACAAGGAATCACACCATTCACTATCTACAGACCAATAGTGGTAATACACAAAAGCTGGTGTGTACATATACATGTTTAAATTCATTTCTGCCATCTGGGCTAACAATCCTTCCCCCAGGAACCATACACTATCAAACAAATATCCAAACACCACAGATGATGATCCCGCGTTTGAGTTGCTGCTTAGGATTGTCCAAGAGACTCCTATAACATTATAGTGCATTGGTACTACTGCCTTTGTTTGTCTCCCACAGATGAAAGGAAAGTCTCTACTGCCTAGTGTACCATGCATTTTGGACACAGGGGTCAGAAACCTGAGCTGGATCTAATCTGGAAGTCTCCTTCCAGAAGACTAGCATTTATTATACCATAAGGGACAAGGAAAGCTACCAAAGAAGGGAAGCAATCAACCCAGCTGTGACCCCTATGAACCACAGCAATGTTCAATAGGTAGCAATAACTTTAAGGGTATAGTAGTAGCATGTATAGCTTAGTAGTAAAAAACAGGTCTTTAATTTGATTGAAGGCCAAGTAAACAATAGGAAATGCATGCTTGGTACTAAAATCTTGCCAACTATCCATAAATAGTAAAGTTTTATATTTTATAGTTTTCAAAAGAAAACCGATGACTATCATTTTACTGAGCATGCATAAGCCCTACCTGCATTCCACATATCTATCCTTACACCAAAGATCACCTCTTACCTCTCACCCCTCACCCTTCACCCCTCACCCCTCACCCCGCACCTTTCACCTCTCAAGGAAAATTGCCTTTGCAACAGACACAGCATTACAGAAAACCACAGCTTTACAAATTCCAGTTCCAACTGACACAGCTGTCACACAACTCCTATACCTTAAGGCTCAGCGATCTTTACAGAAGAGAAGGCTAGAAGGACCATGAGAGTTTTCTGTGAGACTGCTAGAAATGTCAGAGGAGTTACACCTGTGGCATTTAACTAACATGGCTGCTTAATCAAAATCCAAACAAGGATGATACCAAAAGGCATACAAACATGAAAACAGGAAATCTCAAGAGGCCTCAACCTTAAAAGAATTACAAACACCAAATGGTTCTTCTTGACAACATATACACACTAGTGACATTAAATGAACTGAGTATTGTGTGTGTGTGTGTGTGTGTGTGAGTGTGTGTGGTGTGTGTGTGTGAGAGAGAGAGAGAGAGAGTGAGAGAGAGAGTTAGTGTGTGGGTGTGTGTGTGGGGTGTGTGTGTGTGGGTGGGTGTGAGTGTGCATGGGGTGTGTGTATGTGAGTGTGTGTGTGAATGGGTGTGTGTGAATGGGTGTGTGTGTATGTGTGTGAGTGTGTGTGTATGAGTGTGTGGGGGTGGGGGTGTGTGAGTGTGTGTGGGTGTGTGAGTGTGTGTGGATGTGTGAGTATGTGTGTGTATGTGTGAGTGTGTGTGGGTGTGTGGGTATGTGTAGGTGTGTGGGTGTGTGGGTGTGTGAGTGTGTTGTGGAGGTGTAAAAATACTGAAAACAACAAGTACATAAGTCACAAGCACTGTAAACGAATGCATGTCTGAAAGCACCTGAGTATAACCAGTTAGTGCAGATTTGAGTCTCGGACATCTCTTCATTAATTTAAGAAAAGGGGATATTAGGGATATTAGTTGATGTCTCTGTAGTGTAGGTCATGTCCCAAATTAAAAACTAGATTGTTTTTGAACCACAGAAAATTTAAAAACATTCACTCAAGATATGTAATCAGATTATAGTTAGAAACCCATGGTTTAAAATATTAAACAGACAAGATAAACTGATTTGCTAACAGAATAAACTAAATCTCTACCTTACTCTTTTTTCTTTTTGTCTGACTACTTTTATACGATGGTTTTCATTGTGCTCTTCAGCTATCTTGTATCCTTCTGCTATGGGAAAATAAACCAAGTCTGTATCAGGTAGCATATGTATTGGTATTCCATGCTCACATATGACAGAGAAAAATGATTACTAATTGGAACCTAAACTAAAGAAGCTGAAGTTAACTCACTAAAAAGGGCCTTACAATAATTTTTCCTATTAAGCCACGGTGAAAAATAAAATTAAGGTAAAAATGTTTTCTTCATAAATGTTCATAAGAAAAAGAAAGCTTAAATGGAATATGGTATAAATTTAATGGTCTTTCATTAATTTATGTATTTATTCACTTTATATCCTGATTGCGGCCCCTCCTTCTTTCTCTCCTCCTACCCTCAAAAACCCATCCCCCAATTATTTCCTCCCTTTCTCTTCAATAAAAGGAGAAACTCTCCCTTGGGTACCACCTTTCCCTGAGATATCAAGTAGCAGTTGGACTAAACACATCTCCTCCCACTGAGGCTAGACCAGGCAGTCAGGCTTGGGGAAGGAGATACAATGGCAGGGTCTGAGATAGCCAATTGTTAGGGGACCCACATGAAGATCAACTGATACAGACAAGACAAACCTTATGTTACCTTCAAACAAAGTATGTCCTTTTAAAAATTATATGTTTGTCTAGAAGTAAGAGAGCTGAAGCCAATCCCATAATTTACTGATAGCTTAACATCTCATTACAAAGGACAGATGAGTTCTAACTTGCTGAAAATCTTGTTTTTAAAAATAGCTTTATTTTTAAAAAGTAATTCTATTTGCCAACTATACACTGTTCCAGGCACAGAAACATACTGCGCATGTAATGTGTCTTGAGAGAGGCTTAACTGCTGAGCCATGTAAGACTTGAGTTCTATATGGAAGTTCTATTGCCAAGGCAATCCTTAGCATAGCTTCTTAAAAAGTACGGTAAGGAGATCAACCTTTCAGTTGTGTTCTCTATGATAGTAAGGAATTAAAACAAACTTCCATGATTAAGAATATTCCATATATAAATACTATATATGTGTATATACAGTTTTTCTATATGAATATAAAATATTTTAATCGAAATTATTCTATACAGAGGACAATTTTCAACCCAGAAGTCACAGGTTGCCAAATAAAAAGATGGCAGCTGTGGAATTCCTTCCTTTGAGTTTTTGGAGTAGTGCTAAAGACCATCAAACAATGAAAGTCATTTTGTTGCCCTTGGTCACTATGATGGTTTGAATAGAAATGGCCCCAAAGACTCATATGTCTCAATGCCTGGTTCACAGGGAAAAGCACTATTAGGACCTGTGGCCTTGTTGGAGTAGGTGTGGTCTTGTTGAAAGAAGTGTGTCACTGTGGGGGCAGGCTTTGAAGTCTCCTATGTTCTACACCTAGTGTAGCTCGCGGTCTTCTTCTGCTACCTGCAAATCAAGATATAAAACCCTCACCTCCTTCTCCACAATCATGCCTACAGGCATGCTGCATACTTCTTGTCATGATAAAAATTAACTAAACCTCTGAAACTGTAAGCCAGACACAATTAAATGTTTTTCTTTACGAGAGTTGTGACAGTCCTTGGTCTTTTCACAGCAATAGAAACCTGAAGACAGTCACCCTCCAGTACATGAAGGTAAGATCCTATTGCTAACAATATTATCCACTTTGGTCATGGGACATAAAAAAGTAGGTATTGATAAAAGACGCTTGATAATTTTCAAAGTACTATATAATTTTCAAAGTAGTAGCTCTTTAGGCTGCTAGAGAGCGGCAGATTATTAACAGTCTTTCCCAGCTCTGAAGTCTATGAGCTATAATAACTAATGCCTAATGGCATACCAAAATATCCTCAAGAGACAATAGTGATATGACTATTATTAGGATAGCCAATCACTTTCTGATTGGATTTGAGGCCCATTCCATGGGAGGAAATAGATACTTGATACTATAAAATTTGGCCTAGACCCAACTTGTTACTACTATTCTGCTAAATATACATAGTGCCAAATTGTCCTCTAAATGTGTCTTTATCCCCATAGATTAGTGTTGCTCTCAGAACTTATTAGAGAAGTTTGGTTGTGCAGTGAATAGAGATTTACACAGAAACTTACTACTTGTCAAAGAGAATAAATTTCTGTAGGATGCTCCACCAAAATGGGACAGCTATAGTAGGCATCCTCTCACTGAGGACCAGGGATCAAGGCAGAGGTAGGGGAGGTCAGGAAGGACCACAAGAAATAGTGTCTTCTGGACATGAAGAGATTCCTGAATGAACAACATTTGTGTTATCAAGCCCAAGACCTTCAGAAGGTCAAGGCAGGTAGTATTTCAGAGGGAGAAAAGCAGCCTATGAACCCCACTGTGGTGTTGAGAGTTGATTGCTGCTTTAAGAAAATGAGTCATTTTTTTTTAGGATTAAGCCCCTGGTAGGTTGGCCTTGCTTCGTTGAATGCAAACGGGCATAAGACCATGCCAGAAGCATGTGAACAACAAAATTTAGGGGAAGAGGGGATGTGAGTCTGGAAGACATTAGAGCAGTGGTTCTCAACCTTCCTAATGCTGTGACCCTTTAATACAGTTCCTCATGCTTTGGTGATCACCAACATAAAATTATTGTCTTTACTACTCTATAACTGTAGTAATGCTATTGTTATGAATCATAATATAAATATTTTTTGGAGATAGAGGTTTTCCAAAGGAGTTGTGACCAATGAGTTGAGAACTATTGACTTAAAAGAAGTAGCAGAGATGAATATGGGTCAAAATATATTGTATTAAAATTTAAAAATATATTCAATATATTCTAGGAGCTAGAACAGAGGTTTTCAACCTTCCTAATGCTGCAGCACTTTAATGTATTTTCTCAAGTTGTGATGACACACAACCATAAAATTATTTCATTGCAAATTCATAACTGTAATTTTGTTACTATTAGGAATTATAATATAAATACCTGATATGCAATATATCTGATATGCAACTATCAAAGGGGGTCATGACCAGTCATTGTGAACCACTGAGGTAGACAACTAGCTCAGTGGTTAACAGCATTGACTGTTGCTTCATAGGACCAGGGGATTTAATTTCCTGAACACACATGGCTTACAACCATCTGCAACTCCAGCTTCAGCAGACCTAATTCTTTGTCCTGGAATTAGGCACACATATGATACACAAATATGCATGTGAATGGAGCACACAGACTTTTTTTTAACTCCAAATTACTGATTCTTTCCAAAATAAATGAGTTTCTAAATGTTAAGTATTTAATATTCTCACTTAATTCAGAAGTAAATCCCTTTGACTCCAATAACATGATGAATTATGCTATATGAACAGTTGAGTTCAAAGGACTAAGCTATCAGATTTACTTCTGAAAAACTACAACACTGAAAATAGCAGTACAGTGTCATTTTAAAAGGTTATCAGAAATGAGCATGACTTTACATTAAAAAGTTTCTTGTAGTGAGGCTATAGCTTAATGATCGATACTTGTCTAGCATGGATGAGGCTCTGATTCAGTCCCCAGTGTCACTGAACGGAAAGAAAGACACAAAGGAAGAGGCAAAATAGGAAAGAAAAATAGGTAGAAAAGGAGAAATAAGGCTTTTAATATTTAAAAGTAATTTTCATATTTGGAACATGCGATAAGAAAAATTAATAGAAATGTGTAAAATTACAAATTCCCTGCTCTTTTTTTTTTTTTTTTTTTTTTTTTTTTCTGCTGTTGAAAGATGTGGTCATTTTGCATTTCTATATGTCTTGGCTGGCCCTATCTCTGAGAGAGACAATGCTGGAGAAAGGCTCAGAGGAAGCCAGGTCATTCTTTTCATTCATTGTCAAGGTTCTTTTATTTCAAAGCTATCAAGTCCCTTGCAGGTGAAAATTAGAAGATGGCCAGTGAGTGTTATAGAGGGTACACTGTGAATACTTTGTTGCTGATCCTGGGGGATGCTTTTGATGAAGGGAAGAAGATGCTGCCCTTCATTCATATGAAGCATAAACTCTGATACTTTAATCCTATTGTTACTTTTATCAAAGTATGAAAGTCAAGAAAAAAACTAGGGACCAACACTTAAGAAGTCATTGGTATCTTTCAAAAATTTATATGTTGAATTATACAAATTATTGGAAAATAAAATCATTCTCATTTCATTCATGGCTTTTGAGGAGGCCAAATATCTATCTATGGTCTAGAACAATTCAACTTGGCCAAATGACTACAGCAGTGTTTGTTTATAAAATAATCTAGTCTTTGTTAGAGAAGCATTATTTTAAATCATAAATCATGACATTTATATCCCATCATTTCAAAATATCCAAAATAAGATGTTAATTTTAATTATCCAGAACAAGATATTAATTTTCTTACATAATAGTGTATTTAAAATAAACAAAACAAAATCTGTCACATATGAACTGCAGAAATTGCATCAATATCTCTCACACACTTTTGTGAAATAGGTTTGTGATAGAACTAGAAGTTAAATTAATTTGTTTCATCTTTAATATACAATGGATTATAGTTCCTATTAAATAGTTCATTTGTTGAAAAGGAAACTAGAAAGTTAGGGGTTTTAAAATAAATATAAATTGAAGCCATATCTCAAAGACTTCCAGATAGTATTAACTATCATTTTTCTGCATAGAAAGTTAACATAGTAGAATGCAGCACCTCATACTCCCAGGGACTATATATCAGAGGAGACAGCAGGCTGTGTGTCTTCTTTGCCTCGCTGCCTGGAAAAATCTCTCTCACATCTCTGAAGGTAGATGCTTGTGCTCAGATTTCAGAGATAGCCACCTGAAACTGGCAGGTGGTCTATGTCCCTAAACACTATCATGATCACTCTCGATAGGAAGAAAATGGGTCTTCCCATTCACTCTGATACTTCAATTCTACCTTAACTTTTATCAGGGTATAAAAGGTAGAAAGTTGAGAAAGGAGCTAGAAACTGACACTCAGCTGTTTCTCCGGCAGACGGCCATGTAGATCAATGCAGAACTAAGACTTTAGACCACCACAAACACAGGCTACCAGAAATGTTACCCATTTAATGTTGACCTTATGCTACTAAATATTGCCCACACAGTTTCTACTTTTTATCTATCAGACAAAGGCTTCAATTTCTACATCATTATGAGAGAATAAGGGTGGAGATTCATAAGCTTGTTATCAAAATTCCATCTGGAAGACAACCAGTTAACATTTGACAAATGACTGTGACAGTATTTGAAGTACTATCATTAGCCATGTTTAAAAAACGTTTAACTATAACTGTTAAATATCCTAAATAAATCATCATAAAATAACATATGAAGTCTACAATTTCCCATGCTTGGTGAACAATTTCACTTTAATTCTGATGTGAATTCTTCATGTGATTTTACTTACACATATGTAATTAACTTATTAAAATATAGATCATCCTATAATTTTATAACTGGCAATGTTTAAAAGCAAAGTAAAACTACATAGATCTATATGAAAGCTATTTTGTCATTAGGAGTTATCGCCGATCTTCATGCTAATCAGAAGGAAGAAGGATAGGACCAGTAGTTGACAGGCATGGATGAAGAGATTCCACTGGTGGTAGAATCTGCATTGCTACAGTAGATATTCAAGTATTATAGCTGGGTATGCTCATAACATGGTCATGTAAGCTGATAGTAATCAAATAGTGATCAGTAATGAACAAGGTAGCCAGCTGTGCATATATTCCCATTACATTCCATTGACTTTGGTTTATGCAAACAGAGATAGAAACTCTTAAACATAACAGATTTTAAATTTCCATACAAGGGGAATCCTTTGAAGTCTGATTCAATTATCCAAGTCTGCTAGAGAGTGGGCAAGACATCACAGAGATCATACTTAACCCCTAGTGATCACAAGGATGTCAGCCATTATGCTAACCAAGATGCTCTTCTCATACTATCCTAAACTAGGAACACATTTAATTTAAGTAAAATAACTAGAGAACATACATATTCTCAGGAGAAGTTTTATGCATTTAACAAAACTGAATACTAGAAACACAACTGTCACTCTGCTTTGAAAACCACACTGACCTTCTGTTCCAAGAGCAATGTGTTTGTAGGTATTGCTGCAAAAGCCTTGTAGCTTGACTTGGTCTTGTATTGCTAGAATGGATAACCAGAAAGCAAGAATGAAGATGAAAAGGGAGAAGAATAAGGCATAACTGTAGGCAGCTCTATCAAGTTAAATGATGCATTATTAGATGAAGAAAGGGGTTATTTTCTACAACATATTTAAGACAAAGAAAAATTAGTCTATCATGTTAATCTTTGATTAGATTAATAGGTCAATAAACACCAAAATAAGACATTAGCCTACAGATTCTAAACAACATTTCTACAGCATTATATATAAATATCTTTCTAACTATATTTTGTCAGAGAAATAGAATTCTCTACATAGGTTAAGAGTTCTGTTTGATTCTCAGGAAAATATTTTTCTTTTTATATGGCCATTAGTAGTAAATATGTCATCATTTAATTGAGCTGTTGATACATATTTGTATCATTCACAAAAACAAAGGTTATAAAACACAAAATTTGACAGCAGTGTCAGTTTGGCTTAATGGAATTTTTAGTCAAGGTCTCTTTATATAGCCTAAGATAGGCTTGACCTCCATATGTAGCTCAAGCTGGCCTGAAATCCATGCTCTTCCTGCCTTCCCTGCCTAAGGAAATCTGCTGGATAGCTGGATACCTAGCTAACAGAACTTTCTAACACCACAATTTGTCCAATACCTGAGTAATATCAGAAATTTAATACCATAGTGGAAATGGGGACCAATCTCTTGATCCTAATCTTATATTTTTATACTGTAAGTACTTTTGCTTTCTAATCAGAAGTGTTAACAAAGAAAATTTAACAAATTCTATATTCTAAGTCAAACAGAACTGTGTGGGTTTTTTGGAAAAGCTGGAGCTTAATGAAGCTGTAGAAATTGTAAAAAAATAAACCTTAATATCAGAAGCCCAGATTTTGTTTTATTATAGTCTTGAGTTGATTATTTAAAATTCAAGACTCTTATTATACCAAATTTCATACCTGAGGCAGCTTCCCAGTGGCTCATAGTCAGCAGAGACATGGCATAGCACTCCAAGCTGCCTCAGTTTCTTGCAAAGCAACCAATTTTTTAACAAGTAAAAACATTAAGGGAAGTAGAATAGTAGAATGTGTGTGTGTGTGTGTGTGTGTGTGTGTGTGTGTGTGTGTGTGTGTGTGTGTGTGTGTGTGTTTACAGAGAGCTAGAAGACTGAAATGAGTAAATTAAATGAGAAGAGAATGGAGGAAAGGGGTAAGGAGGAGAATATAAGATAGAAAATTAACTAATAATAAGGGCCATTTGGGGACAATATGTAAACATAGTATTAGAGAGACCTATGCACAAACACACACACACACACACACTCATACACACACACACGCACACACACATATATATACAATATATATATATATATATATATATATATATATATATATATATATATATATATGATAAAAAATATCTGAGTGAAGTAAGCAAATAATGGGGAAGACAATGCCCAAGCTAAACATTATTCATCACCAAATAAAGCTTCTTATGCCAGGAATGAGTTAAGTCTAGTTGAGTAATTGGCCAAAGGGGCCCAATGGGAAGCCCCAAATGTCAGGGATATTGGTTTCTCTTCTCAGACAGTTGATGCCATCCTACTGCTGATGGCAACACTTACATATCTCCTTGAACATACAAAAGTTGGGCTACTGCATAACTAGAGACTTAATTTATACTGACTTACTGGGTGCATTCTTAAAAATTATTTATTATTTATAACTACACTGTGGCTATTTTCAGACACACCAGAAGAGAGAATCAGATCTCATTGCAGATGGTTGTCAGCCACCATGTGGTTGCTGGGATTTGAATCTCTGGTAGAGCAATCAGTGCTCTTAACCACTGAGCCCTAGTGTGTATTTTTTTTTTTGATACCCCACTTTAAGCTCCAGATGGACCATGCTACCAGTCCTCACCCAGATTCCCTTAAATCCACAGATTAAAAACAACACACACCCAGACACATAGCACAAATGAGCACACGTGCATACCTAAGCACTCGCACGCGTGCACACACACACACACACACACACACACACACACACACACCAGTTAATGTTAAAATGTCTTTGCTAACTCAGTGACTGAGCAATCTTAAACCCCCCTTGCCATTCCAGGTATAACTGGATAGATTGGCCATTGGCCCCTCCAACTGAAAACTCACATAGGTGGTTGGCTTTATCTCCTGCTGCTGTTGTCTCTTTCTACTTCCCCATTCTACCGATTCTTCCTGCATCTTCACATACAACTCTAAGTGTCCTGCCCCATCCTCAGTCATTAGTGGACGGTATCTTTACGAATCAATCAAGAACCAATTGAGGAATAGGACCTTAGCATCAGAATCACTCTTTACACTGACTAGAATAGAAAAGTAACCATCAATCAGCTACAGACCCTATGATCTACAGTGGTGACCTGCCTGCAAGATACACTGCTACAATAGTGACATAAACATTGTCTGAGTGGCCAATCACTTGTTGATTTAGTTTAAGGACATGTCCAAGAGATGAAGCCCATCTCTAACACTTTGCAGATGATCACACTTCTCAGATGACCACACATATTAGACTGGTTTGCAATGGGCCTAAAGGAAAACCGGATGTTATGGCTCTGCTTAAAATGCATTACAGTAAAATGACTCCTCTTTATGTTCTGCTTGTAGCTTAGATGAAAGCTAACACGGAGATGCATAGCTGAACAATGTGCAGGGAACTAGATATTTTAGAACACACAGTCCCAAAAGGAACGTGTTCATCAAGTCTGTCTTCTTAAGGTTCAGGAAGCTATATGGAAGAGGGTGTGAAAAAAATTAAGAGGCTAAACGGACAGGTGACACCAAGAAAACAGCATGCTCCAGACACAACAGAATATATTAATATACATATGAACTCACAGAGCATGTAGCAACATACCCAGAGCCTGCATGGGTTCAAGTGAGACAAGATTACAAGGCAGAGAGGGGAAAGTAAATATAAGATGATACCAACACTAACAAAGAAACTATCTGCCACTGAGACCTGCTAACAAAGTGTTTTCTTTTTACTCTAATGAACTCTCACTGTGTATTCTAAATACACACACATTAAAGTAAGTTCTATGGCCAACACAAAACAAACTCAGTGTTATTTTTGGAGACAATTTGCCTCAAGTATCTTTGTTTAGGCTTTTTTTTTTTTTTTTTTTTTTTTTTTTTTTGTCTTATTGGTCGTTTCTTGTACTGTGATTTCCAACTGTAGTTTTTATGGGATTTGTTTCTTTGGGGTTTTTCGGTTGGCTGGTCAGTCGGTCAGTTGGTCAGCTGGTTGGTTGGTTGGTTGGTTGGTTGGTTGGTTGGTTGGTTGTCTGTTTGCCTGCTTGGTATTTTTAGAGCGAAAGCAAGAGAAAGGGTGTACAGTTGTGTGAGTAGGAAAGTGAAGAGTTACAAGATGCAAAAAGTATGATCAGAGTATATTTTGGACAATTTTTTGATTTAAAAACTTGAGTTTTATAGATGTAATTAAAATAAACTTGCTTAAACGTATACAATGATGCTGAGTCTAGCACATCTATTTTCCTAAGATGGAGCTGTGGAGAATGAGGGCTTCAGGAACAGGCCTATAAGAACAGCAATGTATACCTAAAGGCCAAAATTATTCTTTCTTCTTGATGTTTTCATTCTTCTCTTTCTGTTTGTTACATTAGCAACCCAAGGCCAGGATGTCAGAACTCCACTGTGGCCTGTCAATCACAACCCCATGTCAATCATAACCCCTGTCAATCACAACCCCCACTTACACATACTCATATGCATATAAATGCACTTATTTAATTGCACACAAGTTCATGTCCATTTACACCTACACCCATATTTTCATATAAAAGTAAAAACATACTCAACAAAACACACACAAAGATTTCTGAATATGAACACTTCTCATTCAGGGAATAGACTCTGGCTATTTATCTGCTACTTTTTTTTCTCCAAACGCCTTTACTCTCTAAAAAGCAGCAGCTCTGTGATCTTTTTAAGCCTCCAGTTCTCCTGGGTTCTGTACTCCCAACTCCTTCATGTGAGAGAGTCCTGGAGGATACCTGAGGTAAGTTCCAGTCCTAGCACCTACATTGATCCTGCAATGCTGCCACCTCTAGAAAATGACGTATCTGGGTAAAATTTTAGAATAAAATGCAATTTCTTTATGAACAATCGTGGAAATTGCATACATTTACAAAACCCAGAATACTAAAGACTCATCTGGAAAATCTAAGATCAAATGATATATCCTAGACATTTTATCTAATTTCATATTAGGGATTTTTTTCTTATCTTAATCTGTATAGATAAGAGTTTTAATATTTTTATGAGCCATTATTGTTAGATGTTTTATCTTTACCATTGTTTAAAACAGACATCAAAAATGGAAAGCTCTTACTACTGGGTTCTCTCAGTATAATTGACACTGGAATACCTGTAAATCTTACTGTATGTAGAACTCAACTAATGGATTCAATTAATAGTTACCTATTGAATAGCTACTCTGTGACATACGGTACTTCTCTCAAACAAGTCCTTTTTCAAAATTTTCAATCTGAAAAATTAGGTTTTTTGACAGAAAAGATCCTTATTGAATTCAGGATCTTCAATCTTGAGTTTTCTTGATATTGTTAGATTTTAACATAAAGATCTTTGTTCTAATGTGACACTTATTTCTTCCCAGCATTCCAATGTTTCTAGGTAATACGCAAAGCTCATTGGTATAAATCTGAAATGTTTGGTATGAATCTAAAATTCCCAAAGAAGGTAATAGCAGATAACTTGAATTACACACAGTGGTGTTAAAAAAAAATACCATGAGTAGGGTCAGAAAGATGGCCGGTGCCTGCAGTTCCTCCACAGAATCTCATCATATAACTCAACAACATATAAAAATAAACCAGGTTATATGTCTTGAGGACTAGATATAGAGTTCTACTTTCAGAAGCAGAACCTCTCTTTAGCAGCAACATGAGGTCCTTGATGTAAATGCTCATTATAAAAATGACCAGCTTCATTTTTTATTATTTTTTATTGAATATTCTCTGCAATTATATTTCATATTTTATCCCTTTCCCCAATCACATTTCCACTCCCCCTCCCATTGTCTCCATAAAGGTGCTCCCTCTCCCAACCACCCTCTTCCACCCTAACAATTAGGCTTTCCCCTAAACTGGGAAAACAAGCCTTCCTGGACTAAAGTCCTCTCCTCTAGTTGATGCCAAAAAATGCTATTCTCTGTTGCATATGCATCTGGGGCCATGGGTCTCTCTGTAAAAAACTCATTGGTTGGTGTTTTAGTCCCTGGAAGCTGTGGTGAGTTTGGTTAGTTAATAACTTTGGTCTTCCCATGGGGTTGCAGACCCTTTCAGCTGCTTCAATTCTTTCTTTAGCTCCTTCATGGGGGTCCTTGTGTTCAGTCTGATGGTTAGTTGCAAGCATCCGCCTCTGTATAAGTATGGCTCTGGCAGATCCTCTGAAGAGGCATCCATATCAGGTTCCTGCCAGGAAGCACTACTCGGCATCAGCAATAGTGTTTGGGTTTAGTGGCTGCATATGGGATGAATGTCCAAGTGAGGCAGTCTCTAAATGTTCTTTTCTCCAATCCCTGCTCATATATTTGTTTCTTATTTTCTCCTATGAGCATTTTGTTCACCATCCTAAGAAGGGCTGAGGTATCCAACTTCTGATCATCCTTCTTTTTGAGCCTCATGTGTTCTGTGAATTGTTTGTTGGGTATTCTGAGCTTTTTGACTAGTACCCACTTATCAGTGAGTACAAACCATGTCACATCTTTTGTGACAGGGTCACCTCACTCAGGATGATAGCTTCAAGTTCTATGCACTTGCCTAGGAATTTCATGAAGCTATTGTTTTTAATAGCTAACTAATACTCCATTGTGTATATGTAACACAATTTCTGTATTCATTCCTCTGTTGAAGGACATCTGGGTACTTTTCAACTTCTGGCTATTATAAATAAGTCTGCTATGAACATGATGGAATATGTGTCCTTTTTAGATGTTGGAGCTACTTTTGGGTATATGCTCAGGAGTGGAATAGCTGGGTCCTTAGGTAGTACTGTGTCCACTTTTCTGAGGAACTGTCAGACTGAGTTCCAGAGTGGTTTTACCAGTTTACAATCCCACCAACAGCGGAGGAGTTTGTATCTTAGGCATTCTTACTGGTATGAGGTTGAATCTTGAGGTTGTTTTGATTTGCATTTCCCTGATAACTAGGAATGTTGAGTATTTCTTTAGGTGTTTCTCAGCCATTTGATATTTCTTAGTTGAAAATTCTTTGGTTAGCTCTGTACCCCATTTCTAACAGGATTATTTATTATTATTTTATATTTATTATTTATTATTATATTTTATTATCTGAAGTCTAACTTCTTGAGTTCTTTGTATATACTGGATATTAAACCTCCATCAGATAGAGAATTGGTGAAGATATGTTCCCTATCAGTTGGTTGCCATTTTGTCTTTTTGACAGTGTCCTTTATCTTACAAAAGATTTGCAGTTTTATGAGGTCCCATTTGTTGATTCTTGATCTTATAGCATAAGCCATTGGTGTTCTGTTCAGCAAATTTTCCCATGTGCATATGTGTTCTAAGCTTTTTCCCACTTTCTGTAATATTCGTTTCAGTGTAAAATATCCTGTTTTTACTTGGAGATCTTTGATCCACTTGCACTTGAGCTTTGTACAAGGAAATTAAAAAAGGATAAATTTGCATTCTTCTGCAAGCTGACTACAAGTAGAACCAACATCATTTGCTGAAGAGGCAAGATTTCCATTTTTATTATGATGATCCTTCCAATCCATGAGCATGGGAGATCTTTCCATCTTCTAGGGTATTCTTCAATCTCCTTCTTAAGAGTCTTCAAGTTATTGGCATACAGATCTTTCACTTGCTTGACTAGGGTCACTCTAAGATATTTAATAGTCTTTGTGACTATTGTGAAAAATATTGATTCTCTAATTTTTTTCTCAGCCTATTTATCCTTTGAGTAAAAGAATGTTACTGATTTGTTTGAGTTAATTTTACCCAGCCACTTTGCTGAAGTTGTTTATCAGCTGTAGGAGTTCTCTGTTAGAATTTTTGGGGTCACTTAAACATACTATCATATCATCTGCAAGTAGTTATATTTTGACTTCTTACTTTCCAATTTGTATCCCTTTGACCTCTTCTTGCTGTCTGATTTTCTGACTCATATTTTCAGTGTAATATTGGATAGGTAGGGAGAGAGTGGGCAGCCTTGTCTAGTCCCTGATTTTAGTAAGATTGGTTCAAGTTTCCCACCATTTGATTTGATGTTGGCTACTGGTTTGCTGTATGTTGTTTTTACTGTGTTTAAGTATGAGTCTTGAATTTCTGATCTTTCTAAGACTTTTATCATGAAGGAGTTTTGAATTTTGTCAAATGCTTTCTCGGCATCTAAAGAGATAATCATGTTTCTTTTTTCCCTTGAGTTGTTTATACAGTGGATTACATTGATAGATTTCTGTATATTGAACCATAGGATGTAGCCTACTTGATCATGGTGAATGATTGTTTGATGTATTCTTTGATGTGGTTTGCAAGAATTTTACTGAGTATTTTTGCACCATGAGGGAAATTGGACTAAAGTTTTCTTTTTTGTAGGGTCTTTGTTTGGTTTAGGAATGAGTGTAATGCAGCTTCAAAAAATGAGTTGGTTAGTATTCCCTCTGTTTCTATTTTTGTGGAATTGTTTGTAATGTATTGATATTAGGTCTTCTATGAATGTCTTATAGAATTCTACACTAAAATGTCTGGTCCTGGTATTTTTTATTTTTTATTTTTTGGAGGGTGGGTGAGGCTTTTGATGACTGCTTATATTTCTTTAGGAATTAGGGATTGTTTAGATGGTTTATCTGATCCTGATTTAACTTTGGTACCTGGTATCTATGTAGAAAATTTCCATTTCTGTAAATTTTCCAGTTTTGTTGAGTATAGACTTCTGTAGTAGGATCTAATAATTTCTTTAATTTCCTCAGTTTCTGTTGTTATGTTTCCCTTTCATTTCTGATTTTGTTAATTTGGATACTCTCTCTGCACCCTCTAGCTAGTCTGGCTAAGGGTTTATCGATCTTGTTGATTTTCTCAAAGAAACATCTCTTTGTTTTGTTGATTCTTTGTATAGTTCTTTTTGTTACTATTTCGTTGATTTCAGCTATAAGTTTATTATTTCCTGCAGTATACTCTTCTTGGGTATATCTGCTTCTTTTTGCTCTAGAGCTTTCAGCTGTGCTGTCAATCTGTTATTGTATGCTCTCTCCAGTTTCTTTTCGGAGGCGCTCAGAGCTGAGTTTTTCTATTAGCACTGTTTTCATTGTATCCCATCATTCTGGTTATGTTGTACCTTCATTTTCATTAATTCTAAAAAGTCTTTGATTTCTTTCTTTTTTTTTTTTTTTTTTTTTTTCTTTCTTGACTAAGCTGTCATTGAGTAGAACATTGTTAATCTTCCATGTGTATGTGGGCTTTTTCTTGTTTTTGTTGTTATTGAAGACCAGCCTTAGTGTATGGTGATCTGATAAAATGCATGGAATTTTTTTCAACGTTCTTGTATCTGTCAAGGCCTATTTTTTGACCAAATATATGGTCAATTTTGGAGAAGGTGCTGAGAGGTGCTAAGAAGATATATTCTGTTGCTTTAGAATTAAGTATTTTATGTATGTTTGTTAAATTAATTTGGTTCATAACTGCTACCATGATCTGTCCATTGATGAGAGTGAGATGTAGAAGTCTCCCTCTACTATTGTTTGTGATGCAATATATGCTTTGAGCTTTAGTAGATTTTGGGGGGTTTTATTTATGAATGTGTGTGCTTTTATATTTGGAGCACAGATGTTCAAGTTTGAGAGTTCATCTTGATAGATTTTTCCTTTGATGAGTAAAATATGTTCTTCCTTATCATTTTTGATGACTTTTGGTTAAAAATCTATTTTATTTGATATTAAGATGACCATTTCAGCTTGATTCTTGGGACCATTTGCTTGAAATAATATTTTCCAGCCTTTTACTTTGAAGCAGTGCCTGTGTTTGTTGCTCAGATGAGTTTCCTGTGTGCAGCAAAATACTGGGTCCTCTTTACTTATCCAGTCTGATAGTCTATGTCTTTTTATTGGGGAATTGAGTTCATTGATGTTAAGAAATATCAAGGAATATTCATAGTTGTTTTCTGACATTTTTGTTGTTAGTTGTAGAAATATGTTTGTGTGCTTTTCTTCTTTTTTTATTTTGCAAGAAAATTAATTTCTTGCTTTTCTTCTGGTATAGTTTACCTCTTTGTGATGGGGTTTTTCATCTATATTCCTTTGTAGGACTAGATTTGTGGATAGATATTGTGTAAATTTGCTTTTTTTCTGGAATACCTCTATTTCTCTATCTATGGGGATTGAGAGTTTTGCTGAATATAGTAACCTGGGCTGGTATTTTTGTTCTCTGAGGGTCGTGTGATGTCAGTCCAGGATCTTCTAGCTTTTGTCATCTCTGTTTAAAAGTCTAGTATAATTCTGATAGGTCTCCCTTTATATGTTACCTATCTTTTTTCTTTTACTGCTTTTAGCATTCTTTCCTTGTTTTGAACATTTGGTGTTTTGACTATTATGTATCAGGAAGAATTTCTTTTCTGGTCCAATCCATTTGGGGTTCTGTAGGCTTTTTGTATGTTCATGGTCATCTCTATCTTTAGGTTAGAGACGTTTTCTTATATGATTTTATTAAAGATATTTACTGGGCCTTTTAGTTGAGAGTCTTTGCTCTCTTCTACACCTATTATCCTTAGATTTGGTCTTTTCATTGTGACCTGAATTTCCTGAATTTTGGGGGTTAGTATCTTTTTGGTTTTTTCATTTTCTCTGACTGTTGTGTCAGTGTTTTCTATAGTATCTTCTGCCCCTGAGATTCTCTCTTCCATCTCTTGTTTTTTGTTGGTGATGCTTGTGTCTATGACTCCTGATGTCATTCCTAGGTTTTCCAACTTTAGAGTTGTCTCCTTCTTTTATTTTTTCATTGTTTCTAATTTTGTTTTCAATTCTTTCACCTGTTTAATTTTGCTTTCTTGTAGCTCTTTAAGGGATTTTTGTGCTTTTTGTGTTTCCTCTTTAAGGGCTTCAACTTGTTTGTGTGTGTTCTCTTGGATTTCCTCTACTTCTTTATGTCTGTTTTTTATGTACTTCTCGAGGATCTCCATCATCATCATGAAGTATGATCTTAAGTCTAAATCTTCTTTTACTGGTGAGTTGGGATTTCCATTATTTGCTGTGGTGGGAGAACTAAGTTCTGATGTTGCCAGGTTGTCTTGGCTTCAGTTTCTTAGATTTTTGCGCTTGCCTATTGCCATCTTGTTATTGGTGATGCTAGGTGAACTTGTTTTCTCTGACTAAAGCTTGTCTCTCCCATGAATCCGTGGGACTGTGGTTTCTGGATAGAGATTGCTCTTGGGTGTTCGACTCTCTGAGTAGGCTGGTAGTTCTGATGGCTGTGCACAATCATGATACAACTTGAGCAGTTCTGTTCTTTTGTTGAAAGTGTCTGTTCCCAGGAAGCACCTCTACCTGTGCCCTGAGAGCTCCTGTGAATAGTTAGTGAAAAGGGAGTGTGGACTCACCCCTGGGTTTAAGAGTGAGAGCCCTCCTCTAGCTTCTTTAGATCTATGAATTTGAAAAAAGAGTCTTAATCAAACTTTCACTTCTTGGTTTTCTAGAACCGCAGCCAAATTGCTATAGTCATTATCTTCATGATGTAAGATCTGAGGTGAAAGATCAACCTCATCTCAGAGTCACATCCTCCCTATTATTTCTGGAATGCTTGGCAACACAATCTATAATGATCCTGATTACTGAATATGGAGAATGAGTTATACTGGAGGTTCTGGACACAAACCCTGGACCTTGTCACACCTGGCAAGGTAGTCTGTGAATCTTTATTTCATCAAAAGTCAATTGTACAAACTAGAAATAGTGAAAAAGGAAAAATATTTATTTCCTGTGATCATACTAGAAATGAAACACAATGTCCAGTGGTACCCAACTGCATCTTTGGAGCCTTGACATGAAGTTCAGACTTAAGCAAATGCCAATCATCATAAGCAGATCTAAGAAGTCCTGGTTCAGATGTGGCCTACCCATCAGTTCTTGAGCTCTAGTCTTTTCTGCAAGTTTTCTGACAAGTTGTCCAAACTGTGTGAAAATTTTCCCAGAGAGAATTTATCCTTTTGGCTGACGCCAGGCTTCTGTCTTTTTCTTTCTCTCAGATTGATATTCCTGAGAAAATTCCATATTTTTTAGGATCCCTTGTTTCAGTAGTCTGATAACCAAAAAGAAAGGAACAAATGTCTCTTTGACTGCATTTCTACCAGAATGTTACAGTCAGAGAACTGTCAGAACTTATAAAAATACCTGTGCTTAATAGAGCATTGGGAGAGGTAGCTGCTAATAAAATTTGTCTAAACCTTTCTTCATAGAAACTCTGTCTACATCTGATCTGTCACTTCTGTGTTTTGAACATTCCAACTGTATAAAACTTACTCCATTAGAATATTTTTCCATACTTACTCATCTGCTAGTTCTTTTAGCAGAGAGATTTTATATTATTTCTCCTTTTATTTGTATCTTATATTTAATATTAGCTTAGCACAGAACAAATGGGCAACAGACTTTGCTAATATAAGTCTCGGACTAAAATTTTAATTAAAGATTACAATACAGACCAAGAATATGAAAAAGGACAAACTGTTCTTCACCATAGACATTCTAGCCATAGACAAACTTGGCTGTTAGGCATTTCCCTTTCTCCATCAAACACTTCATCAGACACTTCCAAGTTGCTAAGGTTATCTTCTTTATTGTTGTTGTTCTCATATTGTGGGGGCGGTGGGTTTGAGATTTGTTGTTGTTGTTGGCTGTTTGTTTGTTTCTGCTTTGTTTTTGATTTGAGACATACTCTCACTCTGGTCCTGGCTGACCTAGAATTTACAGAGATCTGCCTGCCTCTGTCTTCCAAGTGATTGCTAGATTAAAGGTGTACACCACCACACCCAGCCTTATCTTGCTTTTAGATGTGAAATTGCAACATTTAAGTCATAAATTTGAATTACTGTCATTTTTTAATTTTTTTTTTCAAAAATTTTCCTGGGCTGGGAGATGACTCATTCAGCAAAATTCTTACTATTCAAACAGAAGGAACTGAGTTTGGATCCCCAGCACCCATGTAAAAAGTCAGGTGTGGCTACATCCATCTAACCCCAGCACTTGGGAAGGGGCCAGTTGCAAGCAGATCTTGCAGACTCACTGGCCAGCTGGTCTTGTAGAAATAGTGGACTCCAAGTTTAGTGAGAAACCCTGTCACAAAATATATGGTACCTAAGCAATTGATAAAGATATAACATTATTGACATCGGACCTACAGATGTATATAACAGATGAGCACACATACACACATAATCATATCATGCATAAATATATATATACTTATAGAAATTATATTACACACATATACTTAAGATCACATAACACACACACAAAGTCAGAAAGAAAAATTTTAAAGTATCTTCTTTAATTAAATTGAATAACTCCACAACTAAAAAGCAAGCACTTCCCTAGGAGAAAAAAAGCTTTTGTCAACTACTGATCCATGGATGTAATGTATCACTAAGAACAATTCAGGGTTCATCTCAAGAAAAAAAATTAAAAAGGGGGTCACAAAAATACTCAGCATTGAGTTGAAAGAGACAGGAAGGATAGAAAAATTATGAGGAATCATTAGTCCCTTAAAATCATAAAAAAAAAAAAACCTTATTAAGGGTGAAAAAAGAAGAGATAGTGACAGAAAGGGAAAAAAACAAGAAGTCATAAAATGTTGTAGCTTATCATTTCATACAGTGGATCTGATGATTGCTCAAAGTCATACAATTTACAAAATCTAGACAAACACCTTGACTTTCACATCTATGTTAACCATGACTTTCGTAGAAAGTTATAATCACCTTCCAAAGTCTCTTTACTTTCTTCTCTAGCCTTGTATAGTCCATTCTTTAAACACCAATCAGTATTGTGTCATCTACTATTCAAGAGCCTTTGAGAACATAATAATAAAACCCACTTGGGGAAGACCATACACACTTTAGACACAGTACTTCAAAGAATTGAGCTGGAACTGGAATCTTCATCTTAGAAAACCAACTTTCATGATATACAAAGCTGTTATGGAAACTGCCAATGAAGAAAAGCACCCAATAGTCCTACACAGTCCTGTAGACTACAAATCTCAGTAATGACCAGCCAAGTGAGATATTCCCAATGGCACAATAGTGGGTCGTTTTTCCAGGAGGTAACCAGCAGCTGCCTAAGTAGACACAGACTTTCATTCAAAAGATAGAACCCATGCCTGGTACTGTAAACCTACTTAACTACCCTAGGGTCATAGACCCTGGGGCAGAACCTACTATCATTTTTTAAAACTCTGTATTATTATACCCACAGGCAAGTGTAGCTCTCATTACTCATCAAAGAAGGTTCTTTTTGAAGCAGATGGAAGTTATGAGAGATCTACAGCTAGTCAAAATGCAAACTGTAAGTGACCATAAGAAGCTCAACCCCAATTGTAATGCAACTCCAATATCTAAAGGCTGAAGAAACACTGCAGAAGAAGGGGTAGAAAGATTGTGAACGCCAGAAAACGCCCTCTGTTAAACTATGTCTTCTTGACATGACAGGGAAGTCAATCCCCATGATATATCATCAACGTGGTTGCCTAAATACTAGTCAGCATGACAGCATGGGTAGGGAAAATTATCAGAAGATTATATTGCTAGGTGAATAACTACAGCCAATAAACGGTTACTGGTTATTGAGAGAGGGACAAATGCTTTCCTTAGGAATACATCCTTAGGCATGTATTTAACTCAAATAGTCAGCCCTAAACATGCCCAGCTACATACAAATATAGATGTCATTAATTTAAGAGGGAGTGGGAGAACATAAGTTGAGTCATAGCAGGGATGAGATATGAAAACAATGTAAATACTATATTTGTATAAAATTTTCAAAAACAAAATTTAAAACTCCAATTAAAACAAAACAAAACACGAGCTTCCTGTCTTCCCCAAAGTAAATCAGAAACTTCAGAGTAGAATGTGAGAACCAGACCCTCTTCTTCTGAGACCTTCAGCATTTTCCTGCTCACTACAGCCCCAGCGCCTTCTCCAAGTCCCTTCCCTCTACCTGTCAATCAAGAACTCTTTAGCCTCAGAGGTTTTCTTCATGACACACCTCTTGCATGATAACTTCTCAAAGGAACAAATTCCTGCAACCTGACACAGATCTGGGGCACAACCCCTTTCTGTAGTGAATTTATTGGGCTATATTCTTCTCCATACTCCCCTCTAACCTCTAAGAATTTAATTGACATTAAGTTTGGGAAATGAATTCTCTTCCACCACAGAATGTATACTTTCTTTGCTTCTTTTTCATAACTTTTCTTAGCAAAGTGTATATTAGATCAGCAGTACGTGTTTATTGCATGTGCTACCCAGATTAAGTTTTGGACTCACGTTTCTTATCACTCTTTCTAAAGTCAAATTTGGCTCTACAAAATGGGGAAAGTCACATCCTACTGCACCAAGTTTTCAGTATAACAAAATTGGAAATGTTTTGATGCCTTAAAGGAATGAGAGTTTAATAAATAGGACACTGGCTATAAAGTCTCATGAAGCAGTAAAAGCTCCAACTGATCCTGTAAACAAGCTGAGTCCAAATAGCTTTAAGCCAGACCATTGGAAGCACTCATTTGGAAAAAATTTGAAACCATTTTCAGTGAGTACTAGATCATATGAAATGTTGGTATAATAGGCTCCCCAGTTCTATGGGAAATTCCATGGCAGCGCACTGGGAGGGAAAATAATCAAACTATTTTTTAAACGATAATCAATTATATTTGGAACCCAAACACAACCTTGGATGAATGTTGTATCCCCATTTCTCTAAGTGTCTCAAACACTTAGAGGAAAAATGTCTCAAATGATACAGAAATTTACAGAGAATAGTCAGGGAGATGTCCATCCTGTCCAGAGCCATAAACACAAGCCAGAACATTTTAAAGCAACGTCTAAAATTGGCATGTAAATTATGCCATATTGATGCAATACAAGTGGGGAATGACAAAGAAGCTTCAAACATGGCTTTTAGTTGAATTTAACTCAGCATTCTCTAGCCATTATAATCTATTTTAATATCAAAAATCTGTAGGTAGAGCCCAGATTTTGAACTGATTTCTTTTAGGCATTACTGTTTCACTTTGTTGAGTACCTGTGTTTGAGGATCCCCTATCTGGGAATAAAGCTTAAATAAATCTGAACATACATTCTTTAACTTCAAAAAAGCACTTTGCTTGGTTTATTTTTGATCTTTGCACCACCCTGGAAGGACTGAGGCAAGAAACAACTCATGAAAGCAAATAAATTCTTTGATATCTCAGAGCTTTTGTCTATTTTGCCTTTGCCTTCTGTGAACTAATTGCACCAATTTAAACAGGACAGTCAGATGCACAAACAAAATTGGAAGGCAATTCATCTCTGTTTGTGTCAACTTGAATGAATTTCTACATTCAAGACTAAACTTCCAAGAAGGGTGGTTTGTAATAAAATGTGGGTTGGTTTTCTAATTTTAAACTATAGAAAGTCAATGATGAGAAGGAAATAAAAACTAAAGAAGAATGTGTCTCAGAAACATCTTCTTGGCAGAAATTTTGAATTTGTGTGTTAAAACATTTTGTAAAAAAAAAAAGGAGTAGTTTAATATTTTGACTGATACATAAATAATTCTTGTTATTTCCCTAGTCACCTATTTTAACAAACACATCTGTAAGCTACAGTTTCCTTGACTAGGAATCAGGAAAATTAAACAAAGAAAGCTACTGATGAAAACTGTTCAAAACGGAGAGCATGAAGAAAACCCGAGAAAGTAGGTCTTCCACATGCAGGCCTTTAATTGATCAGAAGCTTTCCAGGCTCGTCCTCATCAAACACTGGCTGTATCCATGATAGGACACAATGTGAACAAAGCACAGTGAAACACAAATAGAACCCCTTTGAACAAGCTTCCTCTGCGAAATAACTTTTCACAAAGGACAGTGAATAACTTGAGGGGACGGCAAGAGGGCTGGCCAGTTTTTGTCAACTCAACACAAGCTCAGGCCATCTTGGAAATGAACATCTCAACTGAGAAAATGCCTCCATAGCATTGGCCGGTGGGCAATCTGTGGGGCATTTTATGTTATTAAAGACTGATGTGGCAGGGCTCCCCCACTCTGAGCGGCACCATCTCTGGAAAAGGGGGTGGGGGGTAGAATGCATAAAACTCAAATTGAGCCACCAGGAGAAACAGCTAGGAATAACTTGTCAGCCTCTGCCCAAGTGTCTACCCAGTCCTGTCCCAGTTCCCCTTCATGACGGACTGTAAACTGTCAGACAAAGCAACCAGTTCTCCCTACATTGCTTTTGGTCATGGTGTTTTGAACCATGACATCAAGGAAGCACTAAAGAATGACTCCCCAGAGCAGAGCATGGGGCTGGGGAGGCTGAAGCAGGGATTTCCTGTTCCAGGCCACCCTGGTCTACACATGGAGAATGTATCTTCAATTTACAAAATAATAATAAGCCAACACATTCAGAAAATGATTAGATTGACAACTTTTAGTGCATGACACACCAACTGCACAATCATGCAACTATATTCAAATGTTAACAGGGTTCTATCAAGATAATTACCTCTTAATTCTCTTTATCACATTGACTCCTAAGAAAGTTCATGCTGTATCAGATGCCTACTTTTTTTTTTTTTTTCTGTTGAAATGTATTGCAATGCCAATAACCGTAGCATGTGAGCTGCCCTGCTTTCTTAACCTTACATTTATCATCTGGTAATAACAGAACTGAGCTCACTTTCTGAAGCTGTATTATTTAAATATACTGGGTATAACATTCCACAGTTTTATTTAACCCACTTAACAACTATCAAATTCTGAGTCCTGAGTCCTTTGGGAATACATGGAAAGATGCCATGCCCTAGAGTAGGACCGGCTGCTCCAGCAGGACTGAATTATGAAGCCTTTCCTCAGATGGTTCTGCTTTCATATTAAATAAATGCTATTTCACACTCTTGCTCAACCCCGCATTGAAAAGCCGGCATTACTTTTTCTTGTTTCTGTTTCTTGATGTTGTTTGTTCATTCGTTCTGTGTTGAACAATATTGTGTATTTAGTGCTGACCGTAAATTAAATATTTTTACACATAAAGAAAATTTTTATTCCAGTTTATACCTTATGTATAGAGTAAAATCCAATTTAATATGGGTTGCAGCAGGGGAGCAATGAAAAAAAAAATCAGCCTTGCGGAAGGGAAATAAAGGTGATCATAAAGAACAAAGACAAAGGAAATAGAAAATCTTCAAATTGGTGTTGGGTATATCATGGGCCTAGACCTATGCTATGTACATAATACTAATCCTATCTACTAACTGTACGGTCAATACAACATATTTTAATGGATAATGAGACCCTTCTTATCAAGTTACTAGAAATGTAGCACACTGTGAAATGCTGTTTTTAACTGGAATCAAAGCTGAAACCATGACCAGAAAAACATCTAAGTGTGTGTGTGTGTGTGTGTGTGTGTGTGTGTGTGTGTGTATGTGTGTGTGTGTGTGTTCCTAAAGTCATAGTCATAGAATGGGTATGATAATATTGACTTCTCCCCTATATTTGAAAATAAGCATGCAACAAGCAAAAGGTAAATACCTTGGGCTTCTTATTTTCAGGGCCCGTTGACATGGACAGTGCACAAGGTGAAATCGGCTCCTTGGTTCTTATTAGAGAGACAGGAAGTGATGGAGTTGAAACACGTGAGCTGTGGTTGGCTGCTGTCCTTTCAGGCATCCCAGTTCTTGAAGGACATGTAGCACTCCCACAACTCGGGTGCAGGGCTGAAGGACTAGGCTGAAGTGCTTGGGTGAGTGAACTCTCAGGAGAGAGAATGGAGTACCCCATACGGGGACCGGAAGCTGAGCCAGCCCTGGAGACTGGAGGAGTAGGAAGAGATGAAGGGCTTGGCCGCTGGGCTGAGTGTTGTTGGGGGCATGTGCTTTTGGATCTGTCTATCAGGTCTGAGAGGGCTGGGGAAGGGTGAAAAGATTTCCCTGACGAGGACTGGGCCGTGATCTCATTAACAGGTGGTGTGGAAGATAATAAGGTAGAAGGGTGTAGACAAATATTTTTGTTGTTTTCTGGAGCCCTGAGGTCACCATCCTTTCTGCCCTTGGAAGAAGAAAAAGGGGACAAGCCTGGGGTAGCAGAAGGGACATCTGCAAGACCGAACATATCAGTCTGTAATTGGGGTGGGGTTGTACTGCTCTTCAGTGGGCTTCCTGCTCTTTTCTCGACATCGGTAGAAGCATAACTGCTACCGGCCAGTGCTGGTGGGGAGACGGGGTGTGCCTGAGAAAGTGGGGTCGTCTTGGAAGAGAAAGGGAGGTGGCAGGGTTGGCAGCTCTCTGAAGAAGCCTGTTCGTGCTCTGTAGACCCAGCTGTCAAGGAGCAGCTCGAGAGAGATTTCTTAGGTGTGGGAGGAGTTTGCTTTACTTTTTGATCAAGTGTAAGAGTGGAAGAAGCCAGGGAATTGAGGGAGAAGTTTGGGCAGGATGCAGGGGATAAAGGCCTTTGGTGAGAAGGGTTTGACTTGAGGATAGCAGTAAGAAGAGAAAGCCGAGAGGGTACTGAGGACTTCAGCCCTGACTTTGAAAGATTTCCACTGGATGACATTTGGCTACAGACAGTCGACAGAGAGCCGTGGGAAAAGGAGGTAAGTGGTTTGGGACTTGGGGACAGTGAGTGCATGACAATTCGGACTGGTATGTAAGAGGCTGCAGGTGACATCAGAGCAGCACCAGAGGCAGGCGAAGGAGAGGTTCTCACATCTTCCCTGGGAATAAGGACACTCGAAGTTGACGTTTTCTTCTGTGCGTCTGGTGCCAACCCACGTGTGTGATCAGCGACATTTGAGCCACATAAACTAGAACCTGGCAGTTGAGCAGAAGGAGAAAACACTAATGTCGACGCGCCCTCCCATGAAGAAAGAGGGGAATCGTGAGCAGTAGTGTGAAAATACGTAGCTGATTCTTCCTCAGAGGCCCCAGTGACATCCAGCCTGCGAATGTGAAACTCTTCCAGCACAGTGGTTCCGCTGAGTTTAGCTGGGACAGGTGGCGTTTTCTGATTAGTTGGAGAAACAAAGGAGAAAGCAGGTGGTTTATGAGCAAGTTGCTCAGAGGTAGTGGGAGAAGTTAGCTAGAGGAAAGAAAGATAGATTTAAATAGGACATTACTTGTGAAATTATCAAGGTATTTCTCAGTATGCTTATGCAAACAGCCCTTCTACTGGTTTTATATAAAATGGGACATTAATAATAAAGGAGCTTATGCTTACCAATGAGACATGGCTTTGATTTTTAAATAAGATATGAACTGTTAAGCATTACATTCTATAGTCCAGTTATTCCCTGAAGCAAAATCAATATAAAAGTGGTCTTCATAATTCTATTGAAAAATTATTCATTCACAATAATTAAAATAATTGTCCTAATTTGGGATTGTGTAATCTAAAAAGATTGAGGCTGTCATCATTTTGGAAAATGAATTACATTTTCTACCTTTGAAAGAAATTAAACCACAGGTGGATGATGATCAGAATCCTAAAAGTTTATATATTTCAGTTGCTTAAAACTCTAAGGACTTGGAGTGTATGTTCATACATATCGTAAACCTGAAAAGGTGCCCAGAATTCAAAGACTGAAGCCCTAACACCAACACAAAAGAGATAAACTGAGAGTGTGAGCAGCAAATCCAAAGTGCAAGGGGGACTTCGCTTATTTTCCCCAAATACTTGCCAGAATGAACAGTAACAGTAATGTAATGAAGTTACCAATGACGTGGGTTCTTCTGTAATCAGTGGACTTGCTTTCCTAAGAAAAGTACAGAAGAAGCCAGAACACTTTATTATCTGTTTGAAACTAGTTAACTTCCCATCTCACATCAGAAAAGGGAGATTTTTTTTTAATATAATTTTATTTAAGAATATTTGGGGTAGCATGTCTAAGGTAGAGTTGGCTCATACATGTACCACTTAAGTAGTCCAGAATTTAAGGCAAGTGCTGAAATCATGCCAAAGTCTTTAAGCAGAGACTTTAAAATTATTAGTTTGATTATATAAGGCTATAAAATAGAAGTATGCATGACTAGTGAATTTGAGAAATAAGAGTTATCCAAAATATTAATGAATATATAATTATATAAATATGTATACATATAAATAAAATAGCTGGACATGTCTATAAATTTAAACTAGTAAAAGTTTATCAGTAGATAGAAGCATTTTAGAATTTTGCTTCAGATCCATGTAGATAAAGTTTCTAAAAGACCCACTATGATAACCATCATGATGTGTAGTCTTGAGCCCTAAAAATTTAAATCTATCAAATTTAAACATTGCATCCTGAGCTTCTTAGCCTCTGTGTGAACATATACCAAAATTTATAAGTACTTTTAAAAGTATGAAGATCGACAAGTAATTTTGCCACATAAATGATATTTGAAATCATTGACAGAGTCTAGAATATACAAACCTCAGTGAAAGGGGCAAATGAAACAGAACTGATTCAATCAACCTGAGAAACCCAGACATCCCCATACAGTTTATTTGGAAGCAGCACTATTTAGGGGGTGTTTATGGAACGTATTCCCATGGCGGGGAGGATATTTAAACATAAACATCACAGACTGGGCAACACAGGCTTCTGCTATGAACGACATTTTATTTGGGATCTTGCAGTAATTTATAGTTAAAGTCACATTTAGTATTAAAAAGGTCATTCTTTCAGCGTTCTTAGTCTTCGAGTGTGTGTGTGTGTGTGTGTGTGTGTGTGTGTGTGTGTGTGTGTGTGTGTGTGTGTGTGCATGCTAGTGTACATGTGTATGTATTTTAACCATGAAATACTGTCTCTACTCTTCCCCACAATTGATTTCTCCTCACAAGAAGAATAGGGACATTTCAAGTGTCCAGGATATTTCTGCAAACTGTACCCTGTTTAGAAAACCCATGAGGCTTTGCTAGAGATATTTTGTAAATTAATACTGACTGCTACCAGAATCCAACTATCTTTCTATTAACATTTTTAAGAGCTTCAGTATATGCAATGAACTATCAATTTATCTTGGTTATTTAGCAAATTACCAGAGTGCTAAGAACATAGGTTCATAATTTTTATATGTTAATAAAAGAAAAAAGCCTCCCTGAACTTCCTCAAGTGAGGACTGCTATTTCCCCAACACCTGTTCCACTACATGATATTTTTTATAATAATAATTCAGAATTTTCTCACACATTATAAGAGCTATTTGGAAACTTCTAAAACTAATGTCTAACAATATTTACAAGTTTATGCTGATCTACATATAACTTTACTTATATTTTCTAGTTGACACATAATTTTAATTTAGAATAAATCTGTTAGTAATTTCCAAGTTCACCATAATGTTATTCTAATTTACACTGATACTACTCTAATTTACACAGCACTAATGAAGTGTAGCACAATAATTTACAGACTTTCTATATACAAGAGATTCATCTTTAATTTTGAAAAAAGAAGGAATGCACATCCCTGGCTTCATATGAGTTTTATTCTTGTTCTTTAAAATAAAAACAAAGACATAAATTAATAACTTTAACCTGAAATAAGCCCTTCATTTTACCTCTGTCTGCCTGCACCACCAGTGAAAAACTTCATAATTGAAATGTACAAAGTATTCCCTATCACCCTTCCCCATTTATAACTAATCTGTGTTCTCAACCATTTTCTCCTTTCTCCCACACTGTTGGAACATTTTTTGTAGCAGTGACTGCGATTAACCCCAGCAAGCTCATTGAGCTGTTGACCACAGGTTTCCTCCAAACTCATCCTTAAGACACGCTTCTCAAAAGGCCCCTCAACACTGGGTTACAGTACCAGAGCTATTACTGAGAAGACATGTTTGCAGTGTGCTAGCATCACAAGGTAGATGTCTCAATCACTGTATCCTTTATCATTGAGGTCCTAAGCTCTTTAAACAGCCATGCATTACAGAGTTGCCTCACGAGTCATTTTAGCAAATTTAAAGTTAGCTAGCTTTACACGTTCACGTTTTCTAATGTATTAAAGAGATCTGAGAGTATCTAAGTCAATGCTGGAGTGACTGCTCTGTTTTCTGAGATGTAAACAGACACGCTGGTCCACAACTACACCCTCGCCCAACAGCTTTTGTAGAAAACACCCCATCATGCTAACATTATCCTAATCATTGTATCATAGAAAGGTGGCTTTCTGTCTACTGCTTGGCACTTTTCTCTCTAAAGCATGAAGATACTGTTAATCAAGATGATTCTAAGGCTTTCTTATCTGAATCAATGAAATAATATTCTCTGGTATACCTAACTCTAGCCTTAATTTACATAGCAACAGAAAGCTGAATTTTTATAATCTAATCATGCTTTGCTGTGAGCCAACAGTCTTCCCTTCATTACATAGCCCTTCCCTCACTATTCAGTTTCATCCCCCTTATTTCTTGCCTATTTTTCATTTGGGGTCTTGACAATATTTTCCTCATTCTCAGCACTTTTGGGAATATTGTTAACATTCTCGAAAGCTTGGTCTCCAGTCAGTGCCCTGGAAAACTCTTCCTTCTTAACCACACTAACTGGCATTCCATCCCTGGCCATATCTACCCAAAGCTGCTCTGAATGGAAAACTGTCACCACCCGTCAGATGACAGCACTGCACTGGGTTTACAACCATGCCCTGTACAACAGAATCAGGTGAAAATGGAAACACCTCACCAGTGCAGAGCCAATCCCTTTCACAAGCAACATCTGGGGACGACAAGGCGCTGCGGGACGTTTTTGTCTCAGCTGGGCTTTGTATGTTTTGGCAGCATTTGTTTGTGTGTTTGTTTTAGAACATGGCTTCACTCCATTTTCTAGCTGTAACTGTTCTGATGTTAATATTCTCCTCCAGCCCTAACCCACCACCTTTTAAAAGCTGAATTCTTTATACATACTCTAAGTCACAGGAACCCTGGCTTTCTTGATAAATATTTCACTTTGTCAGCCATCCTAACAGAAATATTGAAACTATCTCTTCAAATTTTAACAAATTTTAACAAGTATCATTGTGGCCTGTGGTAAAAAAATGACAATATTCTATACTTTCCTTGTCTCAAACCTAATCTAAGCCAATGGTAAAATAGTAAATTCTCTGGAGCAGTGGTTCCCAACCTTCCTAATGCTGTGACCCTTTAACATACCCCAGGTTGTGGTGACTCCCAAGCATAACATTATTTTCATTACTACTTCATGCCTATAATTTTGCTGGTTATAAATTGCAATGTAAATGCTTTCAGAGATAAAGGTTTGCCAGAGGGGTCCTAACCTATGACTTGAGAAGGTCTGTTCTACAAAAGCAATCACGTGGAGAGTTATGCTAGGGCTTGCTTGTGCTCCTTTCTGGAGTCTCAGCTCATACCAGACTGGGATTTTTCATCTTCTTCTGCTCTAGGCTCTGGACCCTAATGTCTGATGTAGTCTTTGCCTCCCCAGACATGGATGAAATCATGTCTGACAGCCACAAGTCAGGAGAGCATCATCAAAAAAGCCTATAGCAGTTCCTGCTGGAATTTCCAATTCAAACTGACTTTCCCATGAGGAATCCCACTGAACATGGCCATTAGTACGGACTGAGTCACGGAGAGGAAATAACCACTATTCATGAATAATAGGAGTTTTGCCAGCATTTGACCTCCCACTAACTCAGAAAATGTTTTTTCTACATTGTATCTGCTCTTACTTGCCATGAAAGAAGAGAGAGAGGACGCTAAAGAGGCAAACACAAGCAGGGAGAGAACAGCAAGGAGGTAGGGGGAAAATGATCACTTGGGAAAATTGGTTTAAATGAATAATACAGTTTGTATATTTTTTCTATCAACTATAAGGACAAACATCTGTAAATGTTTATCCCCCACACTGGGTTAAGACTTACATCACCTGTCACCTACCATATGAGATTGGACCACATTTGTAGGTCTTGCTTTGCCGAAGTCGGAGTTTTCCAGGAGAACCATGTACATATTGCTTCCTAGCTTTTTGATATGATCATGCTATAGTGCAAATTTTAATTGCTGGTCCCCAAGAGGGTCTTTCCAGGTGTTAGCAGAATCCAACAAGAAGTTAAATACTCCAACTTATTTCAAGGTCTTCAGCATCTAAATCTTCTGGTTATAAGCTAAGGATGCTTTTAGGAAACAGAGTATCAGCAACATCACTAATTATGACCCAGTGGTCCAGGGCTATCTTCCATGCCCTATTGTGGTTCCCATTCAGCTTTGAATATTCATCAAGAGTTTTAGTATGATGATGTCTTTTTGGTATATATTTCCCAGGACTGTTTGTTTAATCATTCATGTGATTTTTTTTAACACTTTCACGAGTTCAGGTATTGTGTTAGTTGGTAGGGACCAAAGGGGAGAAAAAAACTTTTTCAGCAAATTATTCTAATGGGGTCAGACATACAAAAGCTATTGGGACACAATGCGCTGCTGTGAATAAGGTATTCTTTATAAACCTGAAGCTGGGGAAGATTAAGATTTATGAACTATGGGTGCTTACTGGCAATCAAAGGATTGGGAGTTATTCTAAATGTATCATTACCTGATTTTATCTTTGTGAAAACATTATAGAAATCACAGATAGAACCAAGACCTCTAACAGCAGCACTATCATTGTGATGAGGACCACAACTGCATATGCCTCCATCATTGGCAAAAGTACTATATTGTATTGCACATTATTGGACCCAACAACTACATGCAGCAATGTCTAAACTAAGATTTTATGAAATAAACTCTTGTGTTTATTTCAGCCCATTATTTGATCTTATTGCCTATATCATGTCTTCAGCTCTCATATCAAGCTGTAACTGAACAAATGTATAAAGCCTCTTGTTCTTTATGTGCTCTTACTATGTTTCTCAAACATGTTGACACCCCAACCTTCTTAAATAGAGAAAGTCACGTAGCAGACACAGTTCTATAGTTCCAAGCCCACTTGCTCCTCTCTCTGTCTCTCTCTGTCTCTCTCTGTCTCTCTCTCTCTCTCTCTCTCTCTCTGTCTGTCTCTCTCTCTCTCTCTCTCTCTCTCTCTCTCTCTCTCTCTCTCTCTCTCTCTCCCTGGATCTTCCTTTTCCTCTCTTTCTCTCATTTCTCCATCCTAAGTTGATATTCTCTCTATGTTTGATCATGAGCCTGACCTTTAACAGCTGAACATTCTTTCCAGATCCAAAGTTGACATTCTCACATCGTTTTATAAATGAAGAAAGGAGTCATGACTTCAAGTGACTTCTCAGGGGATCTGGAAGTAAGGATCCTGTCTCATGTCTGTCTTCCTATACCTGTGCCTCCTACATCAGACTTCCCTGCTCTTGCCCCCCACCCATGTTCAACAATATGTCTGCCCCTATCACCCTACTCCTATTCTTCTCACTAAAATCATCAAATAATCACTTAGGTTTTACCTTAATAGGCTTGAAGTGATCATTTTATTGATCTTGTTTTGTATTTTAATTACAAACTTTCTTTTTTGAAAATCTCTTATCAAAAGACAAGAAAAAATTTTTTAGACTTTCCCATGAACATTTAAGTGTCTCTTCCTAAATTTTATTGAAGAGCTTTTACCCAATTGTTTATTTTATTTTCTATAGCATTGTTGCTTTTTATTTACAGTGTTCTACATAAAGTGCTTTCACTTAAACATCCCACCTCAAAGAAAGCACTTGGGATCTACAAAACAACAAAACTGATTTCAATATTTTCATTATATACTAAGTCAATAGGTGACAAAATGTTTAATAAAAATGAGTTCAACATGAATATTTAGGAACTTTACAGACTGTTAAGGTAAGACATGTACCAAACAGTAACAATGAATTCTGGACTCTGGTCCTCACACAATTGTGTGAAATACACAACTGCGCAGGGGAAGAACTGATATCACTGATTGAGCACAAACAAATTTCAAGGAGTTCATACCTGAGCAAGGGCTTCAGAGATAAATGGAATGTGGACTTAACAATATTTGGATTTGTCCTATACCTTAATGGAATGAATACATCTATATAAATATATGCTTATATACAAAGCAAAAGAGTAGTTAATAATCTTGTTAATTACAGTAGACTTGTTAGATTCTTTACTGAAGTAATTAACAAGAAAAAAAAAGCCTTTATTTCAATTATTCTCAACAAAAAAAGAAAAGGGAACCTCATTTATTTCAGGTGGAAAGGACTTATAATAGAGATCTTTCTTAAATCTTCCATCAAAGAAAGTCACAAAAACACAAGAGCACTAACTCATCATCAAGAAGTGGTGCAGCCGTGGATCAATGGATAGAATAGAAGATCCAGAAATGTACTCTCACACATATGGTCACTTGATTTTTGACAAAGGAGCTGTAAACATTCAATGGACAAAGGACAGCCTCTTCAAAAAATGGTGTTGGTCCAACTGGCACTCAGCATGCAGAAGATAATAGACCCTTTCTTATCTCCTTATACAAAGCTCAAGTGCAAGTGGATCAAAGTTCTTCACATTAAACCAAGTACACTGAAACTATTGGATGAGAAAGTAGGGAAAACCTTAGAACACATAGGCACAGGAGAAAATTTCCTGAACAGAACACCAATGGCTCGTGCTCTAAGGTCAAAGATTAACAAATGGGACTTAATGAGATTGCAAAGTTTCTGTAAAACTAAGGACACTGTCAAGAAAACAAAAAGGCAGCCAACAGAATGGGAAAAGATCTTTATCAACCCCACATCTGATAGAGACCTAATATTCAAGGAATACAAAGAACTCAAGAAGTTAGACACCAGAGAATCAAACAACCCTATTAAAAAATGGGGGTACAGAGCTAAACAAAAATTTCTTAGTTGAGGAATATCGAATGGCTGAGAAGCATCTAAGGAAGTGCTTGACATCCTTAGCCATCAGGGAGATGCAAATCAAAACAACCCTGAGATTCCACCTCACACCAGTCAGATTGGCTAAGATCAAAAATTCAGATGACAGCAGATGCTGGCGAGGATGTGGAGAAAGAGGAACACTTCTCCACTGTTGGTGGGGTTGTAAACTGGTACAACCACTCTGGAAATTAGTCTGGCAATTCCAAAGTAGTATCTAGCAACCCAGGCTTAAGATTTCTTGGCAAACTTTTACAAACTCCCACTATGAGCTGCTCTGGTCCTTCCTCATTAGTTTACACTTGTGAGAAACAGCTACCTTACTTTGTCTTGCTATGATCTCTGTCATCACAGGAAATGAAACAGAAAACCAAGTGTCTGTTCCCCGACATTTGCACATCCACCAGCTCTCTTTGGCTTGTAACCATAAGGCTCGCCGCTGGAAAACTAGGTAACTTCATCTGTCTTTTAGAAAAACACATTTCAAAGTATGAACAGATCTTACACTTTGACACCTCTATATTTGATCACACAAAAGCAAAATAAATGGCTAGTTCAAGGAAATAAATCTATTAACAGAGAAAGAAAGGAAATCCTCAAATTTCTTCATACAGATATTTCCATTAGCAGTGATTGCTATCATGTTACATACCCTTCTCTAAGTAGTACAAGCAACAGACCTCTCAGACACCAAAAATTTTTGCCTCAGTTTTGCTTATCTTTCATTTTTCTTGAGGCAAGAAAACAATATCGGAGGTGGTACAGCCTTTTGAGAACATCCTGAGTTGTTTCTATGACACTATGTTCCAGTACCTAGCTGAGAATACACTTCAAAAAATAAATATTTTAGGAGCTGGAGAGATGTCTCAGTGGTTAATAGCATTGGACGCTCCTGTAGAGGACCTGAGTTTAATTCACAGCATCCACACTGCAGCTCACAAGCATCTATAACTCTAGATCCAGAGAATCAGAAGTTCTCTCTAGCTTCCATAGGCACCTGGCTTATACACAGACATGCATTCAGACAAGCGCCCATACCCATATTTTTTTTAAAAATAATGAGAGCGAGAAGAAAGAAATGTCTTAGATTTAGGCCCACAATAGTTATGACCCAGTGAGTGTATTCCATTACTAAAAGGCAGCAGGGCCTCTTCATATATCAGTAGAAAGTAATAAGGACCTGGGGCAACCTGTTCAGGTTTTATCTAGCCAAGCTCCTATATGCATTATAAAGTAGTTTGAAGGACATTTTTGTTGGTAAATTGGTCATTTGTGATATTAGGATTTCGCAAGTTGGTAGAGTAGGTCTTCTGCACTTGCTGTTGCTCGTGTCTATTCTCACAGCCTTCCCTTGGTTAGTGATGCTCTAATCTTCATTACTAACAAGCATCCAGGATACTCCCCCACTGCACTGAGGTCAGGTCATCGAATAAGAACCACAATAGACAGATGTGTTCTCTAAGACAAATGTAGGGAAATTACATTCCTTAGATGCTCTTATTTCCTGGCCTATTCTTTTATTACTCCTCTATTTGTTTAAAAGTACCGTGTTTACTCCTCACATGCATTGTATGCATCCTCTTGGACATCTTGTGTTTGAAGTATACTTCTTGATGCACACATCCCTTCACATGCCCTCTGTAATGTCAACTTTCTCCGAGAATCGCTCACAGAGAAAGGACAATATTTCCCCAAACCTCCTCCAGATAATTGTGTTACATTTTCTGTCTCATTGATTAGCCATACAGATTTTGGCCTCATCAGCTTCCTGATGCTTATTTACACTGTGATTTGTCATAATCTTGAGACTTGATAGTTTTGATATAGTTTTCTTTGAAAGTCGTGTATCCTTTAAAAAAGAATGGTGCTTGCAGAAACTCTGAACAAAGAATAATGCAAATGGCACTCAGATGAAACTTACCTGCGCATGCTTTTGCTGAGGAGCTATCCCATGAGGAATTTCATGATGTGGTGAGGCCTTGACATCAGCCCCTCGTACTTTGGGACGCACCACATCAGAAGCCAGACTAGAAGAAATAGCCAGAGACTTGGGCCGAGTGGCTATGTTTCCTGTTCCCCTGGGGTGACCTTGTTCACCTTGTCTGCAAGTAGCTTCATCTTCTCCATCAGAATCCACAATAAAAACATATTCTGCTTTGAAAAGATCGCCTTTCTGCATTCCTTGAGGTTCCTTCGTATGGAATTCCTTTCGTTGTAGATTCCTCCCACTGGCCTCTGAGGGATAATCCAGTTTCCTCTGGTCCCCCTCCTCTTTGCTCTCACAACTGAAGGTCATATGATCACTGTGCTCAAACTGCAATAGTTGTAGAAAAATTTTTTTAAAAAAAAACTGTTAACAAGGAGGTGACAAGTGCATCTTTTTGTTATAATATGATAAAAATTTTAACCCACTCACTGGAAGATTTTTAATACACTAAATGCCAGGCTTAATCTGAGAGAAACAGACTGAAACATATTGTTCCTTTTACTAGATCACCTGTTTGTATTGTCCTAAGGGCAAAAACCTTAGAGTTCAGAATTCATATCAGCAAGTAACACTGCTTCCCAGTAAATCATGAGGAAGGGAGAGAGAAACAGAACTGGGCAAGAAAGTGGATCAGTGATTGGAAAGGCTTTACTTAATTGTCAAACAACCAACATATCCTTTACTAATGGTGTTGGGGGAAGAAATCCTATTAAGAAATACTGAAATAAAATAAATTTCTAAAGTTTTGAAAGTAAAAGTAAAATTGGCACAAAATGCTTCAATTATCAGAAAATAAAAGATCTAAAGGATCTAAGCCAATTGGAAGGAGCTCATGAGTTGGACCTTTTATTTTTTATTTACATGGGCTAGAGAGTTGTATGAGTGGATAAAACAATTGCTTTAGAAGCATGAAGGCTTGATCTCAGATCCCTAGCACCCACAAAAGAAAAAGCCAAATGGCTTACCCATGTCTATAACCCCAACTCTGTGGCTGAGGGGTGTGCTAGCTGAGCAGCCAGTCAAACCCTTTAGCCAAAATGATGAGTTCCAGGTTCAGTGAGTTCCCAACCCTGTCTCAAAAGATGTGATAGAAAAGCAATTGGAGAAGAAACCCAGGGTCCACCACTGGCCTCCAGTCACGTCAACACGGACAAGATGTACTAGTCCATGTGTAAAAAGATAAACAAATTTAATGTAAAGTGGGGTTTTTTTTTCAAGAGCATTATTTCATTTTGGACTGGGAATTTTAAATTTTTCCAAACATTTTTTCTATGAATGTTCAGAATGTTCACAAGACCTGGATTAATATAGTTTATATCAACCTATTAAACATCCTTTTCTGAAATGAGAGCCA